>NC_080064.1:119734450-120075679 GCF_949987535.1 Balaenoptera acutorostrata
AGCAGTGACTGCAACCAGTGACTGACCTCTAGGTCCCAGAATGGCCAAGATTCTTGGCATATCTCCTCATGGAAGAAAAAGCAATTTGTTTGGTTTGTACAACAGATAGTTTCAAGTGCCCACTATGAGCTGGGGATTTTTCCATGTACTGAAGATGTAGTCGTGAACAAGACAAAAACACTATTCCTGCTCCTTTGGAGCTTTACTGACTAACATGGGTGTTGGGAACGTGGAAAGAGGGAAGGAGAATAACAATGAATAACTCTACAAACGAAATGAACAAGCCTATTTCAGATAGTGCTAAGTGTGTTGCGAAAAATAAAGCAGGATCCTGTGACTCTAAACTTGTTGGTTACTTTCTGAGTTCAAGTAATGACTTCTGAGTTGTGTGATGTTGGGCAGATTCACCTCTTTGAGCCTCAGTTGTTTCACCTAGGATAAGAATCTCTGAGATGGGCTTCCCTGGTGGCGCAGTGGTTGAGAATCTGCCTGCCAGTGCAGGGGACACGGGTTCGAGCCCTGGTCTGGGAAGATCCCACATGCCGCGGAGCGACTAGGCCCGTGAGCCACAATTGCTGAGCCTGCGCGTCTGGAGCCTGTGCTCCGCAACAAGAGAGGCCGCGACAGTGAGAGGCCCGCGCACCGCGATGAAGAGTGGCCCCCACTTGCCGCAACTAGAGAAAGCCCTCGCACAGAAACGAAGACCCAACACAGCCATAAATAAATAAATAAGTAAAATTTAAAAAAAGATTCAACTTTAAAAAAAAAAAAAAGAATCTCTGAGATGTTTGGAGTTTGAGACACCGTGGTGAGAGCCATTGTAAGTTTTTGGGAAGAGGTTCTAGGAAGGTGGGTTGTCTAGAAATGTCTTTTGGGGTAGTTAAAGCTTTGCTCCTCAGGGTGTGGTTTGTAGTCCAGCAGCATCAGTATTCATTGGAGATCTTGTGAGAAAGGCAGACTCTCAAGCCACCCTGTCTTAGACGCACTGAATCAAATCTGCATTTTACCACGATCCCTAGGTGACTTGTCTGTATACTAAAGTTTGAGAAACACTGGAGTGAAAGAGGCCAAGGGCAATTCAGAAGGCTACTGGAGCAATTTAGGTATAAAGCTTTGGATTCAGAAAAGAAATGGAAGGGAAAGAAGGGAGAGAATGAATTCAGAAGGTCATTTTGACCGGTTTTATCCTGGGTGAAGTCTGTGAAGAACTGACCTTCAAGAAATGGCCTCATTACCAAAATTTCCAATTTATTAGATTACGATGGGAGGTATGCAGTTTTAAAATACTGAACACTTGAACTGGTCTCTGCATAGGACACTTCTTCCTGGGTCCCAAGTCCCCTCCAGATGTCAGATACACAAGGTAGCAGGTTGTTTGGGGAGTCAAGGATCAAGAAGTTGGAATTGGTCTTTATCATTAAAGGATATTCAGTGTTGCTGGATGTATCAATCTGTTGCTTCAGGAATGTTGCCTTTAGAGATCTAGGCTCAGCCTTTGGGCAGTTGAGCCCTGGCCTCTGAAGTGTGTGCTCTGCTGTCACAGCCACTTATCACCTTCTCCAGAAGCTGGGTGATGGCTCACCTTTGGGTGCAGGTCACTGTCTTCCTTTTTAGTGGTGACTCCTAGGACTGTTGTGTGCTAATTCCATTGTAGGAATGGAATTAGCTTCTTGATGCCCTGTGGGAGACTCTGATCCTATCTCTCTGGTGTTCCCAGAACAGGTTGCTTCCTAGTAAAATTCCATGGACAGCTGTCCCATCCATGGGATTGACATTCTTGTGTGCTTTATCCCCCAGAGGACTAACCTTTCCTCCTCAGGTTTCGTTTTTTGTCTTTCCCGGAATCCATCATACTGAGGGTGTTTACTTCATTCAACTCTTACTTTGTGTTGGGTGTTGTGCACGTCCTGTATTCACTCCAGCTACAGCTCAGAAAGATCTTGGCTGATCTGGTAGCTTAATGTGATAGATTTGTAACATGTCACCTGGGAATCAGTCCTAGTTAGGGACAGTTGTGAATGCCGTAAGTTTTCTTTCAAAAATATTGTGAGACACATGGGGAAAAGACAACTGGGCAGGCAGTGGACAGGTATGGTTTCTGATTGAACTTCTTAGCATTCTGATTTATTGACTTTGGTGCTGATTCAGGATGAGCGGGTGTCTTAGAAGTGACCATGGGTGATGTAAAGACAGCTCCACTTGCCCCTTTCCCCCGACATCCTCAGAGACATTTCCCCCTATATATTTTGATGCTCCTACGTAGATCTGTGGGCTCTTTTTGGGAGTAAGAATGTATTTCATCAGCTTTGGAACAAGAGGCAGCCTTTGTTCCACCTGAATCAAAGTTAAGCCCATTTCATTTTTTAAGTTACTTGAGCTCTCATGAAGCTCCTTGCAGACACGTATACCACAGCATCAGGGAGTAAGAACAGAGTTAAAAGTGCCTCTGTGGACAGCATTCATCCATTTTCTAGGGCATAATTTAATTATCAGAAAATGCTGGCTTCAGTCTCCTGGGGACAGGAGCTTATTTTATGCATTTTGTTCCGTTTGCATTGGCTGTCTCTCCAGATACTGCAGGTTTCCATACATCTGTCCTGCCTTTATCAGATTAATATTGGGCAGTAGTGACTAGATGCATGTGGATTCGTTTGCTGCTGCTTAATGGATTGCAGCCTGTGTCTGACACTTGACTGCTGACTTCTTGGTAGCTTTTTTTTTTTTTTAAATAAATTTATTTATTTATGTATTTTTGGCTGTGTTGGGTCTTCGTTTCTGTGCGAGGGCTTTCTCCAGTTGCGGCCAGCGCGGGCCTCTCTCTGTCGCGGCCTCTCCCGTTGCGGAGCACAGGCTCCAGACGTGCAGGCTCAGTAGTTGTGGCTCACGGGCTTAGTTGCTCCGCGGCATGTGGGATCTTGCCAGACCAGGGCTCGAACCCGTGTCCCCTGCATTGGCAGGCAGATTCTCAACCACTGCGCCACCAGGAAAGCCCCCGGCAGGCGGATTCTTAACCACTGCGCCACCAGGGAAGCCCCGAGTCACTTGTCTTGATGATATGACAGATCACTTAAGAGATTTGTCATCATCTGCATTTTGAGAGGTAGGAATACTAATTTCTGGACCTTCCTAGTATGTTTTCCTTTTTAAAGAAACTAGACCATTTCACTATCATAATAAGCAGAAGAGAGTCTGCTTGGGGACCGTGGATGGAAACTATTCCAGTATCCTGTGAGGAAGAGCAGTGAGAGGCTGAGAGCAGCTCATCCAGGCATTCCAGAGAGGTCTTTACCTTTCTGCAGTCTGGAAATGGGGTCTGGGAGCTCAGTGTCTGGCACAGGCAATAACAAACCTGGTTAGTAGGGAAGGATTTACTACGCAGACATAACTATGCAGGCAGTGAGCCTGTGTGTCTGCGTGTCCCTGAGAACTGTATAGGGGTGCCCCCACTTTTGCCTGTTTCACTAAAGCTGAGATCTCTACTGGGTTTACTTCACATTATGCAAAAGCCAAAAAACCAAGATGAAACAAAAAACAGCAAATGGCAGAAAGTCAGCAAAGGTGTACGACTGCTGTTCATTTTTTATTTAAAAAGTGCCAACATGGGACTTCCTGGTGGCGCAGTGGTTAAGAATCCACCTGCTAATGCGAGGTCCACGGGTTTGAGGCCTGGTCCAGGAAGATCCCACATACAGCGGAGCAACTAAGCCCGTGCACCACAACTACTGAGCCGGCGTGATACAACTGCTGAAGCCTGTGCACCTAGAGCCCGTGCTCCGCAAAAAGAGAAGCCAGCGCAATGAGAAGCCCGTGCACCTCAACGAAGAGTAGCCCCTGCTCATTGCAACTAGAAAAAGCCCACGCGCAGCAACAAAGACCCAATGCAGCCAGCCATAAACCAACCAACCAACAAATAAATAAAATGCCAACATGACGAGGGTTCAGTCAGTTTAAGAGAAGTAGTAGGAACCTACTTGCGTGACCTTTTTTTCCTGCCTTTATTAAAAATTATATGAGAGTCTTCCTATTTCTTTGTGCAGCTGTAGCTTTGTCTTGGATCCTGGAGCACTTAACAGTCAAAGCTAAGGAATCTCTGTTCTGTCGTTGTGAAATACTGAAGGGTAGCAAAAGGTATTCATGTCAGATGAGGGGATTTATGGAGGCCCTTGGAATTGCCTGGAGTTGCCCTCTGAAGACTTGAAGAGTGAAACATATTAGGGGTCCTTGGCTTGTTGGAAGGGAAACGGATGGCGTGGGGGAGGCAGAGGGATGGTAATAATGGGTATATGGCCAGAGTGACGAATGTGAACCTATCCCATGAATAATAGGATGTCTCCTGTGCTGCCCACGGGAGTGTGAACCTCTTAAAAAAGCAATTTGATTATGTATATGATACATACACTTATATGTGTTTGTGTATATTATGATACTTCAACATTTCATACCCTTTAACCACATAATTCCTGCTTCTGGAGATCTGTCCTAAAGAAATAGCCTAAGTATAGTAAAATATTTTGTGTGGTGCATCTTTATATTCAGCACAGTTTTATTTGTAACAGTGACAAGTGGAAAGACAGCTTAAGTGCTCACAATTGAGGAATTGTTAGGCAAGTGACAGTTCACTCAAATGATGGAAATTTGTGCAGCCATTAAGCTTGTTTATGAATAAGGAAGCACAGAAAGAATTGGGAATCTGATGCAGGAGACAGGGAGAGAACCCTTTCAATTTTTTCCTATATCTCTTAACATGTACTTCTTCACATTCTCCATGTATAATTCTCCCCAGAATCGTTTCTTTATTTTCCCCACTGCCAACTGCATTCCTCAGCAATCTGTTGCTACTCACACACTTGCAGAAGGGTTGATGCTTCTGCCCTGTAATCCTGGTGTTCATCTCTCTTGGATACTGGTTCTGAAAAGGCCCCCTGCACTGTGGTTTCCCGTTTACCCACGTCTCTGTAGAGCAGGATTCCTCATGAGGAGTTCAGCCAGTTGGTCACTGCTAAGCCATGTCCGGGTGTAAGGAGATACATTTCTGCTAAAGAACTTGGAACATTAGTTTTTCATTTGGAAAATTGCTTCTGAGAGGGGTAGACTGATCAGTTCCGAGTATGAGAGAATATTTGGTCCCATCTCCTCATTTTGCAAGTGGGAAAACATAGGCCAAGTAAGGTGCCCCAAATCTCGTAGCTGGTAGTGAGTGATAGGTGTGGCATCCCCTTTTACAGAGGAGGACTGTGGCAGACACTGGCTTTGCTCTTTAGTAGCTGTGTGACTTTGGGTGAAAAATCTGAGTCTCAGTGGGTGAGACTGAGATAAAACAAATAAATAATAAAACAATAATAAAAATACAATAAAAATACAAGTAACAGTGAAAGTTAGTAATCATTACTTTTTATTGTTATTACTTAAGAGAAAGGACTCTTGCTTCCATTATTTGGACCTTCTTAGGAAATAGAACCCTCACCTCCTTGGAGATGTGAGATAATTGTTCAGATAATGTCCCCACATGGGGGGACATACAGCAATAATTGAATATTTGCAGTGAGGGTGGAATAACCCATTTCTAAGTCCATTTGAAATGAACACGTTACAGTGCAGGTGAACCTCTATTTTAGGACAACCTAGTATTTAAAAGCTGGAATATATCAACAGGTAAATTAGGGTGATTACAGTAATTACAAATGACTCCTTCACTTTACAGAAGAATTAATTTCAAAGTATATTTAAGTAGAGAAGCTCATATTGAGTATTATAAGATTATTCATTGACAGTTTTCCCTCTTACAATGATAAGCAAAATGAAAACTGTGTAAAGCAAGACACATGCAATCTATTGTTGAGGTAAAATTGTCTTCTAATGGTATAAGAAATGTTCAGAAACAGTGCTTTCAGATGTCATCAGTGTTTAAAAATACTAGTGCTAAAAAATGCAGTAAACTATCTGGCGGGCATATAGCAAAATGAAAATTATTTTAATTTTTATTCCACACAGAATGTCAATAAATCTTAAATTGAATTAATGGTAATTGTAGAGAACCCTCCAGAAACCAAGGTCACATTGTATTCTGCATGTAGTAGGTCTTTGGGAAATATATTTTAAGAACTTTTTATTATGAAAAAGGTCCAAAATATGTGAAAGTAGGATAATATAATGAATCCCCAAATACTTATTGCCCAGAGTCAATCATTTTTAGCATTTTGCCATATTTGCTTTATCTGTAACCTGCTTCCCTATTTTGAAGTAGTTTAATGGAAATCATGGGATCATGTTGTTTCACCACTACATACTTGAATGTGAATCTCCATAAAAATGTAGGCTTTTCTTACAAACTCAAGTCAATTAGCCAAAAATCCTTATACCTAGCCCTTTGTTTGCTTTCTCCAGTTGTCTTCAAATATGTCTTTTTACTCTGGGTTTGTTGGAATCAGGATCAAGTGCAGTCCACGTGTTGCAGTGTGTTGTTATGACTCAGGGCTCTTGTCTAGGGTAGTGCCCCTCCTTTTTTTCCCCCTGTGACTTAGAAGAAACTGGCTCGGTGGTCCTGTAGGATGTCCCACACACTGGAATTTTTTTGAGAATCATTATGAGATATTGATACATTCAATGTGTTAAAAATTTACCGTCTGCATTTTGATGCTCATATTGTATCATATTTTAATAGGGATGAGCTCTGCAAATTGGCTCCTGTGTCCTTTTGACATGATCCCATTTTTTTCCTCCTCCCCCCTGCCCCTTTAGTTATTTTTTTTTTTTTAATATGTAATAGATTTTTTTTTAACATCTTTATTGGAGTATAATTGCTTTACAATGGTGTGTTAGTTTCTGCTTTATAACAAAGTGAATCAGTTATACATATACATATGTTCCCATATCTCTTCCCTCTTACGTCTCCCTCCCTCCCACCCTCCCTATCCCCCAGACCTACTAGAGAATGGACTTGAGGATATGGGGAGGGGGAGGGGTGAGATGTGACAGGGTGAGAGAGTAGCATTGGCATATATACACTACCAAATGTAAAATAGATAGCTAGTGGGAAGCAGCCGCATAGCACAGGGAGATCAGCTTGGTGCTTTGTGACCCTTTAGTTTTTATGGCCTCCTTGTTTAGTGGTACATCAAGATATCCTAGGCCGATCTATATATTTCCTAACCCAGACCTGGAATCAGCCCCGCCTTCAAGGGGCCCTGTTCCTTTTAATAGAGGAGGAATTTAGAGATGGTGGTTTGGATGTTGGGGGCACTTGTTGCTGGCTTTGAGGCCTTTTCTTTTCTTTTTTCTTTTTATTTATTTATTTTTGGTCTTTTTTTTAACATCTTTATTGGAGTATAATTGCTTTACATTGTTGTGTTAGTTCCTGCTGTATAACAAAGTGAATCAGCTATACATATACATATAACCCCATATCTCCTCCCTCTTGCGTCTCCCTCCCACCCTCCCTATCCCACCCCGCTAGGTGGTCACAAAGCACCGAGCTGATCTCTTTGTGCTATGTGGCTGCTTCCCACTAGCTATCAGTTTTACATTAGGAAGCATTTATTTTTGAAGAAAGTTCATGCTGCTATTTCCAATGATAATGAACATTACAAGATTTTAACTTCTTTAATTTTATACCTGTATGTTTTTCTTTTCATTGAAAATCTTGGTTCCTATTTGTCTTTTCTTAGAGTATATATAGAGTAGTTTAAAAAATATCAACATTGCTACTGATAATCATACTGAATAAGGTTTGATTTCATCACAGTTCTGTTTTCCTTAGAATGTATTACATCAAGTATTTGTCAAAGTACTGTGTTCTAAAGGCCATTGAAATATTGATTTTCTTTGTATGTTTATATTACCATCTTGAGATATTAGGTTCATTTGTTTCAATTTGTTCAATGAAAAAATTATATTTTTTGAGTAAGTAAAACATATGATTACAAATTCAAAGCTATTAACGTGGTATATTCAGAGATACCTACCCTCTACCCTCTCTCCTCCTTCATCCTGTATGTAAACATTTTTATTAGTTTTTGGGTAATGTTTTCAGTGTTTCTCTTTTACAAGTTAGAAGTATTTCCGTCCTTTCCCTGAACCTACACATGAAAGGGGACATACTGTATTCACTGTTTTGCATATTGGTTTTTATTTTGAATTAATGTCAAACAGACCAATTGCAAAAATAAGACAAAGAGCTCCAATTTACCCTTCACTTAGCTTCTGCCTTCTTCCCTCTTACCCTCCCATCCATCCATCCATCCACCCACCCACCCATCCATCCACCCACCCACATCCTCACATTATCCTATCTACAGATTTTATTCACATTTTACCACTAATATCCTTTATAGAAAAATGAAAATAAATTTTTTCTGGTCTAGGATCTAATCTAGGATGGTACAGTGTATTTAGTTGTTTTCTCTTTAGTCTTCTTTAATCTGGAATAGTTCCTCAGTTTTTCTTTGTCTTTCATGACCTTGACATTTTTTAAGAATACAGACTAATTTGCAGATGTCCTTTATTTGAGGTTTGCCTGATTGTTTCCTCAAGATTAGATTTAGGCTTAGCATTTGGGACAGGAACACCACAGAAGTGCATCATATCAGGAGACACAGGTGTTGGTTTGTTTCATTACTGGTGATGTTAACCTTTATCACTTGGTTAGGTTCTGCCTTTTTTCTCCATGTTTTTTGTTCACTTAGCAATATATCTTTGAAATCATCCATGCAAGTACGTGGAACACTTTCTTATTCCTTTTTATAGCTGTATAGTTTTCTATCCTGATGAACATTGTTTATTCAACTTGTTCCCTATTGACATTTGGATAATTTTAGTCTTTTGCTATTACAAGTAGTGTCACAATGTGTAACCTTAGGCATAAGTCATTTGATAATTTTGCCAGGTTGTTTTTTGGCAGCAGGGCGTGGTGGGGGATGAATTCCTTGAAGTGGGATTTCTGAGTCAAAGGGTAAATGCATATGCATTTTTGATGGGTATTGCCAGACTTCTCTCCATAGAGATTGTACCATTTTACATACCATCAGCAATGATTGTTTCTATAGCCTGGTCAACAGAATATGTAGTCAAGCTTGGATCTCTGCTCATCTGATAGGTGAGAAGTAGTATAATCATATAGTTTTAATTTTAATTTTAATTTTATTATGAGTGAGGTTGAGCATGTTCTCATTTGTTTAAGGACCACTGGCATTTGTTTTTCAATAAACTGGTCATATTTTTTTACCATTTTTCTGTCAGGGTTTTGGTCTTCTCAAAATTTAGGAGCTATTGTATATTAGGGATATGATCCCTTTGTGATCTGCTGCAAATATTTTTTTTTTCTACTTTGTCATTTGACTTTATGGTGCTCTCCCCCTGCCCCACCTAACCACATACAACTTTTTATGTTTTGAAAAGTTTTTAAAAAGTTGAAAGAATAGTACAATGAACCTCTATACTCTCCACCTAAGTTCATCAATTTTTAATAATTTTGCCATATTTGTTATCTCTTTACACACACAGTTTTGCTATTTCATTTGAAAGTAAGCTGTAGAAATGGACACTTTGTCACTAAATACCTAAGATACATGTCCTAAGAATAAGGACAGACATCTACCTAACTGCAACAACATTATCATGCTGAAAAAAATCAGCAATAATTTGTTTACGGTAGTTTTTGTTTTTGCTGTGCTTTTGTATAGTTTATTATATAGTTTGTATGCGTTTACATAGTTAAATTTATCAATCTTCTATTTTAATGCTTCTGGATTTTGAAGCATAGTAAGATTTTTCTCACTTGAGGGATGTGAAGAAATTTACCCATGTTTTCTTTTAGTACTTACTTGGGTGGTTTTAATTTTCTTAAATTTTAATTCAAATCTTTCATTCATTTGGTATTTATCCTAGTATACAGAATGAAGTACAGATCTAATTTTATATTTTTATAAACATAAAGTGGTTGTCCTAACACTATTTATTAATAAGTAAATATCCCACCTCCCATAGAAATACTGCCTTTATTATGCACTTCATTTCTCTATGCATTTGGGGTTTTTTGTACTCTGTATTGTTTTGCATTGTCTGTCTTTGGGATATTTTGATTTAGTTGAATTGGTATTTCAATTCACTCAATGATCTATTCTCCTGTGTTTCATTCTAATCACGAAGTATTCATTCCTTGTGCATATTTACAAAAAGTTCATCATACCAGAATGAAATATTCAGTGTTGTTTTAAATATTGATAATTTTGTTCATCATTATCCAATATCACTGAATGAAAATCCTCAAAAAATATTTGTATTCCAAACCAAAGTTTACTTGTAATCTTCTTTCTTTAAAAGGGGTAGGTTTTCCTATTTTTTCATTTCTTTAATGCTTTCTCTTTTCTCCTTATTTACCATATAGATACTTGAGTATCTGCTATTTACAAGGTAATTTAACAGTATAGCATATAAATTATACAAACAGGGAAAAATTTATTCCACATTCAACCCCTGCTTTCCTTTATTATCTGAAGGAATCAGTTTAAACTGAGTAATTCCTGAACTACCAGGAATCAGCTGCCGGTCTCTGAAGCCAGCCTGGGATTTCCCTGTCACCTGATTAATTTGGTGGGTGGCTGTTTAGTCACCTAAGGGTGACTATGTTCATCTATGTTTCTGTGGGTGGATCCTGATAAAGTCATTGATTCTCTTTCCCAGTCTTAGGAGATTCTTATTTGGCTCTGATAACCCCTGGCTTGATTTTACCCTTTATTCTGCACATAGGGTTTCACGAGGATTTGAAGGTGCTAAATGTACTGATTTTTATGAATTTCTTGCCGTCTCATGCCAAGCTAAAGTTTTGGGTCCCCAGCTAAGTTTTTCTCTGTGTTGTCTTTTTCCAAGTGTGCGTACTTCTTTCAAGCTCAGTTTTAGCTGTAATTTGACCATTCTAGGACTCTGTGCTCTACCTTTCCTCAGAATTCTGTCCTCTCATTTGGCCCATGGTCACACATGTCATGTGTTATTGTATAATTGTTTTCTCTAGGTCTGCTCCCCCTAACTGAATAAGCTGTGCTGTTTGTCATCTGACCTCATTTTTTTTTTTCTGTCAGCCATTATTTCTCACTAGTTCACAGTGTATACTCCCAACTTTGCTCAAGCAGTCCTGTCACTGCCACAAATATGCTATATGCTTTCCTACCTTTGTGTCCTGTCTCATGTTTTCCCTACCTGGAATGTCTTCTCTTTCCACTCTCTGTATCTATTTATCCTAATAGGCTCAGCTCAGATGCTACATCCTCATAAGCTATCCCTGATGAGTATTCACCTGCCTGCTCTATTTCTCAGGCAATATCCATGTGACTTCTGGCACTTGCTGAAAGCCTTGTTCTTGCCAAGATTAGGAGGAACAGACCAGTGCATGAGGCCATCTCTGCTGTGGTTTACATGAGAGTATGGCGTTGTCCAAGGCAGGGAAGAGGTCTTTCCAGAGGCTCCCTTTTTGTTGAGCACGAGAGATCATCTAGTCCAGAATCTTCAAACCGGTCTCTGTGGTCAGCTTAACGAGGGAGGTACCACATTGGTTTTATTAGAGTAAACCCAGCACCTTGTCCGGTGCCCAGTAAGTGCCATAACATTTGTTGGATGAATGGTTGGTTTACTGATCATCAGAGTCACCTAAGGAATTAAAAAAAATAATGTTGATTCTCAGGACCCACTCTAAGCCTAACAGATAAAAATCGTCTTGATTGGGGTCAAGGAGGTCTGATAGTACGTGTTTGGCATCTAGAAATTTAGCCTGTCTCCATCTTTTAATAAAAGAAAATTGAGACTTAGGGGAATGGACTTGGAAAAGACTTAGTCGTGAGTGAAGCAGAAATGCTTTCCTATTTTCTTACCGCTTTCTGCAACCAGAGGAGGTTCCCCTTCAAATTTCTGTGATGGGAGTCAGTGAATATACTGGGAAGCATGTCCCGTCAGGACTTGTGTGTATTTTGTGTTTGGTTGAATGTTGGATGCTTGTAATATGCTAGGTGCCAGGTGTGGGGATTCAAGAGGTCTTTGGTCTTGGGGGCTCTCAGTGCAGTGGGGAAACAAATATATAAGCAAATAACTTTATTAAAATGTTGCTGATTCCCTGACAAGTGACAGGGCACAGTTGGACATAAAAGGGAGCACAGTTAGGAGATATTAGGGTCTTCATTATATCAGCTGTTGAGGTAGATGGTCTAGAAACAGTTAAGTCTGTGATTTCCCATGGAAAGAGGCTTCTAATTTAGATTGTACTTTGGGTCAGCCTGTTTACCAATGTCCTTGCAGGGACATTTCCCTGGGAGATTGGAAAGGATTCAGAGGTGATTTCTTTTAGTTGCTGAAACAGAAACAGCCCTTTTTATGGGCTTCTTGGACTATTCTGTGGGCTCTAGTATTAGCCAGTGGCATCTTTTCTTGATTGTGATTAAGATAAAGGCAGAAAAAGCACCAAGAAGGGAGTCAGAATCTCTGACTTGTAATTCTTGTATTGCTGTGAAACTTTGAGCAGGTATCCACATTTCTCCAATCCTCAGGCTTCTCACCTGTGAAACAGAGGTAACAATGTTGTCTGCTTGTATTGTAGGATTATTACCGGGATCAAATGACATAATGTGTGAAAATGCTCTGAAAACTGCAAGCTGCACAATGTAGTCCTTTGTGACTACTGAGAAATCTAATTTGGTGGCAGTGGCACGTGTGTCTGTCCCAGACACGCTGACCCCAGGGTGTGCATGGAAAGGTGGGCTGAAACCTTCTGATCATGGTGGAAGATTGTGAGAAGTTCAGAGGTACCCTGGGAGGAAGAATGTTATGGGACACCTGACTCAGCCAAGTACTGGGTGTACTATATCAAACACAATGTTCCCTCCAGAAGAAAGTCATGGCATCCACAAACTTTTTGGGAAAGTGAAGCGTATTGGAGAAAGTGCAAGTCACATATACGTGCCCAAACAAGGGAATCCAGGGGAAGCTCGTGATGGGAGATGAGGGTAGACGGATGTTGATTCTGTCAGCCCTGTGGGTCGTGAGTGGTCTCTCCTAGGTTCCAGACCCCTTCAGTTTACCCTAGTGCTCTGGGTGCCATGACTGGGGAAAGATTTGCTTTCTGAAACCACTGCTTTCTTCTTGTTAAGATTCCCAGCTTTACCTGAATGTGCCCTGGTTTCCTTGTTTGCTCTGGCTGTTCTCCCTGAGCTGTAGGCTTTTTTTTTTTGTCTTTTCCTTTGTAGTCTCTTTTGACTTGGCACCTAATTTAAAGTTTGATGTCAACAAGACCCAGTGATAGAGGTTGATGAAATATCACGATGTCACAAGTCGGCTGAGATTTCGGGGTCCATTGCTTCAGTTCCATCTGAGTTCATTCTCTGGCAGCAATTTACCTAAAATATTCTCCAGATGTGAGCTCATTATGTTAGTCCACTTAATTTGTCTATGTCCTTAATGTTTACGCTTAGACACTTTGAATTAAACTCTGACTGCAAAAGCAAGTCATTGTTTTATCAGATGCCCTATATTTGGTTTTCACTTGACACAGTAGACCTTTCAGCATCAAACGTTTTGGCATATTTTGGCCTGCAGTTATCCCTTATCTGTCCTATTTTCGATAGAACCAATTCTAGTAGGTTTCATATCCCTCTTGGTTACCATTGTGCCTGAACCCAGAGACCGTTTATAGTTTTTTCTAAATGGGGTCTATAAATGGGGTCATACTACCTTGCTGTTTTATTGTTCTAGAAGTATGATATTTTATATGAACTGGATTTTAGAACAGTCTCTCCTTTTTATAATCTGGCAGCAGTATAAATTATTGACGTTTATTCTGTCTCTTACGTGATAGATTAATCTGTTCAGTTTTAGCTATTGGGTGACTCATGTTGTTAGCATTCTTCTGTGGCACTGGGTGGTCTTTAGCATTTTATTGGACTATTATATGAAACACTACCAAACAAATATGTTGGAAGTAGTATGTATTGCCTTAATCTTGTTGTCTGCTTTGAGAAGTTGCTAACTAAGTGTTTTCTCCAGCTTTTCCTTAATTGCAGTGTGGTTAATTCCTTTCAACTGCAGGAAGCCAAGGTATTTGTAGATTGTTACTTTTGTGGTCAAAGTAATGAGCATTCACCAAGTGCCAAGAACGTGCTTGGCGTGAAGTAGAACATAGAATCAGACCTGGTTCCTGCCCCATGAACGTCATATGAAATGAACTGAGCAGGGAGGACGGAAGGAAGGGAAGACATTTTCACAAAATTGTATCTATTCTAAAGGGGAGGGAAAATGAATTCAGTTCAAAAGGACACCTTTGAAATTCAGTTGAGTGGGAAGAAACACAGGTGACAGCCATCAAGTCAGAATTTATGCTAAATTACACAAATCTGAGGAATGAGTCATAGCAAGTGCAGGTATAATGGATAACATATTTCAAAGCAAAACTGTAGTGGTGTAAGTGGGGGAGGAGAGGTGGGAGAGTGGGTAAAAAGTAGAGATACAGTCGGTAAAAGGTTAAAGGAAGGTTAAAAGAACCCTGAAAATCATCCTGGATTCATTTCCCTCCCTCATGGCCACATCTGATTAGTTTCCAAGGTCTGTCCCTAATACTTCTCAGATATCCCCTCATCCTGTCCCCAGTTCTATTGCTCTGGTTCTGGTCCTCCTTATCTCTCACTGGTCTGTCCTCTTGCCCCCCTCCCCCCAATCCACCATCCAGGAAGCTGCCATACAAATCTGACCAAAGTTTGCTGTGCAAAATCCCTAGGTCTTGGGGCTAGAGGACGTGTAGCATCGAACAGGCCCATGGGCCATGCTGATTCCACTCTGTCTCTGTGCATACTGGTGTTCCTCTCGGGAACAGACCCTCTCCTCAGTTTCATTCTGACAGCATCTACTCATGCCCTCTGTCTCTTCTGTGAAGACCTCTGACCTGCATCTGGTCACTTAGGTGTTTGTCCTTCTGTGCTTCTGCTGTGTTTTGTAGATAGAACCTTATTACAGCAGTGACCTTAGCACATTGCCTTGTTAAAGCACATGTCTGTCTTGTGTGTGTACTGTTAGTTTTTAGAAGACAGGCGTCGTGTCTTAGTTGTTATGTCCTCCATGGCAGTGGCTGCTGGCTGATGGAGGGACTGGCGGGGTCATGTCGGGCTGTAAGCTCCTCAAAGACAGCGTGCATACTGAGTATCTGCAAAGGCTTTTGACTTTCACATATTGCAAGGGGAAAAGACAGGCTCTTGGGAATGTGGGAAGATGAATTTCTTTCTTATTCTGGAAGATTTCCAGTACTAGAGGACAGGAACAGTTGGTACAAATGTCCTAAATTTGTTGATATGATCGTGATGGGGAACACCTGTTCTGTCTGCAGAGCTGGCATTTGCTTTGGACTCTGAGAAATGGAAACCTTCTACATCTCCCAAAGGGGCTGCCAGGTCTGTGTGGGGAGGTGGCAGACCCAGCTTTACTTTGTAACTTGGCAATTACTCTCACCATCTGGGGATCTGCCTTAAAGCATGAAGGTGGCTGGGACACTTCTGACCTCTGTGGAAACTCGGGGAGGGTAGCTGAATTTCAAGACCAACAGTGGCAAACAGGCAGACTTACTTTCTAGACCACCAAACGCCTCATCCTAAATGAACTTTTTGCATTTAGTGGACTGCATGTCATTTGATATGTCCATGTTTCTTAAATTTGTCTAGGAAATGGAATATTATAAATTGACTCTCTTTGGAAGTGGGGACTCTAAACATTTATTCAAAAACTGTTTTGTGTTCACCTCTGTGTGTATATATGACTGTTGTTAAGTGTTTTAGGAGATGTGATTTAGGTACATAATACAATCTGGGACCCTAAGATTCTGGGAGTCTAGTGAAAGCTCTGTTTTATGAGCAAGTGAAAAACATTAAAACAACCCAAGTAGTACTATAAAAATGGTTTCAACAAATGCTACAGATCTTCAGAGGAGGGAGATACTATTATGAGCTGAAGTGGTCAGGGAATACTGCATAGGGAAGAAAATGAGGTTTGAGCTGTATCTTGAAGGTGAGTGGAATTTGAAGAGATGTAATGGAGAAGAGAGGTGATTCCTCGGTGGGAAAACAGTGTGCGCAAAGCCAACCAGATGGACATCCTTCATTTAATATCTTTAAGATTTATGGTGTCGATTTGACCAAGTATTAATTATAGAAATCTGGGCTCATGATCTCCCTACCCCCACCCCCTTACTCTTATTTTTATCTAACCTCTTTTTAATTCTTTGAATACCTACCATGTACCCAGACTGGGCTGGATATAAATGCAAGACAGCACCCTTTTCCTTATGGAGCTTCAGTCTTGTAAATTACCCTAACCTACTGAAAAACATAGAACCAACAGCAGTTTTTGAAATGAAAATGTCAGATTAGAGCCGCAGATTCTGTCTTCCTGGTTTGATGCTCTGGGTTTGCTCTCTCATTCTCCCACTGCTTTCCAGACCTGTTTCTTTTCTTCCGTGCTGCAGAGGTCGGTAAATGGCTATTCCTTACCCTTTAGATGGGAAATTTGATGTCAGTTGATTTGCCAAAGTTCAAGGAGACAAGTTGGTTGGAAGAAACACAGTAAGTGGATTGTTTTTGTGTTTTTTTCCCTTCATTTGCTTCTCAGCGGACGTATCATGAAGGAAGCTGCCTTTGAGCAGATAGAAGAAGTGCTTCTTGGCCTTTCTGGAATGAGTACTGCCCTTCTAAATGTGCCCTGGAACTCTAGGAAGAGGCAGATTGTGTCAGGCCAACCAGAGTGCAGGTCACAGTACAGCAGCTCTGAGTTGCTGTGGAGGAATTGGTGACTCATGTGAAAGTGCCCTGGGCTTGTCCATAAGGATTGTGAGATCCTGGGCAACTTGGGACTTGATCTCTGAATCTCTGTCTTAACCTTCAGTCCTCACTGGCCTTGGTTTTGGTGATAGAGGTGAAGCTGAAAGCTGGAGTCCGTCTTCCTTTGCTTCTTTGACTTTGTCATTGATGGATGCTCTGCCCCAGATTAGGAGGGAGGGCACGATTTGCACTTTACTCAGTCTCCTGCAGCATTGCCACTGCCCAGCATTTTCTATCCCTTGGTCAGTATCGGCCCCTCAGACACATAGATAAGTACATTCAAATTCTGGGCCACTCCTGCTACCCCCAGAGCCATTTGTCTGTCCCTCTGCACTTCTGCAATGCTGTGGATTTGCCATTTGCATACAGTTTAACTGAATTTGGGTTGGCGTGTGCTTCTGGATGCTTTTCTATCTATTGACCTGATTTAATGGTACCCATCACCACGGTTTCTAGGAGTGCTGTCTGGGAGCAACACATTGTGTTCCTAACTGATTTTTGCTTTACAGCCAAAGCAGTCCAGTGACTCAGAGGCACTAGAGGTAAAGCAAATAGCTCTGTTTTCTTTTTAAAAGTCTGCGTATGAGGACCTTTTCCTGCCCTTTCTCTGCTTTATTTCTAAATCCATTTTTTCCCTTATTCAGTTGCCTGCCCCTCATTCTGCTGTCCCATTAGTCAAAAACCTATGCCTTCCCCCCACTGTGGTTGCCTAGCATCTCTCCTGTGCCTTAACATATGCACGTACATACACGTGCACACCTAATTGTCTTACTGTGGTGTTACATACACAGACTGCACATTCTCTTAGGCTCCCTCAGGTTCCTCCCCATCTATGAATCCCAGGTAGAACACCCTACTTAACGGAAAGAACGTTACAACAGCTGTGGATTGGCCCAGAGCGTTTATCTAAGCATACATAGGTCTGTGAGAGAGAGAATATGTAAGAGTGTAAGAGGGGAGTGCTGGTATGGTCAGTGGAGCCATTATCTGTTCCTCGCATTAAATGTTACAGGTAACCCGAGGGAACAGAATGCGTTGGACAGCTCCTTTGGGATTTCTTTGGGCATGTAATGTATTGACTTGGTAAATAACTCTAGCTAACAGAACAATATACTTTGTGTATTCATAGCCAGTTACCTCAAAATTTAGCAGCTTAAAACAACCATAATCATTAATTATGTCACAGTTTCTGTGGGTCGAGTTTTTAGGAGCAGCTTAGCTGGTGGTTCTTGCTCGAGGTCTCTTGGGAGATGCCGTCAAGATGCTGGCTGGGGCTGCGGTCATTTGAAGATCTGACTAGGCTGGAGAGTCCAATTTCAAGTTGCCTAACTTGCATGACTGGCAGATTGGAGCTGGTTATTGGCAGGAGACATTAGTCCCTTGCCTCACGGACCTGCCTGTGGGGCTGTTTGGGTGCCTTCACAACATGGCAGTTGGCTTCTCCCAGAGCAGGTGCACTGAGAGAGAGGTGGAAGCTGTAATGTCTTTAAAACCTAGCTGCAGAATTCACACCCAGTCATTTCCATAACATCTTACTGGTTACTTGGCTCAGCCTATTCACACTTGGGGGGAACTATACAGGGGTGTGAATACCAGGAGGCGAGAGTCGTGCTGGCTACCACACACTAAAATCTCAACGGGTTATATCAGTATTTCTTTTCTTTTTTTTTTGACATCTTTATTTGAGTATAATAGCTTTACAATGGTGTGTTAGTTTCTGCTTTATAACAAAGTGAATCAGCTATACATATATCCCCACATCTCCTCCCTCTTGCGTCTCCCTCCCACCCTCCCTATCCCACCCCTCTAGGTGGTCACAAAGCACTGAGCTGATCTCCCTGTGCTATGCGGCTGCTTCCCACTAGCTATCTGTTTTACATTTGGTAGTATATATAAGTCCATGCCACTCTCTCACTTCAACCCAGCTTACCCTTCCCCCTCCCCGTGTCCTCAAGTCCATTCTCTACGTCTGAATCTTTATTCCTGTCCTGCCCCATACGACCCAGCAATCCCACTACTGGGCATATACCCTGAGAAAACCATAATTCAAAAAGAGTCATGTACCACAATGTTCACTGCAGCTCTGTTTACAATAGCCAGGACATGGAAGCAACCTAAGTGTCCATCGACAGATGAATGGATAAAGAAGATGTGGCACACTTATACAATGGAATATTACTCAGCCATAAAAAGAAATGAAATTGAGTTATTTGTAGTGAGGTGGATGGACCTAGAGTCTCATACAGAGTGAAGTAAGTCAGAAAGAGAAAAACAAATACCGTATGCTAACACATATATATGGAATCTAAAAAAAAAAGAAAAGGTTATATCAGTATTTCTTATTTCACAGTCCTGTGTGGAAAGGGGGCTAAATTACATGCAGTCATCTGGGGACCCAGATTCTTTCCGTCTTGTTGTTCTACCTTCCTCTAGGGCGTCATTGCCCTCTATTCATCTGAGAATGAGAAAGACAGCAAGGATTTCCATTGGGAGTTGATTTTAATCATCAGTCTTGGTGGTGGTGAGTGTCAATTCTGATCACCTTTCATTGGCCAGAACTCACAGGAGGTTGGAAAATTTTGCCAAGCTGTGTGTTTTCAGTAAGGTGAGGAGAGCGTGGATGGTTGGCTTCGTGATTTCTGCAGTATTTCACCAAATTATAAAACCTATGGTAAAGGCTCTGTCATTCAAGAAGGACCAGTGTCAACCAAGTAGACTGGTGGTGCCCACGGCAGCCGCAGTCTGCAAATCCTCGTGCATTCTCTGAGGGCGTTCTTCATACCCAGCGCCACTGGGCTGACTGTGGTGGGGCAGCTGGGCAGTAAGTCCGAGGAGGGATCGGGAGCCATGGTGTCTCGAGCATTTCCAAGCTCTTCATGGAACAGCTTCCACTTAGTGAGGCGCATTCTGTGTGCTTTACGTATGTTATTTAATTTTTGCCTCAAACCCTCCACTTAGGTATCATCTCCACTTTACAGATGAGGATACTTAGGTTCAGTGAGGGTAAGTAGCTCTCCTGAGACCCCCTCACAGTCAAAATGTGGTAATGTTGAAATTTAGACCCTTTCTACTTCACCGTGCTGCCTGTGAGCTATCCCTGAGTGGAAACCAACAGCACTAACAGTCCAGTGATGCTTTACAGTGGCAGCGTCGGGCCGTGGCATCTTGGAAACGGCCCCTTCCTCTCCAGGAGAGAGGTAGTGTCCAAAGACAGTCCCCCAACCAGAGCACGTTGCTCTGCATCCTGGGAGCAGGTGGGGCTATAGAAAGGTACAGGGGAGTCTGTGGTCCCCAGCCCAGAAAGTCTGGTGCTTTGGCTTGGCTCAGCCCCTCCTTTTCCCTGGGATTGTACCTCTTGCTCCTATCTCAGCGGGCAGGGACCTAGTGCCACCTCACTCCTGGGTTATAACAATGTCACCTCTTGCTCTTGTAGGGCTTCATACTTTTTCAAGACATGTTCACATTGATCACTCCTTTGAGCCTCACAGTCACTCTACAATGGGTATTCTTACTCATGTTTGCAGAGCTGAAGCCCAGAGAGGTTAGTGTATCCTTCTGTTGTGCAGTGGGGCAGTGGTCATGATGGGGTATGTGGTTTTCCTTTGGTTTGGTTTTGTAAATGTAGGAAGAGTGGGCCCAGATGATAAAACTTTGTGGTAATGAGTGTGGGGGAGGTGTTTATAGTTCTTGGAATTTGTACAGAAATACATACACTGATATTAATATGTAGTTATTAATAATTGTTATGCCCTTGAGTAGCATTTTCTTTGTCCATTTGCCCCTCAGCCCTGAATCCATCTGGGAAAACGACAGAGGAAGCATGCAGGAGCTGGCACGGCTGAGTGTCACTTGTCAGAGGACATCCTTATAACTCTGGCAAGATGGGGCCTGAGGCTTGGCATCCTGCCTGCCTGGGAGACATCCCAAGGGACTCGTCTTGCTTTCTCAGCACCTATTTCTTCCTTTTCTATAACTTTACCTAAGTGGAGGCATTAAGAAGACCCTTCTTTGAGAGATCGTGTGCTTAGCTGGCAAGGCTGCTCACACCTATAGTGCCCTTGGTAGGTCAGGCGTGTTTCACCATCTTGCTAGTGAAACCAGGGTGGAGGAGAGGGGACACTACAAACAGCTGGGATGGGGGTTTGCCCAGGATGTGGAACTTTCAGTGCTAAAACCAAGACAGCTCCAGGAAGACCAAGATGGCTGGTCCTCCTGGTTGGCATTCATCCCTACCATCCTTCCCCTTGCTTCTGTACCCAAGGAACCTTGTGGCTCATGACAGGTGAGCATCTGGCAGATGGCTCCTTTGTGGATGAGGGCCCTGGTTCAGGACGCAGCATCTTCCTCTGCCCCAGTGGGTGCCTCTCATCCCATCCTGGCTTTTGGCCTCATCTCCTCCCTAGTTTTCTTCTCTGAACCTTCTGGTGCTCCAGGGGTGGGGTGGGCCTCTGACAGCAACATCTAAACAGTTTCTTTAGCTCCGTGGTATGTAAGGAGATGCTCCACAAAAATCTTTTTTTAAGGAGAAATTTATTTTTTAATAAACTTTTGTCAGACAGATCTGAACCTTTGCTGTGCTTTGTTGGCATCTCAGAATGGGATGCAAGCAGCGTAGTTTGAGGTTAAGCTTTTAGGGCAGGTGTGGCAGAGTCTTACTTTTGTTTTCTGAAGCATTTCTGTGTGTCCCAGAGAAGACCTTTGCCTGCAACCTCTTCTGTCCCGGCCCTGGACCACTTCCTTTTCCCTAACCCGGCACTCGTATTCATTAAAGGTCCTTCAGACAATTATTTCCAAATCTAGTTCTCTATTAGGATAGAGCTTGGTCATTCCTTGTTATCATTTTTTTCCCTTTACAATCTCATTTCTTCTTGCCTCCCTGATTTTTGGCAAATAAGTGCTCTGTAATTTTTTCATAAAGAAAGGAATAGAGCTCTGAGATACTATGTGCTTATCCTATATGGTCTGATTTAATTCCCATGATAACCCTGCAGGTTTCCATGTCACAGATGAAGAAGCGGAGGTGCAGGGAGGTTGACCAGCTAGCTGAAATTCACAGACCTGCTTAAAAGTGGCAGAACTGGGATTGGGACTGCCAAGCCTTTTCATCTGATTCTATCATACTGTTATTTTTAGAACATTGGCTTGGAAGCCAGGACACCTGTGTCATAGTCTCATCTGGACCCTGTAACTAACCGGGTGACCTTGAGCAAACAGTAGATCATTGGACATCACTGTCCTGCCTTATTGGAGTAAAAAGTTGGGACTGAAAGACTTTGGGGGTACCTTCCCGTGCTAATGTCTCTGTCTTCCATCATTTCTTCTCTCTGGGAAACTATCTTCACAGTCCATGTGTACCCCTCATTTCTCTCCCCTCGCACTGGCTACTCTTAAGGACTCTTCTCTTTGATTATCCTTGTGGCTTTTCTTAGCCTCTTTCCCTCCACCTTTTGGTGAGAGGAATTTTGTTGCTGTGACTTTGGATTCCTCAGACTTCCTGCTTCCTATAGTTTACCTAGATTACCATATCCGAAAAATCATTGCAAAAGTATTTGCTGTTTTGTGGTGGTGGTGATGATGATGATGATGATGAATTACTCTGCTATGAGAACTGTTGGGTGGACCATCATGGGAAGTTGGGTAATAAGATGGAGGCTCAACAGTCTGGGACAGCCTGAAGGTAGGTAAAGAATTAGATAACATCTTAAAGGTTCTTGCTTAACAACAGGAATAGCTACTCATTGTTCATGTTTGTTTGATGGGCCAGGCTTTGTACTAGATGTTGAGGATACAGTGGTGACAGCTACATGCTACCTAGTTATTGCAGTCTGGTTAAGGGAGACACAGTTAATATAAGAAGCAAACAAACAGTTCTAAACTCACAACTCTGATAAGTGAAACCAAGTGTAACAGGGAGAACTAACCTGGACGGGGAGCTGAAAGAAGATGTAAGTGTCGAGCACTTTGTATACATTATCTCATTTAGTCTTTACAGTGGCTCTGTAAGGGGGGTAGTCTTTGCTCCATTCTGCAGAAAAAGAAACTGAAGCTCAGATTTCAATCCTGACCTGACTCCATAGCCCAGGTTCTTTATCCTATACCTTGCTACCTCCCTTAAGAGTCTTTAATCCCAACCTGTGTAATTCTCTGTGCAGGGCCATCACTTACCCTTTGGCAGAATAGATGGAAGCTTTTCTGTTGTGATTTGAAGGCTGTAGTTAAGGGGCATCTTTGTCCTCAAATATCCACTCTACTGATCTGATACTCAGTGCTAGAAACTCTGGCCAGTGAATAGCCTTTGAGGATATTTGGTTTCCATGAGATGCTCTTAAAGTGTGAGTGTGTCATCTGGCTGGGGTAGTAAATTAGGACATTTGCTGCTAGTGTTGTCCTAGTTTGTCTAGTTAGCTAGCTGTGTGTGGAATGCATGGGGACTGGGGACTTGGAACCAGGACAGGGAAGTTTTGGTGGGGAAAGAAATTGCCCAGAGATTTGGTTCTATACTGGGAGGAGGGCTAGAAACGGTACCTGGAAAGATGAGGAATGGGACCCCATGTGAGAGGTGAAAGGTCACTAGAGACAAACTTTGCCTCTGCTGGTCTTGATATCATGTCTGTCTCTCTACATCTTTTCACCCTTCTGAGATACAAAGTGCATCATATTATTTTTTTCAGCTCTTATGTGAGAAGAAGGAACCGGTATTTATTTTCTCTGTTATACACAGATCAGAAACAGCGCAGCCGAGTGGCTGAGCCAAGAGTAGATCGACTCATGTCTTTATCTGGGGTTCTTGAACCTGCTGCTGCTCGGGGTTTAGTTGGCATCAGGGTGAGAGCTCAGCCTGTTGGGCTTGCCTCTCAGCAGCTGGTCCTCATGAGCACCTCTTTAGCTTTTCTCTCTTGCTCTCTCCCTTCTCCTGCTCATCTACTTGTTTCTTTGAAAATTCCCCTCTTTACAACTGTCCCCTCCTTAAGCCTTAGCCTGTCAGGGCACTCACGGTAATGTTTGGCAGAGCTGGTAGCACTTGGGACACCTTTTTGAGAATAGTGAAGCCTTATCCATAGTGTCCTTTGAACTCTAAAGATGAGAAGGGCTATAATGTACAGAGGAGAAAGCCCGTGGGTGCCAGGGTGATGGGAAATATCTTTACGTGTTTGAGGAGAGAGTAGAGTCTGAATCCTTACAGAGAGCAGTCTTAGCTTGCCATAGCGGGGAACTTGCCAACAGTTAAAGCTATCGTCTGAGGTAGTCATTTCTTCTTCAGTGGTGGTATTTAAGCATAGGCTGGTTAACACCATGGCAGGGATTTATAGAAGAGAGAAAAATTTCAGGTATATGTGTGGAGGGGGGAGGGCTGTCAGACAATGTGATCTGTGTTTACTGTCCCTTCTAACCCTGAAATTCTACTTCCTTAATCTCACCATAACACCACTTTTTTGTTTTTTCCTTTTAGTCACAGTCTTTGAATGTTGGAATTTTTAAGTTGGAAAATGTGTAATATATTATTTTACCTTTTTACTTGGTGTGTCTTTAAAAATATATTCCTGCCTGGAAGTTTGGTACTGTTTGTGTTTTAGGGCCACTTCAGTGAGCCTGGTTTACCCACGCAGTCCCAGAAATGGTGTGGTGTTTGGACTCTTTGTTCTGGAAGCTTCAGCATGATACAGAAATAATCTATCTTGTGAGCTTCTGTTCAGTTTTACTGCACTGGAGAGTAGGAATATGAAATGGGATTGCTGAACTCTTATAAGATAGAAAAAATTCATTTTCTTTGGGAGAGGGAAATGTATTTTCTAGGACTAGAACTAAATTTCAGTACAGTTATAGCTCATTTTTCCCCCAGGGATTATTTATTTGGTGAACTCAAGCATCTTGATGACAGGCAGCAGTGCAGAAAGGCACAGAAGAGAGATTTGAGCAGCCAAGATGGATGGTGAATCTCATAGCCTTGTGTTGAAGGAGAATCTAATTTGGCTGCAGTTGTACTTTGTTTCCACAGCAGACCAAAAGGGGGAGAGTTACTGCATTGTTTGTTTGTTTTTTTAAATTTTATTTATTTTTGGCTGTGTTGGGTCTTCGTTGTGTGCAGGCTTTCTCTAGTTGTGGAGAGTGGAGACTACTCTTCGTTGTGGTGCACGGATTTCTCATTGTGGTGGCTTCTCTTGTTGCGGAGCACGGGCTCTAGGTGTGTGGGCTTCAGTAGTTGTAGCACATGGGCTCAGTAGTTGTGGCACATGGGCCCTAGAGCGCGTGAGCCTCAGTAGTTGCGGCGTGTGGGCTCAGTAGTTGCGGTGCGCGGGCTTAGTTGCTCCACAGCATGTGGGATCTTCCCGGACCAGGGATCGAACCCGTGTCCTCTGCATTGGCAGGCAGATTCTTAACCACTGCACCACCAGGGAGGTCCCCCTTGCATTGTTTTCTAATAACAGATTTATTGAGGTATAATTCACATGCCATAAAATTCACCCTAATAAGCATGTACAATTCAGTGATTTTTAGTATATTCACATAGTTGTGTGACAGGTATCTAGTAGCAGAACATTTTCATCATCTCCAAAGGAAAACATATACCATTAGCAGTCATTTCCCTAGTCCCTGGCAACCACTAATTCACTTCCTGTTTCTATGGATTTGCCTATTCTGGACATTTCCTATAAATAGAATAATACAGTATGTAGCTTTTTGTGACTAGCTTCTTTTAGTTAAAGTGATGTTTTCAAGGTTCATCCATACCGTAGCATGTATCAGTACTTCATTCCTTTTTATTGCCAAAAGATATTGTATGGATATGCCACATTTTTAAAATCTGTGCATCCGTTGATGAACATTTGTGTTGCTTCCATTTTTTGGCTGTTGTACATAGTGCTGCTACAAACATTCATGTATAAATTGTTACATAGCCATATGTCTTACTTTTTTATTTTTATTTATTTTTTGGCCATGCCGTGTGCCCTGTGGGATCTTAGTTCCCCGACCAGGGATCGAACCTGTGCCCCCTGCAGTGGAAGTGCGGAGTCTTAACCACTGGACTGCCAGGGAAGTCCCAGCCATATGTCTTCATTTTTCTTCGGTATAAACCTAGCAGTGGAATTGCTGGCTGATATATTAACTCTGTTTAACTTTTTGAGGAACGGCCAAACTTTTCCAAAGTGGCTGCACTATTTCCTACTGCAATTTCTCCATATCCTTGCCGACACTTTTTATTGTCTGTCTTTTTAAATTTTATCCATCCTAATAGGTAAGAAGTATGTCATTGTGGTCTTGATTTGCATTCCCCTAATGACTAATGGTTGAACATCTTTTCAAGTTCTTACTGGCCATTTGTTTATCTTCTTTGGAGAAATGTCTATTCATATTCGTTGCCCATTTTTCATTTGGGTTTTTTGTCTTTTATTGTTCTGAGAGTTATATTCTGGATAAAACACCTTTATTAGGTATGATTTGTGAATCTTTTTTCCCATTCTGTGAGTTGTATTTTTACTTTCTTGATGATATCCTTCGAAACACAGGTGCTTTTCATTTTACAAGTGCTTTTAATTTTAAGTCCAATTTATTTTCTTTCTTTTGTTTGTGTCATATCTAAGAAACCATTATCTAATCTAAGGTCATGAAGATACACTCCTTTGTTTTCTTCTAAGAGTTTCATAGTTTTAGCTCTTACATTGAGATGTATGATAAATTTTGAGTTAATTTTCACATATATGTGGTAGGAGTCTCATTTCATTCTTTTGCATGTGACTATTCAGTTGTCCCAGCACCATTGTTAGAAGACCTTTTTCCCCCAATGAATTATCATGGCACTCTTGTCAAAAATCAGTTGACTGTAAATGTAAGGATTTATTTCTGGACTCTCAATTTTGTTCCACTGATCTGTATGTCCAGCTTTATGCCAGTACCATCCTGTCTTGATTACTGTAGTTATGTAGTAATCTTTGAAATTGGAAAGTCTGAGTCCTTCAACTTTGTTTTTCTTTTTTAAGATTGATTTGGTGATTCTGGGTCCCTTGCATTTTCACACAAATTTTAGGATTGACTTGTCAATTTATTGCAAGAAAGGAAGATGGGATTCTGTGATATTGTGGTGTAATAAATATATATTTGGTCCCTGGTTTCTGGCACAGAACTCCTAAAGCTCTTAGAATTTCCTGAATGTTAGGGGTGAGAGGAGCATCTGTTGTCACTCATAAGCAGCACCTTACCTGAGTTGATGCTAATGAGGTGATTCTTGGTGGGACCCTAATAGCTTCGGGATGGGAGCTGGTTGCCAGAGGAACCAACCTTATGATTAGAGGGTTGGGACTTTCAGCCCCACCTCCCAACCTCATGGGAGGTGAGAGGGGCTGGAGATTAAGTCCAACCTCAATGGCCAGTCTATATAATAGAACCTTCTAAACAGTGGGATTTGGGGAGCTTCCAGGTTCGTGTTGGGAGGATGGTGTGCCCAGAGAGGCTTACCAGAACTCTGCTCCCCTTCCCACATACTTTGCCCTATGCATCTCTTCATCTGGCTGTTCATTTGTATCCTTTATAATAATTCAGTACTAGTAAGTAAAGTGTTTCCCTGAGTTCTGTGAGCTGTTATAGCGAATTATCAAACCTGAGAGGGGTCATAGGAACCCGTAATTTATAGCTGGTTGGTCAGAGGTACACGAGACGGAAGACTTGTGATTGGCGTCTGAAGTGGCGGGGCAGTCTTGTGGGACTGAGCTGTTAACTGTGGGGTCTGTGCTAACTCTGGGTAGTTAGTGTCAGAATTGAATTAAATTGTAGGATACCCAGTTGGTGTCTGCAGAGAAGTGCAGAATTACTTGGTGTGAAAAACCCACACATTTGATATCAGAAGTGCTGGTAGTAAAAACAGTGTATAGGTTTTAGTAGAAATTGCACTGAATTTGTAGATCAATTTGGAGAGTATTGCCATCTTTACAGTATTAAGTCTTTTGAACAATGAACATGGGAAGTCTTTCCATTGATTTATGCTGTCTTGACTTTCTTTCAATTATGATTTATAATTTTCATTGTACATCTTATACTTAAATTTATTCCTAAGCATTTTACTCTTTTTGAATATTACAGTATGCTATTGTGAATAAAATTGTTTTCATTTTTGAACGCATTCATTGGTCTTAATAGGGTTTTTTGTGTGTGTGTGTGTGTGTATATCTGTATTAACATGATCTTTATATAGAAAATCTTATCTGTAAATAGTTTTGCTTCTTCTTTTTTCAGTCTGGATGCCTTTTATTTCTTTTCTTGCCTAATTTCCCTGACTAGGACTTTTAGATCAATGTTGAATAGAAGTGATGAGAATGAACATCTTTGACTTGGTCATGATCTTAGAGAAAAAGCATTCAGTCTTTTACCATCCAGTATGATGTTGGCCCTGGGTTTTTCGTAGATGTTCCTTATTAGGTTGAGGAAGTTTCCTTCCACTGATAGTTTGTAGAGTGTTTTCATCATGAAAGGATATTGGATTTTTGTCAAACACGTTTTGTCTATTGGGAGGATCATTTGGTGTTTGTCCTTTATTCCATTAATATGGTATAGTGCATTAATTAGTTTTCATATATTAAACCAACCTTGCATTCTTGGGAAAAATTCCACTTGGTCATTGTATCAATCCTTTTTATATGTTGTTGGATTTGTCTTGCTAGTACTTGAGGATTTGGGGACAGTTGTCAAAAGCAGAAGTATATATGGCATATTGTTATCATTTTTGCTGCTAACAATGTAGGAAGCATTAGAAAAGTCCTAAAAATCAGCCTCAAGGATTCAAAAGACATAGTAGTAATCTGGAGACATTTCTCATGGAGTCATTGCTGATATTAGCTTATATATTAAGTGATGTATATAATGGTTATTCTGAGTCTTGAAGAAATACATTGGATTCTAGTTCAGAGTCTCAATTATTAGGGAAGAGTATAATATATTTTAGGACAATTTCCAGTCAAGAAAGAGAAAAGAGAGAAAAATAAAGAAAAGGTTGGTATTTAAATGGGGGTACATGCCAGTTATCTGGAAATTTTACTAGTTGTGGGGTTTTGGTCGGTGATAAATGACCGCTGTACTAGAGTTCCTGCATCCCCAACTCTTTTCCTGGTCACAGCCTGTTCATCTGGAGGGAAAGGTGACAAGGTATGTACCTCAAGCTGAGCCTATTCTGTGAGGTTCTGTGAGCAGTGTCATAGTTAGTCACTCCCTGCTGGGGGTGGTCCTTGGGTGGGGGCGGGAGTCTGTCAGTGTCTGTGTAGCTTGGTCACTGGTGACACTCCCTGCTCATGCCGTTCATCCCTTCCCTTTTGTTTGAGCCTGTTGGGGTTGAATTCTAGATTCCATCCTCCCATTAACTCTGTGGCATTTTGAATTACCTTGTTTTGTGCAGAGTCGTTAGTCTGTGAGAATCCAAGACAGGATTATTGTAGAGCTACAAATTCTGCCTCCTTAGGGTCTTTTTGGCCCACAAAGAAAGAGCATAATGATATAAAGAATATCATCTCTTTATGGTTGTATGATATTTTAAAAACTAGAATAGTTTTGTCTGCATGATCTAATTTTGATTCTTATGACAACTTTGACTTACAGGCAGTACAGATATTAGCTATATTCTATGGATGAAACAGGCTTGGAGAGTTTAAATACTTAGAATCTAGCAGGTACAGAGTGTTGGTACTGGGAAATCCCTCTCTGGCATCATCCTGGAGTCTCCTCATCTCTGTGTTTCTTCAGTTCCCTGGTCCTTTCCAATAGTGGGATCATTTTTTCCTCCTTCAGTGTCATTGCTCCATTTTCATAATGAACATCTTCAGTTCCATTCCCAGTGTCATTCAGTGAATCAAATGGTGATCCCTTTTCCTTTTTCTGCAAATCTTCATGCCCTGAAATTTTTCATTGGTTTGTTTTTGACCTCATGATCATTCTGGTGTCTGTACACAGGCTTACTTGTCCAGCTCAGTTTGAGTTTAATGTAGTGAACCAGGCCTTATTGGGGCACACTGGCTTGTGTTCATCCTGAATGCTTATTTCCTACTGAAGTATGAGTGTTTCAGTGAAGGGTAGGGAGACCCACTTTGGTTCTGATTCCGCCACTCACAAACTATATTCTTCTCTTTGAGCCTCAGTTTTCCCTTCTGTAAAATGAAGGGTTGGATCAAATGACCTTTAAGGCCACTTAAGCTGTTGGGTCTGACTTCCCTATGATTTTCTCATGTTCTTTGTTCATTTCTCCATTCCTGGCTTACCTGGTTGTTCTACAGGTGATTTCAGTATCATGGAATGTCAGTGTTTCTCTTTGCCTCTCACTATGCCCTGGGCTTCCCCCTTTTCCTTTTTTTTTTTTTTTTTTCCCCTATAGGAGAAATAACCTGCAGTCTAAGTAAGCATCCCAGGTGGAAGGAATGGAAAGCACTCCCTGACCAGGATGCAGCCCTAGCCCCTGCCCCATGCCTGCATCTGTGATGTAAGCGAGAGATCTTAATTGTGAAGCTGAGGCTTTCATTCAAGAGCTAATAGTTGAAAGACTAGAACAGGTTTCCGTCTTACTGCTTTTTTCTCTCCTCTTTGCTCTCTCATTCAGAGTCCTCATAATAAAGAAAAATGATGAAGCCAACCCATCTAAGCTTTTGCTAATGGAGACTAAAAGAACTCACAGAGGCAGCCTCTCCATGGGCACGTTGCATGGTTCAGTCTTACCCTCTGTGCCTTTTAGAGAATTGCAAGGCATTAGCATAAAGACAAGTCACCACAATTATTTATTTTGCACCCAGCCCCTTAATGTTGAGGAGCAGGAAGGATTCTGCTGTGATCTCCGGCACATTCATCGGCCCCCGCTGAGCCCCTGATCAATAGTGACACAGTCGCATCAGATGGCCTTCAAATAGTACTTTCTTTTTCAGATGGGCTGGGAGAGAGAGGAAGAAATATAAGTGCTTCATTCCTCTTAGACTACAAATAAATAAAGACATGGTGTGCAGCCGCATTTCAAGCATTTTGGAAGCTTTTCTGGTGTGTGGGTGTTGGGGACGGATAGGGGGAGGACCGGGGAGAGGGGAACCTGCACTGAGGCTTCTGTCTTGTTGCAGGCGGTGGTAAGAACACTGGTAAATGTCCATATGGGTACTTCTAAGTCCCCACTGCCCCTCCTGCACACCTCAGCACCTGGAGAACAGAGCAGGCCGCAGAAGTGGGGTGTGGGGCACCCCGAGGCAGCTTTTCTCCTTTTGGTTCCCTCCCCCAGAGCATTTAGTAGAAGGTCATTGGCTGAGTGCGTGCCCTGGAATCTGGGGCCACCGCTGCTGCTGCAGTTAATGCTGCTTTGTTCGATGCTAAATGAGGCGAGAACTTTCACCCAGGTCACATTCATAATCCTGCTCAGCAGGACGCTCAGCTGTGCACCGAGAGCAGTTTCTGCAGGCAAGGAGGAACTTTCCTGTTGGAGCAGTCGCGCTGGCCTGGAGTGGGGAGAACGGGCTTTTCGATGCCAGTTCTGCCATGAACTGTGTCCTTGGACCAGGTCACTTCTGCGGGCTGCAGTTACCCCGCACTCATTCAGCAGATACTTGAGTTTTACTCTGCCAGACCCTGTTCTAAGGGCTGGGAATGCAGGAATATGAGGGCAAGGTCTCAGCCCTCAAGGAGCTTCCATTCTACTGGGCAAGGCAGATAGCGACCATATAAATGAGGCAAACCCCTAAGTGCAGACCATGTTAAATGCTGGGAAGGATACAGCATGATGTGAAAAAGAGTAACTTTAGATGGAGTCATAGTGGTGAATATTTATTAAGCGCTGGCAGGATACCCAGCTGTGCTAAATGCTTTTCATATGTTCTTACTTAATCTTTCTTCTGTGACATAACCTTGGACGTGATTCCTAAGGTTCCTTTTGGGAAATTGTCTGCACCTATGATTCCAAGTTTTTAGCAGGTATCAGGACAGAGGATTGGTTACGGGACTAACTCAGATGGGCCCATCACAGCTGGTGATTTCTAGATACAAGCAGCGTATCAGATTTTCTACTGCTTCTGTGTATTTTCGGAGAGAGAACTCAGTGTGGCCAGGAGACCTGAAGGATATGAGAAGGTAGGCAGGGTGATGGAATAAAAACCAGGCCAGGTTTGGGACGTGAAGGGAGAGAGTTAATAAGAATGCAGGCAGTGGGGAGGGTCCTGGACTGGGACCCAGGAGCTGGGGGCAGAACAAGCCCCTTCTCTGCCACCTGCTAACCGCTTTAGGCCTCATTGTCTATCTTTGTAACAGGAGGGGTGTCCTCCTGAACCTCACATGGATGTGCTCTGGGCTGAGGCTGTAGCACTGAGTGGTTTTCAGAGAGATGTAAGATGGGAATGCAGAGATCCAGGGACCTTTACATTGTGCCCATTTATGGGGGCCCTGTCCTTTTACCCCAGGAGAATGTGGCACTGTGGTCTTTCCCCATGGCCTTGCCTGCATTGGCCAGTCAGTGGGGTTTTTATAGCCCATGACAGAAGATTCTGCTGTCTTCCTCTGAAGAGTGTAGATTTTTGTTCTTAAGGACAGTTGATGGGGCTGGTCTTAAATCCTAAATCTGCCTGTGCTGAGGTGAGCAGCTGCCACCCTCTGCTGGACTCCTTGCAGCCTCCTTTGCACATGTGCAGTTGGTGGGGTCATCCAAGACCTGAGCGGGATTTATGCACGATTGGGGCTCCTTTTCTCTCAGAAGTTTCTGCTCACTTTCAGGCTCTAGTGACCAACTCCCCAGGCCGTCTGAGTGAGTCTTTTGGCCTAAGCTCCAGGCAGCCAAGGCAGCACTTGCAGGATTGTGCTATTGGGCAAAACTGCACAAACCAGGTCTTACCTAGTGTGGTTCCCTCCCTTTAAGGGTTGATTCTCTGCCAGTCTCTGCCTGCTTTTGGTCTCTCTCCAGTGCCTTCAAAGTTAACTTTTATTATTTCAGTTAACAGACTTAATTTTTTTAGAGTGGTTTTAGGGTTACAGAAAAATTGGGTAGAGAGGACAGAGCTCCCATATACCCGCTCAACCTGCCCCCCCGCCCAGTTTCCCATTATTAACATCTTGCATTAGTGTGGTGCATTTGTTACCATCGATGAGCCCATATTGATAAATTATAATTAACTAATATCCATAGTTTATATGTATCCATAGTTCACTCTTCGTACATTCTGTGCAGTTATTTCTTTGTATCTTGTCCAGAGTTTGTTGGAGGCCTAGCCTGAGGATACCAGTTTCTCCAGCATTATCACAAGCAGAATCATCTGATGCATTTATTTTTGATTCATACATAAGCTTTTTCCCAGTCTCTGGAAACACTTGACAGAAACCTTGTAAATAAAGGGAGTTCCTTGACAAGGGCGAGGGCAGAAAGTCTAACAAGTCGATGGGCGGCGATGATATTTGCGGCTGTGTTAAGCTGTTATGTCTTGATGTTTTTAGTGTGATTCATGTACCAGGAAACACTACAGTTCAGTTTATCACTGTCTTCAGAAGTTAATCTCCAGAAAATAGGGTGGAAGCAAGAAAATGGGGGAAAAAAAAAACCACCAAAAAACAAACCAACAACAAAAAAAACCTTCATGAGGTATTAACCTAGCACCAAGGGTGAGGTTTTCTGGAAACTTACAAAGAATATCTGAAGTCCGTTGGTTAACCTTATTTGCACTTAACTCCTGCTTATTCTGTGAGTAGCTTCCTGCGTGTGAAGGCACTCACGTACCTTCCTCTTCCACTGGAAGAGGAAGCCACAGATAAAACTGACTTAGATAGGGCTTCCCTGGTGGCACAGTGATTAAGAACCTGCCTGCCAATGCAGGGGACATAGGTTCGAGTCTAGGTCCGGGAAGATCCCACATGCCACAGAGCAACTAAGCCCGTGCGCCACAATAACTGAAGCCCGCTCGCCTAGAGCCCGTGCTCCGCAAGAGAAGCCACCACAATGAGAAGCCCGCGCACCGCAACGAAGAGTAGCCCCTGCTCGCTGAAACTAGAGAAAGCCTGTGAGCAGCAACAATGACCCAATGCAGCCAAAAATAAAATAAATAAATAAATAAAAAACTGACTTGGATAAATCTCACATGTTGATTACTTAGTACAATTTGCATCTTCCTTCTAGTTTCTTTTTTTTTTTTTCTTTCTAGGTGGTAATGAAAAGGAAGCAGGCCCTGATATTTTTAAACTTGTGTGGTTGTACGAACCACCTTTCAGGTGGGTCTGGTCTACGACTGTGTCTTACACTTTGCCCAAAACGGAGCCTCAGAATGGACTGAAGTTAGTTGTGGAGGTGGTAATGTTTAGGTATCGAGATACTTTTTTGGTTTTTTTTGTTATACATGTACATAACGGCAGTAATCACTTATCGTACTCTCTGGTTTTGCCCTGAGGAGTGGGATTTCTGACCCCTCCCCTGCTTCCCTGAAATTGTCGCTGTTTTTTGGTTCATGATTAGTGTGGATATTTGGCTTTTGATCCCTACTTCGTGTTTCCTATTAATCTCCTTGAATAACCGTAAGGTGCAGCTATGGTAGAGATGGGTTATCTGCTCCAGACTCTCCTCAGAAAGACAGATTTGTGATTTTCTTCACATGATTGGGAAGGAGGATGAGTGAGTGTGTGGTGTGAATACAAGTGGGATGTGTTAGTGAGTGTGGGATGACCGTGTGCATGCTTTGTGTGGGGGGTGTGTGTGTGTGTGTGGTGATCAGTCATGTGTATGCATGTGGCACATGAGGTGTGTGAACGTGTGCCCTGATGTGTGTGTGTGAAGGTGTGTGGTGTATGCGTGCACATGTACCAGGTTGGCTGATGGCGTGAAGGAGGCACTAATAGCATGAAGATGTTGGGTGTCCTCACGTGAGTGCCTTCACATGCAGGATGCTACTCGCTTGTTCGGAAAAGCTGCCTTTCCATTCTGTCTGTGTTGCTTCCATCCTCACTGTACCCCGAACGCTTTGGGATTCTCAGTCCAGCGGGGCCTCTTCTTGAGAAGGGATGGGGATGGGACGCATCTGGGCATCTGCATTCAGGCCCAGTTGTGGACCTCACTGGGTAGCAGGCCCTTTCCTGGGGTTGCAGGGATCAGTGTGGGAGGACCGTTCAGTCCTCCAGGTTTACCTGTAACGGGTGACCTTGCTCGGTCTTGAGATCCAGGCTCCCATGTGATGCCAGAGGGAACACAAGCCTTGAAGGTCTGATGGCCAAGTGAGCCCTGACTGCTCAGAGTTCAGGGCAAGAGCCATCAGGCGTGCAGCATTCAGGAGAGGGAGCACGGAAACTGCCCCCGGCAGGGGGGGTGCTTTGAAGTTGGGCAATCACAAACCCGGCCTCACGTCATTCCTGGCTTATGTGGGTCACTGACATGCTGACAAACGGTGGGGCCCCAGCAGAGCTCAGAGGGCAGAAACACCAGCCATGGTTAAAGCTGACAGCACGCTTAGATCCTTAGATCGAGGGGGCTTTGTTTACCTGCTGTGGTGAGGCTGTCCATCTGGGGCCCAGACTTCCTACAGGCTGCTCGGAATCTTGATCTTCAGTGTGTTAGCACAAACTGTGGGTCAGTACTAGGGGAAATCCTTTCCCAGTATTTAGTTTTTGTAAACCCTCCTCACTGGGGCCAGCCTTAATTCCAAATTTTAGGAAGAACCTTTTATTCCCGTAACCACAGGAAATATGTTTTCGGTAGAAATGACTGTCCTGCTCTTATCTTCTATTAATGCAATCTTGGGTTGCGTAGACTTTTAAATTATCCTGGCGCTGTTAATTGCTAGGATATCCTCTGGGCTATTTTATATGTGTGTGTAAAAAGGAAAGACAAATTCCAGTGGGTCAGTGTGGAATGGGATGGTGCTTAATAAATGTTGGGTTGTCCTCTTTCCTTGTTTCATCCTGCTAAGTAATGATATCTAGAAATAATCTATAATTTTGATCCAGCCATCCCACTTGTAGGAATCCAGCCTAAAGGGCTACGTGGATGAGCTCAAAGGTGTGTAGATAAGGAGGGTTGTGGAAGCAATTTTGTAGTAGTGCCCTAGGGGAAGTGTCCATCGGTCACCAGGGCAGCCATCACAGGTAATGTGATAGACCTGTATGCGTCGGTGGAGAAAGATGTCCAAGTTATATTTAAAGTTAAAAAATCAAGTTGCAGAACAACGTGAGTAGTATGAATCTTTTTACATAAAAGAAATTCCTCTGGGTGTCTATGAATATATATATATGTCCATTAATATACAAAAAGAGATGTACATCAAACTGTTGACAGTGGGGGACTTTATTCTTTTGCTCTGCATGTATCTGCATTATTTGAATAGTGTACAGCAAGAAATTATATACAGTATTAGACAACCTGTATGTCATTTGGTTTTAAAATTAACTTAAAAGTTTAATCAAGTTAAATTTTTTTTTAAAAAATAAATTTATTTATTTATTTATTTATTTTTGGCTGTGTTGGGTCTTCGTTTCTGTGCAAGGACTTTCTCCAGTTGCGGCGAGTGGGGGCCACTCTTCATCGCGGTGCGCGGGCCTCTCGCTGTCGCGGCCTCTCTTGTTGCGGAGCACAGGCTCCAGAAGCGCAGGCTCAGTAGTTGTGGCTCACGGGCCTAGCCGCTCCGCGGCATGTGGGATCTTCCTGGACCGGGGCACGAACCCGTGTCCCCTGCATTGGCAGGTGGATTCCTAACCACTGCGCCACCAGGGAAGCCCCAAGTTAAATTTTTTAATACATAACTAGTCCATTCTTTTTCTACATTTAGGAAATTACTCAAATGTGTGAGGTCTCTATAACATCCAGGGCTAACTCAATATAGTTCCATTAATTAAAAAAAGTAGATATTCATCTTTTTTATTCTTTTGGATGGCTTTAATGCATGCAGACCAGATTTGTGTAAGAGATTTATACCTTAGCTCATTTTATCTTTACTGAAATCCCATTTTACAGATGAGGAAATTGAGACAAAGGCAAAGTAGCTTGCCACAAATATAGTGGTGGGAGATTCTTCATACCCAACTCTTTCTGTTTCAGGAGCCTGCTTGTTTAAACACAGTCCTTGGCTGCATCTCTGATTAAGAACGAGATGGAAAGGAAGCGGTTTCTTGTTTTGCTTTTGTATAAAGTTAGAAATAGTCTCAAGACATCCTTTTGGCTCTTAATTTCCTCATCTGTAAAATGGGAAGATGAACTTGATGACTTCCAAAGGTCCTTCCAGCCCTAACATTCTGTGATTAGGGGCATTTGCCATCCCTCTTCTCAGTGAGTGTTTGCTTCTTTCCCCGCAGTATGTCGGAAGCCTGGACGTGCCGAGGCCCAACAGCAGAGTGGAGATTGTGGCTGCCATGCGTCGGATCCGGGTGAGTGGCTGGAGGTGGGGCTGTTGTGGAGCTGGAACTCAAGCGTCCGCCCTTTTAGAAAGTACTGGAGGTACCAGAATGGATGGCTGCACTCTTTGCAAGACCCCTACATGGTCCAGGGGAGCTGTTCTGAGTTAGGTGGTTGATCTTGATTAAAGACCAAGGTAAAATGGATATATGATGGTTGGAGGGCTACCACCCTCCCTCTCTTGTGACCTGCTGCTTCTCAAACTGAGACACGTTACCCTTGAGGTTGTGTGGGTTCTGCCAGGGAATGAGAGAGACTGGTGAAGTATCTTTTTTATTCAAAGATTTTCGTGAAAAGGTTTAGTATTAGTAATTAGCTGATAATTGGCTCAAAGCATTTCAAAAGTAAAGCTTTTTTTGTGGTACATAAAGAGGATCTACTTAAATTTTTAAAAACAAATGTGGAATTTCAACAGAATTTCCTTGGGTGGTTGCTTTAGGCTCTGGACATGTGTGTGGGTTCTCTTCTGCCATTTCCGGTACTCTAGTATAGAGTTTGATCAACTTTCCAACCTGTTGCTTTCGGAGTCTGTGGTATGCGGAGCAGAGATGGAATAAAAATTAAGTTGTCTTCTGATCACTGTGAAGGAATTTGCCCATGTGCTCTGTCATGAAACAGAGGAAATTAGATTTGTGCATTTCGAAGGTAGGGTTGGGATTGGTCAAACAAATTGTAATGACTTTTTGGAGAGAATCGGTGTCGGAGGTGGCTGGATTGGTCATCCTGAATGCAGCCTGGTTTGGACTCTTTGTCGTCTAGAAGAATCTACTCACCTCAGTGGAAAATATATAGATGTTGGGAGCTTCATTTTGCTTTTTGCCAGGTTTACTTTCAGTCAATTCACCTGAGCAACAGAAACCTCAATTCAATGACAGCAGTTTTGGGAAGAAAATTAGTGTGTTTGCTTCTGTTTCTCTAAGCAGTTCATCAGCCTACTAAAATAATTTTTTCACTGCTTTGGCCCTCCCAGTCCTTCAGCATTTTATTTATTTATTTATTTATTATTATTATTTTTTGGGCTGTGTTGGGTCTTCGTTTCTGTGCGAGTGCTTTCTCTGGTTTCGGCGAGCGGGGGCCGCTCTTCATCGCGGTGCGCAGGCCTCTCACTATCGCGGCCTCTCTTGTTGCGGAGCACAGGCTCCAGACGCGCAGGCTCAGTAGTTGTGGCCCACGGGCCTAGTTGCTCCGCGGCATGTGGGATCCTCCCAGACCAGGGCTCAAACCCGTGTCCCCTGCATTGGCAGGCAGATTCTCAACCGCTGCGCTACCAGGGAAACCCCTTCAGCATTTTTTATTGTTAAGTTGAATTTGTTGAAACTACTATTAAATACAGCAATACTGTTTTTCATGGACATAGAAATGAGTCACTTTCACATGAGTTCATTTAATGTTCATAGTGAGCTGTGAAGAAGGGGTCACGTTTCCTTCATTTTCTAGATTAAACTGAGGCTCAGAGAGTCATAGAGGTCTAGAAGTGGTGGGCATGTGGCCTGAATGCAGTTCTCCAGTTGGTTTCGTGAGAATGTGCAAAATGCATCACACCTTTGGCTTCAGGCCTGGCATTCAGTATCCCCAGGCCTCTTCTCTTCCTTCACCTTCCTGCTCAGGTAGAAAGCACCAAGGCCTCAGCTGAGCTTATCTGGGGTGTTGCTCTTGTGAGGATAGGTTACTGCTCTCATCATGGTTGTGACCTTGGGGTTTCAACAACAAAAAAGTCCCTCTTTTCTTCATATTTGACGAAGAGACAGCGCATATGTTGTTGCTAATATCACTATCATTATTACAGTAACAAATATTAATAATAGTAGCTATCAATAACAGTAGCTACTATTCAGTACTTACTATGTGATAGGTGCTTTATTAGGCCTTTTAATATGGAAATAATGTTATTATTTGTAGCTACTCTAGATGAGGTGAGGGTATTATTGTTAAATTTTATAGATGAGGAAATGGAAGCCTGGGGCATTAAATAATTAATTCTAGATCAAATGGGTGTCAATAGTTGGAGCTGGGATTCATGCCCAGGGCTGTGCTCCTCCCTAATTTGGGTGATGATCCCAGCTGGAGAACCAAAAGGTAGGGACATGGAGCTTCCCCAGTGAGGGAGTCAGTGGCAGAAATACAACTTTGTAGAAGGAACAGAGGTACAGGAAAACATCCCCTTGAAGCAACGGAGGGTCAGGGTGTGTGGTGGGGCTGGCCATGCATGGGATCTGGAGGCCTTTGGGGCTGGAGTGTGGCCCCTGTCTCCTCTTCCCTCATCACTTGTCAGCCCAACTGGCCATGTGCCAGTAGCTCCGTTCCCTGTGACCTGCTTCTGGTTCTTAATGAGCAGCTCATTAAATTAGATGGAGAAGTGAATTGGCCAGAAAGCTGTTTGGTCTGGCTGTCCAGTCACTTGTTTAGTCTGACCACCAATAAGAACTCCGGGTGTGTGTTTTACCCTGAACCCCCCAATTCACTGCTAGGTCCAGGCTGCTATTTTCTTTTCTTCTCTCCCTTTCAAAAGCTGTCTTGCCTGTAATTACAGTTGTCGAGAACTAGGGCATGTGATTTCGGTGTAAAAGACTGTGCCTGACTCTGTCCTTTTGTGTTGAACGGTGGCAGGCTAAAGTTGGGCAGGACACTGCGGAGTTTGGTTCCTGGATGCTCTTGTGGATTCACAGGGTGCAGGCCTCCAGCTTGGCCCTGAGCAGTGTCTCGTCCTCAGAGAGAAGCAGTTACTGTAAGGATCATGGTAACCTTACGTCTGTGAAATGGGTCGTGCCTCGCCAGGCCCTTTAGACGCCAGTCTCCCTGATCCCCTCTGGAGCTCTGCACGGGACAGTGCAGACTGTCTCCATTTCACAGAGAGGGAAGCACCTGGAGTGAAGGGATTGGCCTGAGGTTGGCCAGATTCATCTTTTGAGTTGGGGTTCCAGCAGCTGTACGGATTCCTGTTCCTGCCCCAGGGCCACACCTGCAGTGTTGACTCTGAGCTAAATATATGGACTGTTGATTTGACTGGTGTTTTTCCTCTCTTCTTTTCCCCATTTCTCATTGGTTCCCTTGCCATATAGATTTTCTTTTAAAATTTGTTATCTGTCTTCGGCATCTTTTTCTTTTCTCATGTGCTTTCAAAGATTATTTTTTTTTATGGTGGTTAAAAACACATCACATATTTAACCGTTTAAAAGTGTATAATTCAATAATGTTAAGTATATTTACACTGTTGTGTAACAGATCACTCTAAAATTTTATCTTGGAAAACTGAAATTCTATACCCATTGAACACTAATTCTTCTTCCCTCTCCCCCCAGCTGTTGACCGCCACCTTTACATTTTCTCTTTCTGTGATTTTTGACTACTCAGATACCTCATATATATGGAATCATAGTTTGCCATTCTGTGACTGGCTTATTTCACTTAGCATAATGTCCTTGAGGTTCATCCATATTGTAGCATGTAACAGGATTTCCTTCCTTTTTTAAGACTGCATAGTATTCAGTTGAATGTATGTAACACATTTTCTTTATCCATTTATCTGCTGTACCCTTGGGTTTCTAACACCTTTTGGCTACTGTGAATAATGCTGCAGTGAACATTATTCACAGGAGCATGTGAATAATGCTCCTGAACAAAACAGGATCTCAAAGAGATATGCACATATCTCTTTGAGATCCTGTTTTGAATTCCTGTGGATTGTATACTCAGAAGTGAGATTGCTGGATTATATGGTAGTTCTTTTTAAAAATTCTTTGAGGAACCTCCATACTGTGTTCCATAACGGTTGTACCGTTTTTAATTCCTGCACCAATATAAAAGGGTTCCAAGATTTTTTCTTCTTCTCAGTAACGTGTACCTTCTTGGTACACATGAATTTAAATAGATGAATAGATGAATTTTCTTTAAATAGATGAATTGTCTTTTTCTGGTAAGGATTTGCTGGGGTGGGAACCACTAAGCACTTGGAGTGTTTCTGCATAGTCTCAGGGAGCAGGACATGGATTCACAGTGGATTGCCAGGTTACTTGCTGTCGTAGGGGCCTCCTGCCTGAACTGCCCAATGCTGGGGTGTGGGAGTTCCTTATGCCGTACTTCTGAGGACTAGATCTGGGGTTGTGAATGGTTGTAAGTGCAGCATTAGCACAGTTGGCATAGTATGAGTTGGCACATAAGTGGATGAATTCATCAGCACTTCTTAGAAGGCCTCTCCTTAATTTAGCACTTTCACCTTCTGCTTCTCTAACACTCCAAGTAGAACCACTTCTAGCCCTGCCATGCCCTGCCCTGGTCACGCAGTGTCCCTTTGCTTGGATGCACAGCTCTTGGTCAGGCTCTGGTGACTAGCGTGGCATGTTCCCGGGGCAGTGTGTTTGGGGGCCGCTTAGAGTGCAGACCATACAGGTGAGAGCCTGAGACCTGGGAGGTAGATGGGGGAGGAAGAAGGGAGGAGAAGGAGAGCCAGCCCTGCTCAGCTGGCGAAGGGTGTTTAGTGTTTCCTTTTGCCCTGTGGCTGATAGTTATCATTCGTATATATTTATAACTCGTACATTTACAACTTTAAACATACTTTCCCATACATTATTTCATTTGATTAGCCTGGAGTGTTCCTCTTTGTCACCTCTGTTTGATGAGAGGTGGGAAGACAGGGCATGGAGGAAGGAAGGGGACACCAGGCTCTCCAGCCATGTCAGCCGGCATAATGCATGTGCGCTCATTCATTTATTCACTCACTCATTCATTAGATGTTTATGGAACACTCTATCCTGGGCTAATGTTTCAATATTCTTTTGGGTGCTTATATTCAGTAATGGACAAGCCAGGCATGTGAATAACTATATATTATTAGAAAAAGGGTAAGAAGCTAAGAAAGCGTGTAACTGGGAGATGTAACCCAATTTGGGGGAGACAGGGAAGACCTGTGGGTTACAGAGGGACGGAGTCAATAATCAGTAGATACTGCAGCCAGATGACCCCCGAGATGAGGATATTGTGGCGCAGGGAGGACTTGCAGCTCCTGGAGGGAGGTGACCACGTCACATCATACTGTCTTTGAACCTCAACTGCCTAACTTAGTGCCTGACCATTAGTACACAGTAGTGTTTCCTGAATGAATGAGGAATTTTCCCCAATAAAATGTACTTGTTTAAACTCAGTCTTTTGTGTACTTCAAACACAGAGTCGTAGCACATCAGTCATTGTTTGAAGTGACTGTAATTGCAGTTTATCCCTCAGATTTTAGAGGCCCAAGGTCACACAGGAGGAAGACCCAGATCTTTTGATGCCCAGCCCAGCACTGCTGCAGAGTAAGGCCAGTGGAAATTCACTGCACATTTTTTGCTTCCTTGTTTTCTTTGGACGGCTTCTAGGAACTTCCATTGATTAGTTGGGAGTTGGGATGAATTGTGGGAAGCCCTGACCGTCAAACTGAGTTGGAATGAACTGCAGCTGTGGGTAGCAATAGTTTTTGGATCTGCTCTTTTATTTTTGTTTCCTTATTCAGGATTTGCCACTTTCCTCAAGGTTGAAAGAGGTACCTTTAGCTAGTCCCCTTGACACATGAAGACCCTGGTCTGTTCCCTTGTTTGTCTTACTCTTAAGAAATCTTCAGTTTCTCTTATTTTCTGTCTTAGTTTACTATTGCTACTGAAACAAATACCACAGTCTTACTGGTTTAAAACAATGCAGGTTTATTATCTTACAGTTCTAGAGGTCAGAAGTTTGAAATGAGTCTTATGGGGCTAAAATAAAAATGGGTCAGCAAGGCTGTGTTCCTTCTAGGGGCCCTAGGGGAGAATCTGTTCCTTGCCTTTTCCGGCTTCTAGAGGCTGCCTGTGTTCCTTGGCTTGTGGCCTCATCACTCTGAACTCTCTATCACCACATCTGCTTCTTTGACTTTGACCCTCTTGCCTCCCTCTTATAAAGACACTTGTGATTACACTGGGCCCATATGGATAATCCAGGATAATCTTCCCATCTCTCAATTCTTTTTTTAAAGGGAACTTTATTTTTATTTATTTATTTATTTTTGGCTGCGTTGGGTCTCCGCTGCTGCGCACGGGCCCCCTCCAGTTGCAGCGAGCGGGGGCTACTCTTCGTTGTGGTGTGCGGGCTTCTCATTGCGGTGGCCTCTCCTGCCGCAGAGCACGGGCTCTAGGCGCGTGGGCTCAGTAGTTGTGGTTCGCAGGCTCCAGAGCACAGGCTCAGCAGCTGTGGTGCACGGGCTTAGTTGCTCTGCGGCATGTGGGATCCTCCTGGACCAGGACTCGAACCCGTGTCCCCTGCATTGTCAGGCAGATTCCTAACCACTGCGCCACCAGGGAAGCCCCCATCTCTCAATTCTTAAATCACATCTTCAAAGTCCTTTTGCCATGTAAGGTAACATAGGCACAGGTTCCAGGCGTTAGGACATGGACACCTTTGGTGGCCCATCATTCCACCTACCACGCCTGCCTTGTTTATTGTCTACCAAATAGGATAAGCTAAGTGGTGGAGGCCAGACCAAATCAGCAGGCCCTCTTAATTCCAGATCACATACTTCCCCCACTCCATACTAGCTGCCTCGTATTGGGTGGACCCACATGTTCTCCTCTGATCCCTGTGATGACCCAGGCAGGAAGGAAGCTTAAGAGATATTCCTCAGAAGCACTGGATGATTACCCTGCTCTTTGTCTACCAAGGATCCAGAGGTCTGAGAAGATGCTGGCTGGATGAAGAAAACAAGAGAAGAGGGGATACAATTTTTTTTTAAAATTCTTTTAAAGCTGCACAGCTTAGAACAATTCACAAAGTTCAGAGAAGTTCTGCATGAGCCCACAGTTGGTCTGACACACTGGGGTTGCTTGCTTGGAAGTTAACTGGTTGAAAGTTGAAGGGTGGCCAGTAATACTGAAATCAGGCTACTGGCTTTGCACCATTGGGCCTGCTGTGTGAATAGGTGAGTTTGGCAGCCAAATATCTGGTATGATTTTCAAGTCCATCGTTCCCAAATATGAATACCATTCCCCCCATTGCACTTTTTAGCTTCCTCGGAAAGCTGTGTAGTCAAAAGAGCTCTCAGTGCAGAATAATGAGAGTTGGACTCGAGTCCCCTTGACTTGATGTGTAACCTTGGTGAGGTATCTGACTGCCATTAATTTCAGTTTCCTTGTTTATAAAGGGGAAAGGATGATACTTATTCTCTCTGGTGCTATCGTTGAGTCTGGGATAATGCATGAAAAAATACTTTATAAACCAAAAAGGACAATTTATATTCATCGGTATCATTTTTATACATTCCTCTGGGTTCCAAAGCATTTCATAAATGCAGGTACATACCCGGAGAGATACTGAGCTGCTTCATCTAGCTCCTTTTAATAGCCAGCGTCTTTTTCCAGATTTCAGTGCAAACATCACATCCTTCGGGAGGCTTCCCCCACTAGGTCATTTTGTCTTCTCACATGATCTTGGGGCACCACACCTCTCTCTTTTGTAGCACTTGTAGCAACTGTATTCCCAGTGTCTGGCAGGGTGCCAGCCTTTGCTGAGTAGCCTTTTGTTGAGTGACTGAGAAAATTAATCTTAGTTGATAACCATGTGAGCATAAAGCAGTGAAACCCAGCGAGGCTCTATTGAGGGAGTGCCAGGGAGGAGGAGGGCTGCAGTGAAGTCAGACCTAACCAACTCTGTAACCTACCAAGGACTCTGGCATGTGGAGAGCCAGGCTGGGCTCCGGAGTGGCAGCTGGTGTTCTGTTACTCTCTCACCTTTGGAACCTGTTGTAGCTGCTGGAAGGGAAGCCTCAGGTGGGGAAGGAGAGAGGCATCTTGCTGGGCCTTCAGGGCTGGAGAGAAGACAGGTTTGTGGCTAAAGACCAGATTTAATGGCTGTTAAAAACCCAGGGGACAGATCCCTGCAGTAGAAATGTAGTGTGGCCTCACAGAGGCCACGCAGCTGGACCTGGAGGGGTAGGTGCGTGCAGCCAGATGCACTCAAGAGTTGTGTGGTCCCCCATCATGGCTCCTCTGGCTGTGGGCTGGGTAAATCCTTGGCCACCCTGCAAACAGCTTTCACAGTAGTCCAGCACGGGATCAGAGTTTGCCATTGAACAGTGACTTGATTTCTCAAGAAGGACTGCTCAGGAGTGGTGTGATCCGTGGCCTGGAACGGAATGGGCAGGTGACCAGGAAATGGCCAAGCTCTCCCCTTTCCTACAGCTCCCTACCAGTGGTGCCACCTCTTCCAGAAATTTCTCTCATGATAACAAACAAATATAAAAAGGTCCTGGATGGTCTTGGGAGAACAGGAATGAAATGCTCTTGGGAGAAGATCCAGGGACTGGGGACACTGGTGGCTTTATGGAGTAGTGACTGGAGTTGTGAGTGCCTTACAGCTGCACTTGTGTTTCCCTCCCCACAGGCGTTAAGCCCCTGCACGTGGCCTCTTCATACGTTCAGCCAGGAAATCTATGTTTTACCCGCTTCCGGGAGGCTTTGTCCAGGAATCATTTCATCCCTTTATGTAACTCTCCCCCTAAGTGGCTACCCTCAGTATCATTTGCTCTTTTGTCATTAATTGTTTTCCTTCTCTTCCCAAATTCAGAGTTGGCAAGTCTACCCCTGAGCAGCTTAGATTGTAACACAGACCTAGCATGGCCCTATTAATTTCCTATTGCTGCTGTAACAAATTACTACACACATAGTGGCTTAAAAAACAACACAAGTTTATTATCTTACAGTTATCCTCCAGTTCTGGAGGTCAAAAGTCTGAAATGAGGCTGAAATCAAGGAGTTGGCAGGGCTGTTTTCCTTCTGAGGCTCTAGGGAGAATCTATGCCCTTGCTTTTCCGGCTTCTAGAGGCTTCCTGAATTCCTTAGTCCTTGGCCCCTTTCCATCTTCAAAGTCAGCAATCATGTCACTCCAACCCCTGCTCTAACTCTGCTGCCTTCCCCTAACATGTATAAGGACCTTGATCATTACACTGGCTCTTCCTCTTTCCTCTGATGATCGAGGATGATCTCCCCTATCTAAAGGTTCTTAATGTAATCCCATCTAGGAGTCCCTTTAGCCATGTAAGATAACATATTCACAGGTTTTGGAGATTAGCTTGTGGACATCATGGTGGTGGCAGGGGGGTGGTATTAATTGAGTATTAGGCTTGTAGCGGGGATTGGAAAGATTCCACTCCTTTGCTGAGGTGCTCTAGTATCGGGGTCAGGAAGAACTAGGTTCAAATCCTCTTCCTTCTCTTGACTAGCTGTATGACGTTTCTTACTGCCTCAGTCTTTAATCAGTAAAGTTGGAGTATCTTCTTGGCAGATATATTTTACGGTTTTATGTGAGTGCATGCAAAGCACTGAGCAACGTGCCTAGCACATGGATTGTGCACCATAAATAATAGTTCCCTTCTCTCCTTTCTAATTAGTGTGTATTGGACAGGGACAGTGGGGTCAGAAAACCATACAAGTTGGCTGTCAGACACACTTTAAGCACCCAGTAAATATTAGCTTTTAAAAGACATCAGCTTTGCATGCCAATTATTTTTTTCCCTTAGTCTGTAGATGAGTGTTTCTCAAAATGGGTTCTGTGGCTCTCTTGGAATTTAGGGGTGTAGTCTCCAGGGTCTGAGTTCTTTATAAGAATTACAAAATTTTGTGTTTTCATTTGCTCCAATAGCAAAGTAAAATAAGCCTATTCCAGACTCTTGGAAGGGCCATATTATGCCTGAGTGCTGCCAACTGTTTTATTGTCTACAGTTGTGTTTGTTTCCTTGTGTTGGCACCAGATAGTCCTTCTGTAATTGTCGTGCCCTGAAGACAAAGTTCACAGTATGTCTATAATGAACTCTCATAGGGGGAAGGACAAGTGACGGTACCACACCTTGTAGGAATTACGATTTTGCAGTGATGGGAACAGAAGAAAGTGGCAGAAGAATGGAGACTGCACATGGAGCGCAGGACTGCAGGCAGGGCTGCAGTGTGGCCACGCTCCCCGGGGTGGCTCTCTGAGTTGCTCGTGGCTTGTGTGACTGGTGTGATTTGTTGGCACCTGTGCTGTGCTGGTTGTCAGAATACCGTCATCCAATGTTGTGTGTGCTGAACTCAAAAGAACTTGGGTAAGGTACTCAACAACAGATTCCTGTTGTGAGAAGGGGTATAATTTCAGTTAAGTAACAAAATCTTCTCCGACATGAACATCTTTACTTTGAATTTATCGGTTATACAATTTGTGTTTAATTATAAATTTGTAAAAGACCTGTATGTATAAGCAGTTTATATCCAGTTTTATGTCTTACATATTTAAATGGTGTACATGATTTGCCAGCACTTTTTTTGGTAACAGCTTTATTGAGACATAATTCACATATCACGCAACTCATCCATTTAGAGTATAGAATTCAGTGGTTTTTAGTATGTTCATAGTGTTGTGAATAATCATCACCATCATCAATTTGAGAATATTTTCATCACCCCAAAAAGAAACTCTGCACTTCTTAGCCATCACCTTCCAATCTCCCCCAAATACCCCCCATCCTAGCCTCAGGCAACCACTAGTCTACTTTCTGTCTCTATGGATCGCCTGTTCTGGATATTTCATATAAATGGCAGTCATACAGTGTGTGGCCTTTTATGTCTGGCTTCTTTCGCTTAGCATAATGTTTTCAAGGTTTATCTGTGTTATGGCATGTATCAGTACTTCATTTCTTTTTATTACTGAATGATATTCCATAGTATGGATATACCATATATCATTTATTCATTCAAATGCTGAGTGTTTGCAAAATTTTTTTTTTCTTAAAAAGAGGCCCAGACTTTATTAAATTTTAGAAAACATTTGATGTGGATTGAGCAGGGTGTAAAGGGATGGTGACAGTTGTTGTCTTCTCAGCCAAAGGAAACAAATCATTGCTTTTTTAGGTAATCTTGGGCGACGCATTCTCATCAATATAAAGAATGATGTACTGATAGGAGAACTTAATTTTTTGTCCACTCATTTAAAAAAAAACGTATTGAACATTGGGGTGCATATATCTCTTTGAATTAGTGTTTTCGTTTTCTTTGGATAAATACTCAGGAGTGGAATTGATGAATCGTATGGTAGTTCTGTTTTTAATTTTGTGAGGAACCTCCATACTCTTTTCACAATGGCTGTACCAGTTTACATTCCCACCAACAGTGCACTAGGGTTCCCTTTTCTCCACATCCTCACAGCATTATTTACAATAGTCAAGATACGGAAGCAGCCTAAGTGCCCATCAACTGGTGAATGGTTAAAGATGTGTTTTATGTATATTACAATAGAATATTACTCAGCCATAAAAAAGAATGAAATCTTGCCATTTGTGACAGCATGGATGGATCTGGAGTGAAGTAAAGTAAAAGAAATAAGTGAAATGAATCAGAGAAAGACAAATGCTGTATGCTTTCACTTATATATGGAATCTAAAAAACAAACATATATAACAAAACAGAAGCAGACTCACAGAGAACAAACTAATGGTTGCTAGAGGGGAGGGGGATGGGTGAAATAGGTGAAGGGGATTAAGAGGTACAAACTACTGGAATAGATTACAGTAAATCACAGGGATATAATGTACAGCACAGGGAATATAGTCAATAATAGTGTAAGAACTTTGTATAGTGTATAATCTATAAAAATATTGAATCACTAAAAAAATGTGTTGACTTCCTTTCATGAGCCAATATTGTTTTAGGCTCTGGGGATATAGCAGTCTACAAAACAAAGTCCTTGTCTGCATGGAGCTTATATTCTGGTGGTTGGGATGGAGGTAAAGGAGGAGACAATATACATATAATGTCACACGTAAATTGTCTGCAGAAAAATAAAGCAGGGCATGAGGATAGACAGTGCCAGGAGGTAGGGAGTGGAAGCTATTTTATGTGAATTGTTGGAAAAGACCTCTAGTCTATGGTGACCTTTGAATCTCTAGAGATGTGAATGTGAGATAGTGAGCAAGCAAGCCATGTGAATATCTGGAGGCAGCTACCCAGACAGAAGGAACAGTAAGTGCGAAGGCCCTGGGGCGGAAATGGGCTTTGCAGCTTCAAGGAATAGCAAGAAGCTCAGTGTGGCTGGAGACTCAAAGAGTCCAAGCACAAATAGTAGATTATTTCCAGGAGTTTATTCCTAGGAATCACACATCATGTGAATCTGGTTCACTTAGTACCTACTGAATGTCTGACCACACATGAGAAAATGCATTTATCTTTCCCCTTAATCTGCACCAGATTGAAAAGTCACTTTGCATGAGGAGCTTTGGTTCTGCTCCTGAGGTGAACAAGTTTGGGGATGATTTTAAAACTGGGACAGAGCTGCTAGATGCATTATCTGTAAGCAGAGAAGAGTTAGTAAGAATCAGTTGTTATCAGAAACTAACACGTGCTTGCTTTTAAAGATGGTGACTTACTTTATTACAGCCATTTATGCTCAAGAATAAGAAATGATGTACTTGAGCTTCCATGGGAGCATTTGAATTATTGCCTGGCTCAGCCCACAGTTTCTTGTGCTGACCTACTTAATGCTCGGAGGTCTTCTGGAAGCCAGTGATGTTTATCCTTCACATCAGGAAGAGATGAAGAACCTCAGTTCATTACTGCTACCAGTCTCTGGGGACCTATTTGTTCATGTTCCCGCCATTAGTAACAGGTTGCACTGAGCATCCACTCCTTGCTTGGATGAGTTCTGTGCATTTTAAAAAAGTATATACATAATATTTATCATTTTAACCATTTGTAAGTGTACAGCTCAGTGGCATTAAATAATTCACTGTTCTGTACCTATTACCACTATCTATACCTAAAACCTTTACATCATTTCCAACATAAACTCTCTACCCATTAAACAGTAACTCCCTCCTTGTTCTCAGCCTCTGGTAGCCTCTATTCTGCTGTCTTTCTGATTTTTGCCTGTTCTAGAGTCCTCATATAAGTGGAATCTCAGATAATATTTGTCCTTCTCTGTCTGGCTTATTTCACTAAGTGTGATGTTTTCAAGGACCACCCATGTTGTAGCATAAATCAAAATTTCATTCCTTTTTTTATGGCTGAATAGTATTCTCTGCTGTGACTTTTTTGCACTCAGCACATTATGCAGGCTTTGGTGTGTGGCTGTTTCCTCTTGGGACCAAAAGCAATGTATTATATAGGACAGGGATTCACAGTCATGGAACAAAACATCCATAGCAGCAAATACTGAGGACCTGAGCTGCTGGAGGGAAACCTCTTTGGTCCCTGCTGAAAGGCCCAGTCTTCACTTACGTAGTACTTTATAGTTGTTAAAGTCATTTTCATGTCCGTTGTCACCTGATGTCTCCAGTAACTTTTTATAAAGTTATAAAGTTAAAGCAGGTATTCTCCCTGTTTTATTACAGATAAGGGTCATCAGAGTGAAATGACTTCCTCAAACTAATTATCTTATTGTCCTTATCAATGATGACCAGAGTTGATTATAGACTGTGCCGTGCGCTGTGTTACAATGTCAGGCTACGTGCAAAGTGCTTCACAAGTATTATGTTACTTGATCCTCACCACAACTCTGTGTTGATGATCATCAACACAGAGTATAGGTATACTATAGGTATACCTATACAGAGTATAGGTATAGGTGTGATGATCATCCCCTCTTATAGATGGGGAAACTGAGGCACAGAGATGTTAAATAACTTGCCCAAGATCACAGAACTGGTAAGTGGGGAATCTAGGATTCACTCCAGAGCTTGAATGAGGTACAGCTGAGTCTTGCCATGGTTCCGATACTACCAGTTTGCTTACTTCTGGGTCAGAGATCCTACAAGAACCTGCTGACTGTCCCCGCTTTACCAAATATCAGTCCAGGCAGCGTCATCTGTGTCCCTGATTGTGCCTTTCTCCAGTCTGGGAACACTGCCAGACAGTGGGCATTATTTGATTTTTTTTATAAACTTCTTTTTAGATTTTGAGACTCATACATCCTGTGTGACACCCCCATTTGGTTATCCCAAAGGCTTCTTCAATTCAATATGTCAAAAACGGAATTCATCATTTCTACAGTCTCTTCTCTTTGCTCAGAACCCTCTCCCCTGCGGTTTTTTCTGTTAATGTTTCCTTATCTCATTGAAAGGCATCTTATCAGTCCAAGAATGTAAGCTGGAAACCTCAGAGTCACCTTAGACTCTTCTCTGACGGCAGCCTTAGTCACCCTTACTGAGTTTGCCCCCTAAATATTTCTCAAATGTGTCTCTCCCTCTTCACCCCTCCCTGGGGGGACCCATGTCATTTTACAGAGATTGCGGTAGCCCTTCTTCGTCAAGGTTTGTCGCTGTGCCCTAGGCTTGTCCCCCTCCTACCCATCCTCCAGGCTGTTGCCCGGCTCATCTGTCTAAAGGCACGTCCGTAGGAGTTGTCCTGCTTAAATCCACGTGGTGACAGGTCATCACCGACAGGCTGGAGCCTGGACTTGGAGCAAGGCACGAGGGGTTCTGCTCGGCACGTCAGGCCACAGTGACGGTCCTGCTGTTCTTAGGACCCTGCACCTGTCCTGTTGGGGCCCACCTCTGTTCCTGCTCTTCCCTCTGCCTGGGAAGCTCCCCGTTATCAATGTGGCCGAAGTCTCTCTCCTCAGGGCTCAGCGGAACTTCTGCATATCCTGCACGAGCCAGTTTGGGCTTTCATCCTTTCTAGAAGCTTCCCCTCTAGAGACCTCTGTCTCTGCACTTAGACCACAATGTATGTGTCTCCTTCAGGGCAGGGGCTATGATAATCATCATGAGAGCCATGGGGTGAATGCTAATTCTTCTTTTGTAAAATAGGAACAAAGTCAACCCTGTTGGACTTAAAGGCAATGATGATGTCAGGCCCTTAGCATGTGCCTGGCCTATAACAGATACTCAGGGGATATTAGCATCTTCTCTCTCCAGCCCTCCTGCCCGTGTAACTGGAGAGAAACTTTCCCCAGGCATCCCCACACTAGCTCATTTGCTGGAATGTTTCCTTCTGAGCTGTTCTGGACTTGGAGGCAGAAGCCCTCCGTTTATTTCTCTGTTACACCACCGTGAGCAAGTTAACTTCTCCGAACCTCAGCCTTCCCCTTTGTAAAGTGAGGGTCATTTTGCCCAGTTTCCTCGTAGCTATTTCATGAGGGTTAAATGAGATACCACATAGAAGGCTATGTAAATTGCCAAGTGCGTGTACAGATAGGCGGCGTTTGGGCCCAGAAGGCAGTGAGAAGGGTGCCACAAGCCCCCTTGGTCAGGGCTCCTTGCTGGTAGAATCTCCCACTGGGCGCTGCTGTTCTTGGTTGAATCTGGTGCCTGCATCCCAGGTCTCAGTGGAAAACCTCCCATGTCTGTCTTTTCGGTAGGCACCCGGCCCTTTGGCATTGCGTCAGTGTGAAAGATAACGGGCGGCAGCTGCTGTTCCTGGGTCTTCTGTCTCCCTGGAGAGGCATTTAACCACGTGCGTCAGCTGTGGGAATGACAAATCACTTCTCCACAAGGAGCTCTGTCTAACCAACCCAGTTGGAATCACCCTTGTTAGTGCGATATTAGCAATTACCCTGTTTCCTTAACCCCACTAACCAACTTGACAAGGTTTGGCATTTCCCTTTGCCGCTGTTAATAGTCTCATCACCCGAGGGCTTGTTAAATAGGTGGAGTGCACACCCTGGATTTCCACTGAAAACAGTCATTCTGAGCTGTTCCTCCTTGCATAGCTTCTCTCCTGAGCTGCCAGAGCCCCGGGCCTTTGCTCCTCTCTTTTTAGAGGCCATGGTAGGGAGGGCATGGACTCTGGGCTGCAGAGTCCCTGGCTTGCCTCTCTGCTCGGCCGGGACTTGTGTCCTGAGTAACTTAATCACCCCCGGCTCCAGGTGGCTGTGAGGCAGAGGGAAGTCAGTATCCCCGCTTTCCGTTCCCTCCAGCCAGCTCAGCCCTTCCTAAGACATCCCAGGTTCTTCTCTCTTCAGCTCCTCACGGAGGTGGGGCTCCTGCCTTTGCTGTGTGCTCAGGCCTCCAGGGCAGCCCTGCCCCCCTGCAGCCTTTCTGCAAGGGGGCCTCACTGGAAGGGGCACTCTCCAAGCAGCTCGGACACAGAACTCATCTCATGTCCTTGTTCACGGCCACGTCAGCCTCTGCTTCATTTTATCATTTGTGGACCCAGGTAGGTCTTTGTTTATCCTGGCCCAGGAAGAGCTGGAAGAGAAGACAGTTTGAATAGTTCTGGGTATATATGAGTCATTTAATATTTTAAAATTTGACTGGTAGCTCCTCAGTTCTTTGAGCCATTTCGTGGAAAAACCAGGGAAGGACAGGGAGGTAATGGTTTCATTTCATTTAGGTGATACTGATACCCAAACATCAGACACACAAGAATCAACTGTAGAGTTCAAAACTAACAATGACAGTAAGTCTACAGTAAGTGTTAGTTGTTGTGTAACAGGTACTGTTCTAAGTGTTTGGCCTATAGTGACTCACTTAATCATCACAATTACTTTATGAAGAGGAGTGTCAGTAACTTGCCCAAGGTCACACACAGTCAGTAAATGGCTAGGATTCCAGTTCTGGAACCCAGGCTCTTGACTGCTATACTGTCTCTCTAAGGCAGGTAAGTCACCACCAAGTCACCTCAGTTGAGATTATCTGCTAGTTGGACATGTGTTACTGCAGAGTGCAGCCTTGACCTCTCTGTTGGGCTTCTCCGTGCACAGAGTCTACATCGTCTGTATTTGTTCTGTTAAAACTGGTCACATCCCATCCCCCCTTCTCTGAAGCTGCTGGTTGAGCCAGTCTGCTCAGGTAGGAACCTCCAAAGCAAGCTGTTCCTCCCCGGTCCTCAGTTAGGCTTTGCGACATCAGTTGGTACAGCTGTGGAAACAGCTGATAAAACAGGGTCAGACTGCTCAAGGAGAGAGTGATGGCAGGGTCCCCAGGGGAGGCTGCCCTGCTCACTTGAAAGAGCAAAGACCTAGAAGTCCATGTGCATCGTCTGAGGCTTGTGGGCACGTGGGTTGGTTTGTCCCTCCCTCCCTGCATTGAAAGACTAAGAGGCGGTCCTGGTGAAAGATACTCGATAGAAGAGGGGTTCTGAGCTTACAAAAACTCTGCCTTCTCTGGATGGTGTAAAAGCTGCTTATTGAACAGGAGGCTGAAGGGGCTGAGGCCATGAGGGATCACTGCCGTGTCTGGCTTGGTTCAGGTTTAAGCTCCCAAACCCAGGCCTGCTTCGGGTCAGGTAGTCTCCACCTGGTACGCGGCTTACACCTGAGGTTTCTCTCCCACTTGGGGAGCCGGGTTTGGGCTGTCTTTTAAGCACTGGACTTTGTGGTCAAAATAGAAAGTCTGGCTCTCCTGGTTGGGATTTCTGAAAGAGTGACAGGTTGCTAACAGCCTAGTAGGATGCCAGGCGCCACTTCCGGATGAGGGCCCTGTTTGGATGGGCTCTAGGGCAGGCGCGCTGCCTTTCCTTGCCAGGGACCCTATTGATCTGGAGCCCTGGTTTGACTTTTCTTCTCAGCACTTGCTGTCGTCTGGTCAACGCTACCTCTCCCCCAGTTTTCTGTTTTACAGAAATGCTTTCTTTAAACCTGATTAGATTTCTTGGCTTGCACATCTGGTCTTCATTTAGCTGGGATGACACTTAATTTAAGTAAGAGTTCGGCTGCCTTTAAACTGAACAACTTCACCCTGTTGAGGGGCCAGTGGGGAGTCAGTAGCCACACTGTTTATTGAAAGAGATCGTATTGATTTATTATTTTAATTTAAATCCATTTCCAGACACCCCTGCGTTTAATTGCATTAAAAGGGCACTCAGACTGCTCCTTTAAGAATCCAGTGCCCTCGTCTCCAGAGGGAGAGAGGAGTACTCTCGAGCATATAGGTAGGACCACTGTACGTGTGTGGCATGCATCCATCTGACCTCACGGGGGAGACTGTGTTTGGCAGAGCTGGAGGGCTCTCCCTGCCCACCCAGCGCACTGTGTCCGGACTAGCATGAGACCTGTCACGTCTCTGCTCAAAAGCCTTCAGTGGCTCCCCACTGCCTATGAATGAAGGTAGGAGTTCTCAGCTGGTGGTCAGGGGCTTCCCCAGGCTGGCTTCGCTGTGTCTGTCAAAACTCATTTTCTAGGGGGAATTCCCTGGCGGTCCAGTGGTTAAGACTCGTGTGTGCGCTTCCAGTGCAGGGGGCTCGGGTTCGATCCCTGTTCAGGGAACTAAGATCCCACATGCCGTGCGGCCAAACGACAACAACAAAACAAAAACCCCTTTATTTTCCATCATTGCCCAATTCTCTGGCCGAACTGAATTTCTTACTAGTCTTCAAATATGTGGTGTCCTGTTTGTCCTGCCTTCTGCCTTTATGTTCTTCCCTTTCTCTGGAATTCCCGCCCTTTCTTAACGGGTCTCATGGTTCAAGGCCCATTTCAAGTGAATATCTTTGCCATGAAATCTTTTCTGATTTCTCTCAGCTGTAGCACCCCCCTTTGAACTGAGCCACCCTCTCTGTATCTCCTCAGGTATTTTGGCCTGCTTTATATTATAATTATTCTTATTAAATTGGACTGCCTGAGAGTAGTGACCCTGTGTTGGTCACATGTGCTCCCAACAGAATGGAACTCGGCAACTGGAGTAGTAACTAACATTTCCTGAGTGCTTTCTCTGTGCCGGTTCTAAGCACTGCACGTATTCAACTCAGTAATCCTCACAAAAGCTTTCGGAGATAGATGCTGTGTTTAGTCGCATTTTACAAATAAGATAACTGGGGTATAGAGAGGCTATGTAATTTGTCTTAGGCCACCTAGCTAGCAAGTTTCAGAGCTGAGGGTCCGTATTAATTGGGGTTCTCCAAAGAAACAGAACCAATAGGATACGTGTGTGTGTGTGTGTGTGTGTGTGTGTGTGTGTGTGTGTGTGTGTGTGTGTATGTATATATATAGAAAGAGACTTATGATGAAGGGTTGGCTTATGCAATTATGGAGACTGAGAAGTCCCATCATCTGCCATCTTCAAGCTGGAGGACCAGGAAAGCTGGTGGTATAATTCCAGTCCAAACCTGAAGGCCTGAGAACCCAGGGAGCCAATGGTATAAGTCCAGGTCTGAGTCCAAAGGCCCAAGAGTCAGGAGTGCCGATGTCTGGGGCAGGAGAAGATGGATGTCTCAGCTCAAGCAGAGCAAATTTGCCCTTCCTCCACCTTTTTGTTCTGTTTGGAATCTCAACAGATTGGATGGTGCCGAACCACACTGGTGAGGTGAATCTTCTTTGCTCATTCTACCAATTCAAATGCTAACCTCTCCTGGGAGCAACCTCACAGACACACCCAGAAATCATGCTTTACCAGCTCTCTGGGCTTCCCTTAGCTCAGTCCAGTTGACACATAAGTTTAACTATCACAGGTTTCCACTCAGACTGTCTGCCTTCCTAGTGCAGGCTCTCTGTGACTTTGCTACGTGGCCTGTTTCATAGCAGGTACTTGTTTAATACATGTTTACTAAGAAAAATTGTACTGAATTCCAGAGATGTAAGTGAGCAGGGATAAATTAGTTTAAAAACAAGGAACAGGAAGAAGTAAAATTAGAATCAGCAGGTAGGAAGAGAAGGAGGAGAGCTAAGAAGGAAGGAACAGAAGAGAGAGGAACACAGAAGGCTGAGCTAATCGAAGCTTGGTGCTCATGCTTTTGGAATCAGGTTCAAGGGGTGCGGGGTGACCACACACTGAGGCAGACACAGGGATTGTCAGTTGCTATACCTGGACCCTGGCATGCCTGGCACGCTTGGCACAATCACCACACATGCTCCAGGTGTGACTTACAGCTTTTACCAAAAGGGATAGATGGGGGTGGATGCAGATATCAACGTCTCCAAGCTTACTGGTGGGAAAACTGAGGCCCAGAAAGGTTGTGACTTGCCCTGGATCCCACTGTAGCAGCGGTGCTGACTGGAATTCGGGCCCCTGGTTCTTTCTGCTTTGTTTTCAGGCTTTGTAGAGAGTAACAAATGACTTTCTCTCACCCTTACTGTTGCTGGAAAGGGTCGTTTAAGGTGTGTGGGGCTGCTCCTCCCCATCTTTATTCTGTCTGCATCTCTTAGATGCTGCATGTTTCCCTGTCCCTACAACTTCTACTTTGGTCTAGGCCCCAGGAATCTCTTGCCTAATCTGTTGTGGTCTTCTTGCACTGGGCTTCTGTACTTAGTTTGTTTTTTTTTTTTTTTTAATTTTTGTATAGAGAGAACACATCTCTGACAGCTTTTTTTAAAATTCATTTTTATTTATTTATTTATTTTTGGGCTGTGTTGGGTCTTCGTTTCTATGCCAGGGCTTTCTCTAGTTGTGGCAAGCGGGGGCCACTCTTCATCGCGGTGCATGGGCCTCTCACTGTTGCGGCCTCTCTTGTTGCGGAGCACAGGCTCCAGACGCGCAGGCTCAGTAGTTGTGGCTCACGGGCCTAGTTGCTCCGCGGCATGTGGGATCTTCCCAGACCAGGGCTCGAACCCGTGTCCCCTGCATTGGCAGGCGGATTCTCAACCACTGCGCCACCAGGGAAGCCTGTACTTAGTTTTTATTGCAGCCAGAGTTGTGTTCTCTAGCCTTGTCTTAACTGTCCCTACCCCTAAGCTCAGAGCTTTCTGGTTCTAAGGATCCTGCAAGTGAGCTCTTAGACGATCACATTTTTTAAGGTCTTTCGTCAGAATTCTCCACCCTTTCTCCTTTCTTTCTTTCTTTCTTTCTTTCTTTCTTTCTTTCTTTCTTTCTTTCTTTCTTTCTTTCTTTCTTTATGGCTGTGTTGGGTCTTCGTTTCTGTGCTAGGGCTTTCTCTAGTTGTGGCAAGGGGGGGCCACTCTTCATCGCGGTGCGCGGGCCTCTCACTATCGCAGCCTCTCTTGTTGTGGAGCACAGGCTCCAGACGTGCAGGCTCAGTAGTTGTGGCTCACGGGCCTAGTTGCTCCGCGGCATGTGGGATCCTCCCAGACCAGGGCTCGAACCCGCATCCCCTGCATTAGCAGGCAGACCCTCAACCACTGCGCCACTGGGGAAGCCCCACCCTTTCTCTTTGAACTCTCTCCTTCCACTCACCACTCAATTTGAGCCTCCACTTTTTGGTCCCCATTCTTCCTCTGAGAGTTCATTCCATCCCGTGGCCTCTCTCCTCTCCCCTCCCATTGTGCTTCTTCTTGAGGCCACATTACAATCAGCTGTGTCAGTCTCTTCTCCACGGAGCCCTCCCAGTGCAGTGAAGGGAGGTTGATGGCATTCTTCCACATCACCCTTTTTGGGTGATACATTTCTTCCTTATAACTCCTTAATCCTTTGTATGGGAAGATGTCATTTCCAAAGGGCCCGCTTACCAGCCCTGAGGTGGAGGCTTCAGCCAGTGGGCTGCTTGATAGTGTCACACAGGAGGACACACGCTCAGTGGGAGAAACTTCCTCAGGCCTTACTCAGCCTACTTACCGTCCTTTACCCAGCACAAACAAGACCTCTTTATAAAGCCAGCCAGGAGCTCAAGTTCAGAATGAACCCATGATAGACTGTGGAGGAGAGGGAACCCATGATAGACTGTGGAGGAGAGGAAACCCGAGTGTCCACCAATAAATGGCAGCTAAACGTAGACATATGTTGTGCCAGTGCTCAAGAAGGAAGAATAAATCTGAAGTTCTCACATTTCCTGGACAGCAGGGTAGCTGTAGCAATAGAAATATACATCATGAGATCCTGGCTTTGTCTGAATTTAGACAAATGAGTCACAGAGACTGAGACTTCCCTGTGGTACATATAAACCCTTGATAGAAGAGATTGACTCTTTTATCTCCTTTATTGAAGAATGGTATTAGAAACCAAGATCTGGGTGCTAGGTGTGTGTGTTGCTACTGGGGTATCTTTGCTTCCAGCCCTCTCAGCTGATAGAGCAAAGAAGTATGTGTGTGTATGCTAACTCTTGTATATACACATGTTTATCAATGTTTATGTAACCATCTGTATCTGTATTAAGCTAAACATAAATTCATACCGTATCTCCAAATCTAATGTGAATCATTCTAGCCTCCTCCCTTTGCTTATCTATAACTTCCTCTTCCAACAGGCTGAGAGTGAGAAAACCGGCTCCCACCAGCCGTTTACTTAGTTGTTCAATTCTAGTGTAGTGTTTTAAGAGTTGTTAACCCACACCCCCGTGGGAAACAATTTTGACAGCTAGTGTACATTAACTGTACTTAATGTACAGTTCCTTTTGCCTTTAGTTTTATAGACGCTCCTCATTTCCAACTATTACTTTGGTCAGCACCTTAACCCCCACCTCCTTAAGTGAGGTTGCTTCATCCATTTGTAATACATTTAGATTCTTTTGTCATAGTTTGCATTCTATCCCGGAATTTCCCCTTCTCACTCATCCTAAATGATTTTCAAAAATTTGTACACATTAAGGTTTACTCTTGTGCTGTAAAGTTCTCTGGGTTTTTGACAAATGCTTAATGTCTTGTATTTACCTTTACAGTAGTGTGCAGAATAATTTCATCACTTTAAATAATCCTCCCGTGTTTCACCTGTTCTATTCCCTCTACTCCCAAACCCTGGCAACGGCTGATACGGATACTGTCTCTATAACCTTGCCTTTTTCAGGATGTCGTATGATTGGATTCATACTGGCTTCTTTCATTTAGCAATATGCACTTAAGATTCATCCATGTGTTTCTGAGGATTGATAGATCACTTCTTTTTTTTTTTTTTTTTTTAATTTTTTATTTATTTATTTTATATTTATTTATGGCTGTGTTCGGTCTTCGTTTCTGTGCAAGGGCTTTCTCCAGTTGTGGCAAGTGGGGGCCACTCTTCATCGCAGTGCGCGGGCCTCTCACCATTGCGGCCTCTCTTGTTGCGGAGCACAGGCTCCAGACGCGCAGGCTCAGTAATTGTGGCTCACGGGCCCAGCTGCTCCGTGGCATGTGGGATCCTCCGGGACCAGGGCTCGAACCCATGTCCCCTGCATTGGCAGGCGGATTCTTAACCACTGCGCCACCAGGGAAGCCCGATCACTTCTTTTGATTGCTGAATAGTATTCCACAGTCTGGGTGTACATAGTCTGTTATCCATTCACCACTCATCCCTTCATCCAATCAATGTCCTTCTTTGACGGACATCTTGGTTTCTTCCAGAGGCTGGTGATTATGAATAAAACTACTATAAACATTAACATGCAGGTTTTTATATGGATGTAAGTTTCACATCAATTGGATAAATACCTAGAGGAATGTGCCTCATTTGAATACCTTGCTTTCAGCCTCTGCCTCCCCCTAGTTCCACCTGGACAATATCAGCACACTCTGAAAATCGACTAGTTCTGTTGCTGTGCTCTCTGTGTACTGACCAGCTTTTCCCTTTGTCTGTAAGTGGTAAGCATTGCCACCCCTGTTGCTGAGAATTTTTTTTTTAATTGGAAAGTGATATGGGAGAGAAGGGTGATTATGTGATTTGGTGCAGCCCTGGAGTCGGGGTTTGGCTGAGCCCTGAGAATTACTCCATTGTGTTGAATAGGAGCTTAACCCTGATCTCTGAAAGCTGCTTTCACTTTACCTGGGTGTGGCAGTAAGCGCCAGTAATGTGGGGAGTTTGCTACGGCCAGCGATTCACCCTGTGTGACTTGGGAAGGAGGCTGGCCCATGCATGGTCCTTTCAGGTCTTTGGGTCAAGTTGGGGTAGCAAGTCTGTTTTACAGGTAGGTGGGCTGTGCTCTCTGGTTACTGTCTGGTATTCAAGTCACTGGGATGAAGGGAACCAGCACTGTGGTCAGTGTAGTCCAGCCTCCCTCCCAGTTTACCCAAACCTCGATTTGCAGGCAGGTTGCTGGCCTGTGGAAGTTTTGGGTTTGGACATCCTGAGTTCACCTACTCTTTTTTTTTTTTTTTAAACTATTTATTTTTATTTATTTATTTATTTTAGGCTGTGTGGGGTCTTCGTTGCTGCATGCGGGCTTTCTCTTGTTGTGGTGAGCGGGGGCTACTCTTCGTTGCGGTGCGTGGGCTTCTCATTGCGGTGGCTTCACTTGTTGCGGAGCACGGGCTCTAGGTGCGCGGGCTTCAGTAGTTGTGGCACGCGAGCGCAGTAGTTGTGGTTCGCGGGCTTAGTTGCTTCACGGAATGTGGGATCTTCCCGGGCCAGGGCCCAAACCCGTGTCCCCTGCGTTGGCAGGTGGATTCTTAACCACTGTGCCACCAGGGAAGTCCCCAACTACTCTTTTAATTTAATTTTTAAAAGACATTGGCTGATTACCTGACACATGGCAGACATTGTGCTGTTTTTAAAATATATTATTTAATCCATTTAACAACCTTATGAGGTAGGGTTTTCCATTTTTATAGATGAGGAAACTGAGGCTGAGGAGGGTTAGCTGACAAGTGACAGAGTTGGCATTTTCACCCAGCTCTCTTGGTGTCGGTGCTTTCTCAGTGCATCACGCCATCTCTGAAGAGAAGCATGGTGGAGAAGATGACATACACCCAGCTGGAGAGGGTGGAGCAGAGCATCTGCTCAGGTTCACCAGGGATGCGTGTCAGCTTATGAACAGCAGAAGGAAGGGTAGTTCCTTTACATGTGAGAGGCAAAAGCACCTTGCCCAGGTGCTTTTACTCTCCCAGGATGCTAGGCCTACTCTGGCCTATTGAGAGTCAAATTGTTTTCATTCTGGAAATCGTCAAACACGTAAAAAGTAGAGAGCCTAGTAGCGTTGCTCTTACACTTACCTCTCAGGTTCTAGGATTATCAGGATTTTGCAGTTCTTGCTTTCTCTGTTCTTTTGTAGTTAGCTTTTGTTTTTTATTTGTACTTTTTCTTTTTTGGCTGGAGTATTTCAAAACAATATTGATGATGACAGTTTTACCATTGGCTCATCTCGCTGATCTGTGTGGCATCTCTCTTTCCTTTGGATGAGTTTCCTACTATTGTGTATCATGTGGTGGTTGGGTATTTATTTTACTTACAAATTTTTATATGGTCCTAATCATATGCCATGCCCTTTTCTAAGTTCTTTACAAATATTAACCTGTTTGCTCTTCATTGCAATCTTATGAAGTAGATATTTTTTTTCTCTTGTAGAGATTTAGAGGTTTTAGAGTTGTTTTTTTTTAAAGAGTTTTTTTTTTTATTTGGAGATTATGAAACCGAGGCACAGAAAGGTCGAGTAGCCTGCTTGAGTCATGCATGCAGTGGTCTAGCTGGCCTTCAAACTCAGATTGTGTGGTTTCTTTTTCTTTTCTTTTTTAAAAAATTTATTTCTTTTATTTCCTGTTTTTATTGAGGTGTAATTGACATACAGCTCTGTATAAGTTTGTTATGCCACATAGTGACCTGACGTACATATACTGTGAAGTGATTGCCACAGTAAATTTAGTTAACATTCATTTCCTCATATAGATTGTGTGGTTTCATAATCTGTGCTCTTAATCGCCATCCTGTACTAGAAATATGATTAATTCAAAAGCCATTACTGTTGTCAGTTCCCTAGTACTGCTAAGATACAGGAAGGAAAAAACTAGCTCCTGGCCTCCAGATGCTCCCAGTGTGGTTGGGAGAAGGACCTGGAGACCAGTAGCTGTAGCACAGAGGGGTAAATGTTGTAATAATTATATGTAAGATTCAGTGGGAGTGTGAAAGATAGATCATGCGGGACCTCCTAGGGAAGTCAAGGTCGGCTTCACAGAGGCTGTGATCCTGAATCTCAGGTCAGAAGGATGGCTGAGGAGGAGGAAATTCAGGCAGAGAGGGGGTATCCTGGGCCTCAAGGTGAGAATACAGGGAGGGCTGGAGAGAGATGGATGTGGCATTGGACATCTCAGGCAATACAGTCGTGAAGGCACCGACTTGCCTGCTGAAAAGCTTTGACTCTATCCTGCTGCTGGTGGGGAGCTACTGACAGATTTCAAGCAGAGGAGAAACATGGTGAGGTGTGCCCGTTAACTAAGCTCTCTCTAGGGGCATTGAAGGGGATAGATTGGGAGAGAGCACGACTGGATGCCATTTCAATAGTGCTGGCAAGAAATGCTGGAGTCTAAACCAGAGTCTTGACTGAGGGAATGGAGAGGATGGATCTGAGAGGTGAGGGCTAGGGGATTCTTGTTATGCAAGTGTTCATTATCTGAATTTCTGAATTATGGGGTTGCCTAGGAAATCAACAGTGGTCGTAACAATTAAATCTTTACTAACAGATTGATCACTTATAAAAATGGTCCAAGTGGTGAATGTACCCTAAAGTGACCCCCAGTGCCTCTTGCCCTTGTATAAACCCCTCCGTGATCGTCACATCATATAAGACGCTGTTTTAGGAGACCGGAGCAAGAGTGTCTCCTGCAGACGTTGAAGACGTGAACTGCCGTGTTTGGGGAGGGGATGTTTATGTGGAGAGGAACTGTGGGAAGCTTCTAGGAGCTGCAAGTGACACCCAGCTGCTGGCCAGAGACAAAATGGGGGCCTCAGTCCCATAACTTCAGGGAACTGAATTCTACCAACAACTGTGTGAGCTTTGAAGGGGACCCCAAGCTCCCGAATGAAACACAGCCTGGTTGATAGCGTGATGGCCTGTGAGACCCTGGGCAGAGGACTCGGGTAAGCGGTGCCTGGACTCCTGACCCAAGGAAACAGGCAGGTAGTAAATGTGTCGTCTTAAGCTGAGAGTTTTGTGGTAATTTGTTGCACAGCAGTAGGACACTAAGAGTTCCCTTTCAGTTATCTTCCATCTAACACTCACATCTGCTCTTGTCCATCCTCGAGGTCTGTCAGCCAGTGTTTGGCTTTCAGATATGGCAGTACAATGCAAATTCCATGTAAATATATTTCAAAGTGAAATTGCAAATCTTTCAAAAGGTGTAGGATTACGGATTGTCAATAAGAGGATTGCTGGAGCACTGCTCAAACCATTCTACAGACAAATGAGGAGCGAGCAGGGTTAGACCTGCTCATAATTGGTGAGAAAAACAACCAGCATGCTGACAAGAAACCAGTCTCAAAAGAGAAGGATTTGAATATCTTTGAATATTAAGAGGCTCATTTGAGAAAATGCAAGCCCTTAAATAATTTTTGCAGAGATTACCCCTTGTATAAGTAGTGCTGTGTGAAAGTCAGAGGGGACGTGAAGGATGTCATGTTTTTGTGCAGTTTTGCTGCAGTAAGGGGGAAATTACAACAGTAAATCAATAATTAATGAACTCTTAGTCCAATCTAAGAATTAATGCAAAATTCAATATAACTTAAATGTTTCACATTTTATTTAATGCTTTACATTTTAAATGAGCTTATTTGTATGATTTTTTACTTCGTTTGAAAAGATTGTCTTGGTCTGCTCTTTTATTTTTTTCACTATTTGCTGTGAAGGTTGGTTCCCATTTTCAGTACCAGCTGCCCCTGTGATGTTACCCTGCTGCGCACATCGGGACAGGTGGCATAGCCTTCTACCTCTGATTTTCAATAGTAGTGAGCATTTCCCCCTACCTCCCAGGGCTGCTAGGATCACTAATAAGAGGATTATTGTGTAGTTTCTAAAGTAACATTTTTGCATATAGACACAAAATATAAAAACCAAATATAATAATGAGGAATGTCATGGGATTCGTGATTAAAAAAAATACAAAACCTTATGTGTGCACATTCAGGAAAGAATTCATGTGTATCACCCACTTCCCTACTTTGGATTCAGATTTTAATTCTGAACCTTTGGCTGACACCTCCTTTCTCCTCTTCCAGGGCACACTGAGGTCCTGAGGTTACCAAGATGCGCCCGGAGCACATCCTAAAAGGGGCTGAACTGAATGATTAGCTGTGGCCCAGGGGGCAGAAAAGCAAATTCTTTACTCCCCCTCTTTCTTTCGTAGTTGCTTTTCTTAACTTTTTGTTTACTTATATATTTATTTGCAAGCTTTAAAATAACACTGGTAATTATGACATCAGGATAGGGTAGTCCTGGTGTGATGGGTCTATATCCAGCCCCATTTGTTCAAGACCTCAAGAAACACAGTGAAACTGCCTTCTGGTTGGCACCATGTCATAATGCACGTCACCGGGCAGAAATCCTAACGTCACTGTGCTTGGTTCTGAGATGTTGTGATCGTCTCCCACAAAATGAGTGTTTAAAACCTGTGAGATGTTTCCACAGAGCACTGAGTTATTTTTAAATAAGGACTTCTGTGGTTCTGGATGTAAAACCTGATTCACATTTATTATGTAAAAGTTTTCAGAAAAATGAGGGGAAAAAGAAAACAATTTGCCCGTAATCCCACTGGCCAGAAATAGCCACCGTAAAGCCTGTTGGTGTCTCTCTTCTAGATTGTAATTTTAGCAAAAATGGAATATCTCTAACAATAATGAGATCTTGTAGAAGGTGTATTTTTTTTACTTAATATTTTATAAGATTAATGTCATTGAATAATCCTTTACAGCATCGTTTTTAATGGCTGAATATATTTACATTCTAGTAAATAGATATAGTGTAATTTATTTAACCAGACCCTCATTGTTTGACATTTAACTTGTTTCTAGTGTCTCACAGGTCACTGTCAGCATCCTTGTAGTTATGTCATTGAATACATTCAGAATTATTCCTTTAGAATAAATTACTAAATGGAATTGCTGCATTTAATGGTATGTAGCTTCTAAGGCTTTGGATACATATATTGCCAGATTGCACCCCTCCTCCCAAATATGGTACCCTTTGAGTATAAGAGTGTGCTGGGGTTCTCCACGGCTCTCTTCAGTGTGCAGAAGTATGTTACAGACATGAGAAGCTAGTTGAAGAGAGGATGGACGTTGGGGTAGTTCATGGAAATACAGGTCACTGATGGTGAGCTGGAACCTGATTCAGAGTGGCCTTGCAGTTGCAGCAGGCGTCCAGAGCCCATGACCAGTTGCCTGCTGCCCTGATTTAAAATTTCCTGATGTCTAAGATGCCATGTGATGTGTTGGACAGAAGGCAGGCTGTGTATGCTCCTGCCTGATTGAGCTACACTCATGCAGCCATGTAGAGATCAGAAATAAGAAAGCATTGGGAAGAGTTCCCAGGGCCACTTGAACATATGGTAAAAGCGGTATAACGTCTCTTGTTATCATCCCTGGCTTGCCATTCTTACCATGAGGAGCCCTCTTCCCGGCAGGGGGAACTAGCAGCAGCCCAACATCGCAACCAATTTAATCACCCATTGATTTCCTGTCTGTCCGGTGGAAAAAAGGGCCAGACTCTTGAAAACTGGGACTGATTCTTGCTCATGTTAAGGACCTCAACAGAAACGGCCTCTGGTAATGTCAAAGGCATGCTGGAGTTTTCAGATAAAAGATGCTATTTTGTATAAGCAAATGATGCCCTTTGCGATCATTTTGCAAATTATCTGTGGCTTGCTGGGAAACTTGCTCAGGATTCTATTGCACAGACTTCTGCTTGATGAGAGAATTCTTCCTGTGTTTCTGTTGGGCCCATATGCATTCTCTTCATAGGCCATTTTCAAAATGCTTTACTGTTAATGTCCCTTATAAGACCTAGACCACTTGATTTATTGAAATGGAATTTTTAGAATGCAGGGGTAGCACTCATGTTTGTTGCATGTCCTGAGACGCAACTGCAGCAGACATTGAGAATGGCTAAATTTTGTTTCAACTTCGGTGCAATAGAGCAATCTGGCTGGCAACTATTAAATCTTTGGAAAGAATGACAGAAGTGGTGTGAACATAGGCTGCATGTGTAGTGGTATTATATGCCATCCTTGAAGTGCAGGAAGTTTTGTTGAACGATACCAGTGTGATAAACATTCCCACTTTTCTTCAAATGTTGAATAGTTGGCTGATACTAAGATTATTTGAGTATTTTCCATAAGTTTGTATTTGCATCATAGTATATGTGTTGTGATATTTATATCACATCATTTTACCTGACAATAGAATGTCTAAGAATGGTCTTTTACATATTGATTATTTTAGTTATTAATAACTACCCAGAAATTATCACTTGAAATTGCCATTATAAAAAGCCAAAATAACATCCGTATCTATGCAGATTTCATCTATTTGAAACATGGAAAAAATTTAAGGTGCTCATTAAGTTCTAATGATTTATTACAGAAAAACTGACATATTTTTGTCAGTGCTCTGCTAATTCTTATTTTAAGCAAACTAATTTTCTATAATTTAGATGCAAAAGAACATGCCTTTGCATACAGAGCCAGGTTTCTCATACGTAAAGAGTTGGACTGTGCCCGGTGTTTCAACAAATACTCATTTGATCAACAAATATTTGAGTATCAGTATCTGACGGTATTCTAGGAATTGGGAAACAGATGGGTGAGGTCTCTCTTCTCATGGAACTTGTGTTCAAGTGGGGAAGACTCATTATAATACAACAGTATAATAAACAAGGTGATATCAGACGGTGGTAAGTCTTGTGAATAAAATAAAAGGGGTGATGTGACCAAGAGCAACCCTGGGGGAGGTTGGGAGGTGATCATACTTTGGAGGTGACTGGGAAGGCCTTTCCGAAGAGGTGTAATTCAAGTTAAGGCCTGAACGTTGGTGAAGAGCTAGCCATGCCAAGATCTGTTTATGGCTGAGGGACCAGCAAGTACAAGATTGAGAGGCAAAAATGGGCTTGGCCTCTTCCAGCAACAGAAGGAAAATTCACATAGAGTGTGGTGGGTGAGAGCGACCTGACGTGTGATTGGGGAGGTGGGCAGGCCCAGATCATGGAGGGCCTTTCAGGCTGTGGCTAGTAAGGAGTTTCTCACCATTTTATAATCCAGGCCTGTTAGTTGGCAGCCAATGAGGTTTTGTGGAGTTTTGCTTTTTGTAATTGGTATTACACAAATCGTGTGACTTTGACAGTACCTGCCTTACCCTCCCACCCTTCTCACCAGTTCCATGTACAGCATACTTCATCTCTTTCCTGTGGTAGCCCTGCAGATATTTGGTTCCCCAGTCTCTCCAGGGTAACATCTTTAGTTTTATCAGCTGTCCTTTCTTGCTTGGATGGATTCTTCAACCCTAGGGTTTCTCTCTTCTCTGAACACATATTTTCTGAGAACTTCAGGAATTGGTAAAATTTTGGTGGTGTGATGGTCAGAATGGCCATCATCAAAAAATCTACAAACAATAAATGCTGGAGAGGGTGTGGAGAAAAGGGAACCCTCTTGCACTGTTGGTGGGAATGTAAATTGATACAGCCACTATGGAGAACAGTATGGAGGTTCCTTAAAAAACTAAAAATAGAACTACCATATGACCCAGAAATCCCACTACTGGGCATATACCCAGAGAAAACCATAATTCAAAAAGAGTCATGTACCACAATGTTCATTGCAGCTCTGTTAACAATAGCCAGGACACGGAAGCAACCTAAGTGTCCATCGACAGATGAATGGATAAAGAAGACGTGGCACATATATACAATGGAATATTACTCAGCCATAAAAAGAAATGAAATTGAGTTACTTGTAGTGAGGTGGATGGAGTTAGAGTCTGTCATACAGAGTGAAGTAAGTCAGAAAGAGAAAAACAAATACCATATGCTAACACATATATATGGAATCTAATGACAGTTGTTCCCCTGCCAAGACCATCTACCACCCCGTAGCTGAGCTTGCTCATATCAGCATTATTTAAATCAGCTCTTCTCTGGGCTTCAGTTTGATTTTCTTTTAGCATTTCAGTGTGCCCGTACCACTGATGCTTTCATACAACATTCAGTCTGGGAAGTACCCCTCAATTTCTTAAGAGACAGGCACTGCTCTGAGAGTCTTTCCGTCCCCTGTCCTCTACTTCAGCTTGCTAACTGGCTTCCTCCCTGGGTAGTGTTTTTCTCGATTCTCTTCTGAGCATTCTTTTCCTGGGGGGTCTTTCTTACTTGAGAGCGTTTTCTGCATAACGCACTGTAGTGCAGAGGTCTGGTGGGGGCAGCCACCTGGCTTTTGCTTTCTGTTTCCTCTCCACAACCCATAGATCTTGCTATTATGTGGTTCTGTGCACCAGCCACTTGCTGCCGGCCCAGTGTGGAGGTACAGTGGGAGAAGATTCCTGTGGTCACCCGGGACTCTTTTTATGTATTCTTTGATTTACTGAGTTGCTTGAGGAGCTGTGTTTAGGCTGGCAGAGGAAGATAAGGAATTCCAGGAATTCTTTGCTGCTTTCTCCCAGATAGCTGGCTAAATTCCCTTCCCCATCCTCCTCGGTTAAAGAGGCCTGGGGGCAAGAGAGAGTTGAGCTCAGATTGATCCTGTAATTGACCTCCTTATGTTTGTCACTGACTCTTGATCCTTCTGATCAAGATGATTTATTGGCCCACTAATTTTAATAATGGTAATAATAATTATTGTTGTTGCAATTACACCACTTATTTAGCCTAGCCATTACCCTGTTCATTTAGAATTAGATAATGTAGACCAAATTGCTTGCGTAGATCCTGGCTTGGTGTTCAACTAACAGGTGTACTGCTACTCAGATGGGGGTGATTGTCTCCTTAAAGTTACAGGGATTATTTGGGGTTTTTAGTCAGTGACAGCTTTTTTGGTCTCCCAACTCTGTATCCTGGATTACTTGAATGGTCTAGGCCAGTGGTTCTCAAAGTGTGGTCCCCAGACTGTCAAGCAGCAGACTCACCTGGGAACCTGTTAGAAATGCAGAGTCTCAGGCCCTACCTAAGATCTACTGAACCAGAAACTCTGGGGTGGAGGCCCAGCAAACTCTCTTAACAAGCCCTTTAGGTGATTCTGATGTATGATCAAGTTTAAGAGCTGCTGGTCTGGGCCATCAACTTCACTTCTTTTTTCCAGGGATATGTCGCAGACTCTAGTGTGAAAAGTTGCTACTCTTAAGATGATTTGGTTGAACCTGGGCAGAGTCTCAGGAGAGGTTCTGAAAGGAGAATGTGTGGTTTTGTTTTGGTGATTAGCTGGCTTAAAGGAAGACCCTTTGAGCATAGTATAAGACCTGGTGGGGCAGGCTTGGAGTTGAAGTGGAAAGATTAGCAGAAGGCCATTGGGGATTATAAATTCAGAACAAGGAGTACAAGTGACACTTGTGTTAGAGAACCAGGCTAAGAGGCTTGATGACTGCCTTCACCCTCACAGAAAGGATGTCTCCCGCCGTGCAGCTGTGGCAGTGTGTCTTTAGGCCAAGGTTGCCCGTCTCTTGTCTCTGTGCCTCTATGGGCAATGCATGTCTGCTCATCTCAGTTTCTCTGTACTTTCACTAATGGCTAATCCCCACCTCCCCTTTCCAATTTATTTATTTTATTTATCTATTTTTGGCTGTCTTGGGTCTTCGTTGCTGCATGCGGGCTTTCTCTAGTTGTGGCGAGCGGGGGCTACTCTTCGTTGCGGTGCGCTGCCTTCACATTGCAGTGGCTTCGTGGCTTCTCTTGTTGTGGAGCACGGGCTCTAGGTGCGGGCTTCAGTAGTTGCAGCATGTGGGCTCAGTAGTTGTGGCTCGCGGGCTGTAGAGCGCAGGCTCAGTAATTGTGGCGCACGGGCTTAGTTGCTCCACAGCATGTGTGGATCTTCCTGGACCAGGGCTCGAACCTGTGTCCCCTGCATTGACAGGTGGATTCTTAACCACTGCGCTACCAGGGAAGCCTCCAGGTCCCCTTTTGATTTGGGTCTGTGTAAAAATGGAGAGAGATTTTTAAATAATTTACTCTGGTTCTAGTCAGGCTTACTAGCCTTGGCAGCTTTCTGTTTTCCTTAGGTGATTTTGTGTCTTTCTACGTGGATCTGATATGTGTTTGATTTTTAAGTTAAATGCTCAGCAGGAGACCGGATGTGCTTCTTAACACCTTTTTGCAAGCCTCCCTTACACAGACTAAGGAAGAGACTTGAGAAGGGATCTGGTCCAGTCTCCTGATTGCAGCCAGACCCTCTTAATGTCCCACTCTGATCCCTGGTGAGTAACTAGGATGTGCCCATATGCAAGGAACCGACAGCCTCTGCTGAGAAATTCCTGTGATGAGAGAGCTCACCACATCAGGAGATGTTGCAGGAAAGTTCTAACAGTTAAAGATTTTCCTTTTCTGCTACTGAAAAAATGGCTGTCAGCCTGTAAGGAAATACCTAAATGCCGAAGAAGTAGGCCTGATGTAGCCGGAAAGCAGCTGAACTTGGGAACCTGGATTGTCCTATAAGAATAGGTGGCTCTAGATCCCCTGTATTAAATTCCACTTAGCAGTAGGTTGTCTGTTTTGAAATATCATAAGGGTGACACTTCAAGCCTCTCCTATCCTGAAGTGGAGGTAAGCTGGGATGATGGGAGATAAGATTCTGGGCCATTTTGTACTGTAGTATGTCTCAGTGCCCTGGCTTAAAGGGAAGAGCCCAAGCCACTTGTAGCTGATAGGCATGCGGACTTGCTGAAAAGCCTGTAGAAGAGATAAAGTAGGAATGGCCTGAGGGTTAGAAAGGGAACTAGACAAACTGATCAGGCCTGAGCAGAGGGAGAAGGGTGTTCAAGAATCTGTGCTGATGGATAATTTTATGCTTCCTTTTTTCTCTTTACCATTTACTAAATGTTTGCCTGTTTTGCTGAATAGCAGCCAGAAGACTCTAAATTCTTTTGTCTGCCGTCTGAATAATTTAGTTGGGTTGTCTGTTCCCTCCCCTGACAATTCCCTAAAGAATCTCTCCTGATTTCAGAGGGGCCAGGGAAAAGGGACGCTTCTCAGAAATCAAGCTAGTTCTTTTCTGTTTCTTCCTGACCCGTCTTCCAAACCTGGGACCCTTCTTTTTTCACCACCCCCGCTCCCGACTGTATTAGATTCTGCTACTTTATTTTCCATTTCTAGATGGATGTTTCTTTTCTTTCTTTCTAATTAAGAAATTACCTCACCATCTGAGCTATTGGCAAGTATTTGCCAGAAGATCCAAGGCAAATCTGCCAACTTACTGGAGCATGACACAGCTGCTAGGACCGCCCATCTCACAGAGTCTGCAGAGATGCGGGGCTGTCACTTCAACAAGTGTCAGATATACACACTCTGCACGCAGAGCTTCCCATGCATAGCCTTAAATAAATATCCCAGAAGGATCTGTTCTGTTTCTCATCTCTGACTCCCTTTTCCATCTCCATATGTTTTTGAAACATGATTTCCCAACTTCCCATCACCACCTACCTAGACCCCTATATATTCCCTCTCTTCTCCCTCTTCAATAAAAGAACCAAAGCATCTTTTACTGCTTTAATAGAGCAGATAGTATATTCCCTTGCCCACGACCAGTTTGCAAGACTGTTCTGCCCAGCCTGGCAGAGAGCCTGGTTGGTTTATCTGTGTAGGTCATGGGGTCCGGATTGGTTTGGGAACCCCTCTCTGACTGAGAAGAGGCTCTCCAACATATTGAACTAACTTTCAGGGCTGGCTGTGCCCTTTTTGTTTTGAGACCTTTCTCAAAGGGCACTGTGGCTTCTCCTTCCTTGTTGGAAGTTCCGTATCTGTGGAAAAGTTCCCTGTAACCTTTCAAGGTTTGTACTCTGTTCCAAAGGGGCTCCTGGAAATGAAAGTGGTCTTTTTTTTTTAATTAAATGATCTCACAGATGATCAAAAGGAGCACATAAAAACTGTACTGCGGGGTTGGCAAGGTTGCCAGTGTTCTCTTTACCTTTGGTCTGGGCTCATAGGTCTGAGACAGTGTCTCACCAACAGCCCTTGGCTCTCGTTGGGGATTGGGGCTGGAGAGACACAGAGGGGAGGCAGTAGGGGGATATTAATGCTTTGAGGAAGTCTAACTTCTCTTTTTTTTATCTTAGGAGAGGTATTTGAATTCGAGTTGAGACATTCAGTCCTGAAAAAGTGAGCTTGCAGAAACTGGATTTGATGTCCAGCATTATCTTGGAGGGTTTGGCCAGTGGGTCACTTGGGTGTGTGTTACCCGGTTGATGCTCCGTGGCTTGTCTGCGTTGGCATTGCTCATGGCAGGTACTAGAGGGAGTGCCAGGGATGGTGTTCTCTGAACACAGGCTGCCACTTAGCAGTTCTGTGATCTTTGTTAAGATTTGCTTCCTCTCTGGTTGAAAAGAGGTGGGAGCAGTGACTAGAGGTTTCTCTGAGGATTAAATGAGTACTAAGTATAGTGCTTGGCATGTGGTAGGTGTTCAGTAAATGGAAGCTGCCATTAAGAATAACAGTATTGATAATTATTAATATTAATACCAATATGGCTATTTTTCTTAACAGCATGAAGTTGGTGCCCCATCTTTACTGTCCCATGAGTACCTTGTTCTCATAGCACTTATCACTCTGTCCTTTAATTGCCAGTGTACTTGCTGTTTCTCTATGAGGCCATATGCCTAGGTCCTTGAAACTGCTGTCACGTTTACATTGTATCCCAGCATCTCCAGCACCTGTGGAGATGTACTGGCACCTGTACTACAGTGCCTGGCACATAGAACGGGCTCACTAGGTACCAAATAAAATATGAACGAACTCTTCTAATTGACTTTTAAAAATGTATTCCCAGACTTCACACTCCCCTACTATGCAGTGCGTATCCTGTACTTCATGCAGGCTCGGTGCCTATCTGATCTCTTTTCCTGCTTCCCCAGTGGCCATATTAGTTGCCATTTCCTTTATCCATACCTGCCCTCTTGTTTTGAAATACTGTTCATCTTCTCTGTTGCCATTCTGCATCGTTTTTTTCCCTTCCTGTGTTCCTTCTCTTCCATGATACATTCCCACCCACTCCAGCCCATGTTCATCCCATTCATGCAGTCCTATTTCCTTTACAGCCTGTAAAGCCTTGTTGTTCTTGAATTTTTGTGTGATAGCTTTATCTTTCCAACTAGATTGTCAGCTTCTTGAGAGCAACCATATGTTTATTGTGTCTGTCTAGTACAGGTTATAGACCAGGGCCTGGCACATAATTGCTTCTAAATAAAAAGTAAGCCATTGTCAGAATACCTAAATGAATTAGACTGTTGGACTAAAGGGGTAAATGAGATAAGAATGTCTGCTGATGGAACACAGTCTTTATAGTTAGTTGTGTGAATATGGGGGTTGAGGACAGTTACCAGCACCTAAATTTTGTGTTAAGTTACGGGTTTTCTGTACTCTGTCTTCCCAATTCCTATTTTCGCATTTTCCAGTCAGTTCTTCTCCTGAACGGGACTTGGGTGTGTCCTTTAAGAATTGTAAACTGTGATATTTAGGCCAGTTGTAATGAAATGAAGCCTGGCTCTCATTTGGCAGTGTTCTCGTTCAGGGAATTGTAGAACTGAAGTGCTGAAAGGACCTGAATCTTCTCTTAGGTTTATGATCCTGCTATCTTCCTCAGGTGCTGGGTCTTCACTGTCTTTCCTCCTGATTATTTTATTTTTACAGTGTTTGAAGAGTTCACACTTCTTTAAAGGTATGAAGGAAAATGTAAAATTTAAGCTTGTCTACTGTCTCTGGGGAGGAAGGTAACATGTTTGGTAGTGATAAAGGAAATGGGAATGGCTAATGGTAACATCGAGGTTTGCCATTTATTTAGTGGGTTTTATTTATCCATGCTGTGTTCATTTCTTCATTAGCTTTATTACCAAGCTGTTTTGCTATGAAACTATAATTGGCTGTTTCATTCAGTATTTTTTTGCGGCCAGAGGTCCAGTGGAGGACTCTGTGTGGGGGGGTTTCAGGAGATGCGGTGTGCAGCACATAGCAGGTGCTTTGTCAGTGTTTGGGAGTGGATGCATGCAAATGAAAGACATGCCCTGCAGGAATGTGCAACCTGGGCTGGGACTGCAGTGAAGCAGCGGTGTGAGGGCTGGGGAGAGGGAGGGGTTAGAGGGCACTAGTTCCCAAGAGGGAGCCAGCCTTTGGGAAAAAGGAACAGGAAGGAGATGCTGGAGGAGCCTCCCATCACCACATGGACTGTGGAAGACAACGTATAGTAGAAATAAATGTGTTTTGAAGAAATGCCATACTGTATTCTATTATAGTGGGTAAATATTTAAATAATTATAAATTTTACAGACTGACAACGGGACCGGGAAGGAGCACACTGCCTGGCATTTAGCAGACGGTCAGTAAACATTTATTGAGTGAATGAATTCAGGGCAGAGTGGGGCTGGAGGCCCCAGGGTTTTTGTTCCTCTTTTTCTTTTTCACACCCAACCCACTGCTGCTGGTTCAGGCAAGAGCTTTTCATTTTCCATCTGTAACCAGATGAAAATTGTGAAGAGTGGTTAAAAGAGTTTTTATTGGTAGTTCTCTTTTTTTCTCATTCCATTGTGAGTAAGTAAGGCCATGTACTGTGTAGACGTTTACTGGCAGGTCCATAAAACACACGTTTTTGAGGGCAGAGTCCGTGTCTTTGAGTAATAATTAACTGCTAATGGCATTGTCTTTGGTGCTGTATGGTAAACAATCAAGAAATAGCCTGTCTTCAATGAGAGTTTTCAGGCCAATGCAAAGACCACACACAGACAAACCTGGAGAGTGGTATTTTGACTAAATACAAGCAGAAACAAAAGGGAGAAAATACTGCTGGTTTTGTGTTGCCATGTTTAATTGCATGATGGTGTCGGCTTCCCTTGAAATTCCTCATGCCTGGTGGAGGGCACGCAGATAATGGTGAGAAGGGCAGAACAGAGGCTCTTGGCTGCTGGGTTTTCAACTGTAGCTGGATCTCCCTTGGGAGTTTTCAGATCTGAGTCTCTGTGAAATGTAACAAGTGGATTGAGCCTGGTTTGTCCTTAAAATAAGTCTCTAAGAATTAAGTAAAAGCACTACGTGCTTTTCAGTTGGAAGCCTGCGGAGAAAGAGCCTGGGAACACAGACTTTAGAAGTCATGCAGTTTAGAGTTCCTCTTCCGCAGCCCTCCTTCAGGCTCAGGAGAGAGGAAATGTCTTGTTTAGGGTCACTGAGGGCTAGGCCTGAAGACTGGGTCTGCTGTATTTCCCTCCCTGGGCACCTTCTACCACTAGGTACCAGCTGTCTGGCATGTCACTTTTCTGAGAGAGGAAGCAGAGATGCCTGGCCTGGGCGTGCATTGCAGGACTGCAGGATTGAGAGCACTTAACTTTCCTGGTTGTCTCCTGCCTGGGCTCACGCTGTCCTCAGGTTAACTTGTGTTCTAGGGCTGCTTTTCGGGGCTCTGAGGGAGAGAGCTTCACAGCACGGGCACTGCAGTGCGAGGAGGATAGTTGCTCATCAGCCTCACCTAGAATGTGCCCTGTGGCAAGGTGGCTCTACTTGTACCCTCTCCTGCTGCCTGCAGGGCAGGGCAGGGAGGCGTTACGGGACCCCACAGCCTGAGAGCTTTGGTGCTGCCTGCTCTGGGGTTGACCTGGAAGGCATTATAAGGAGATGGTGAGAGAGGAATGAGCAAAGGGATGTAGGAGAGAGTGGGCTGTCCTGATGCTCTTTTAGGGGCTTAGGGAGGGAGCCAGACAGACAGTGACATTTTAATTACAAACTGAGTTGTCAGGCCTATAATCTTCCCAGTGGTCCTCCTTATTTTCTAGTCTTCCGAGTCATCTGCATATGACTTGGAGGTGCTGAGGCTTAAAATTTCTGATCTTGGTAATATCCTGTCAGTCTAACCTTTTGTGATTTTGCCCTGGGAGTGAACAGAGGGCAGGAGCCAGCTCCTTATAGGCACTGAAATGTCCCTGCAGCGGCATGTGAATCAGATTTCAGATCTGTTTTTAAGGAACTTGAAGCAAAAGTCAACCCCAAAAGAACCCTGAAGGTGCTGCAATGTTCTGGGTGGTTCTTGCTGACCTGACTGAGAAGATGGACCTCAGGAGGACCTGGGAACCACTCATGTTTCTCCCTGAGGCTTTGGAAGCAGGGACATCAGCCTGATATTTGTTGGTATCAGTATGCAGCAAATCTCCAAGTGATTGTGTTGCCTAGGATTCAAATTTAATTCGCTCATTCTCAGGTTGATTTTATTGACCTAATATTTATTGAGAGCCTTCCCTGTGCCTTGCGTTTTGCTGGCATTGGAGATAAAATGGCAAGCTGGACACACTCAGTGCCTGCCTTGGGAGCTTAGTGTGTAGAGGCTGGAGGAGACTGTCTGGACCAACACCCTCACCCCCTGTCCCTCCCCTCACCCCGTTTAGATGTGGCGTTTGAGGCCAGAGAGGAGGAACTGTCTTACCCACAGTCTCAGGGTTTGGGACCTTGTTTTCTCAGCTAAATAGTAAACAGCTGGAGGGCAGGATCAGGTTTTGTTCTTCTGCATGATACCCTGCAAGTAATAGCCACTCTGCAAATATAGATTGATTGATTAAATATGGCAAAGATATTCCTGAGCACTCCTCTTAGTTGTACTGCTTCCTCATCACTGGATAAGTTTCAGTCCCGTGCCTTACAGGGGTGGTGGTTTAGTACACCCTCGCTGTGTCTCACCACAAATGCAGCTTTAGGTTACATTTGACCATCACATCTCCTAGAATCGGCTTCTAAGATTATGTGTTTGAGCCTGAGGCGGGAGGAGACCAGCTGGAGATTTGACTCTCCTAATGGAGTCTTGCAAAGATATCCCTTAAAGGCTGGGAGAAGGAAACAGCACCACTTACAGCCTTTCTGCTGCGCTGCTCTGTGCTGGTTGCTTCCTCACACTGCACTTGTTTTATTTAGTCCTTTAAACCTTTGTAAGGATCAGTAGGTGGTGTGATCCTGATGTTGCTAAGGATAAACGGGAGCTAACTGACGGCTGGCTGAAGCCTGTGTCACTGTGCCTTCTAACGTTTTCCCCAGCCCCTCTGGGAAGCGTATACATGTACACAGGAGCTTTGAGTGGTTTCTGTGCTTGCTTTTCCTGAGAAGTATTTGAGAGACTAGAACTCATGGAAATTCCCGTGATAATCCCTGGAGAGCAGAGCATGGATTGCTTGTCTTGTGTATGTGTATAAATCCTTGCAAATTCTCCTGCCCCTAGAGTGAGTGCTGATAAACTGCCAACTTCTACCTCCCTCCACTCCCCAGGTACTCCTGTGCTGGGATACAACTGAATGGACTGATTTTAACGTTTAAGTATTTTGTGGCTAGTACACATAATTCTGGGTTTGAGGACAGTTGCAGTAGACTGGCATAATTGATTTACCTGCTTGAAACTAAGCGCTGTGAGTTCTGTATGCAAATGCAAATTAAGCCGGATACAAATGATCACTTTGGTCCTAGAATCCAGAGGGCGGTTGGTGCATTCAGCTTTGTAGAAGGAAGCAGTGGCTGGTGGTAGAAGCCAAGTCCCTGGAGATGGAAGCTGTTGGCACTGGGGACAGTTTACCATGTGAGATCTTAGGAAACCCCATCTCACTTCCTTAGCTTCAGTTTCTCTATCTGTGGTTTAGGAGAAAAAATTACTTGCTGTTTGACATCCCTTTCTCAGTGCTGCCTTATGGAGAAGAAGTTGTGGTGCTGCAGGGGAAAGGAGCACTGTTGCCCAGAGTAAAAGCTTGTATGTGAGGGCATATGTAGGTACACAGATATTTGCATGTGGATAGTTGGTGGTTTTCACCATAGTGGTCTTTCTGTGATTTATCCCCTTAGGCCCAGAATTCGGCTTTTTAAATTTTTCCCTGCACTTCACTCAGGACCCGTAGGATGACACAGAAATAATACCGATGCATCCCATTTCACCTCCCAAAAGGCTATGCATGTTCTGAGATTTGGAAAGGGGCTCTTTGTGACTCCTTGGGCTTTTTAGGCTACCCTCCCTGGGCCCAAGGAAACAGGTTGAACGGAAATCTGGCTCAAGTCCCATGTATTTTGTGAGGCCCTGGCGCCTGGCATTGGGGGCAGAGGATTATCTCCAGAGAGATTTGAAGCTCAGGGCTTCTGCCGCATCTTCCCTGGCACTCCTCCCCTGGGGTTTAGAAAGCTCTGGACTTCATTCTGAGTGAAGTTCAGAGTGACATCACCCCTGAGGAATTCTTTGGGGGGATGTGGGAGGATGACTTCTGGAGAATCAGGAGTTCTCCAAAGAGAGAGGGAGTGTACATTGCTGTGGTGAATTCCATCTTCGTCTTAGGAACCTGAGCTGCTCTGTTCACTCCTATCCTGAGCTAGAAGGAAATGGAAACTTAGGCTGAATTAATAGAGATGCTGTATCCAGAATAAAGGAGGTGAGAATCCCACTCCCTCAGCGCCAGTTGTTAGACCGCACCTGGAGCATTGTGATGAATTCAGAAAAGCACATTTTCCAAGGGATATGGACACGCTGGAACATATTTATAGGAGAGTGGAAGAGCCCACTCTGGTCTGTGGGGATGGCTGGGAATACAGTGATTTTTAACCTGGAGAAGGCAAAACTCAGGCTTTGACTGGGTTTTAAATGTTTGGAAGGCTGTGCTGGGGATCCGTGTGTGGTCCCAGAGGTCCTTACATTGGAATCACAGAACTCTTGGGTGGAGGCTTTAAGGAGAGTGATTCTGTTTAATATGAGGAAGAATGAGTTTCATTTAGAATGGTATTTTTACTGTTTTCTCCTTGACCATCAAAGTGATGTGTTAATTTTGGAGCATTTAAGAGGAAAGAATAAAAAAAAATTCATGAAGTATCTATAATGCCCCTATTGAGAAGCAGCCACTGTTAGCATTTGGCACGTTATCTTCTAGTATTTTTGTGTATTTTCTTTTTCTTTACAAAGTTGAAATCATAGTGCATAAACAATTTTGAGTCTTAATTTTTTTTCTTTTGGCCACGCCATGCAGCTTGTGGGATCTTAGTTCCCCGACCAGGGATCGAACATGGGCCCTCAGCAGTGAAAGCTCGGAGTCCTAACCACTGGACTGCCAGGGAATTCCTTGAATCTTAATTTTTAAGAATGATTTCAGGCAAAACATTTAACCTCACATTTAATAATTTGTGGTAAACATAACATTTTAGTGGTTTCATAATATGCTATCCTAAAGGTATAACGTAATTTGATCTAACATTTCCTCCAACATGGGCCATGGGCCACTAAGTTTATTTTGTAGTTTGTGCTTTGCACCAAACATCATTATGCATAATAAATCTTTGCATGTGTTTTAGATCATTTGCTCAGGGTAGACTCCTAGAAATGAATTTGTTAGGTCAAAGTGTATGAACACTATAAACTGTTGATAAATATTGCTATATGGTTTTACAGAAATATTATACCATTATACCAATTTATACTCTGTATCAGTTAATACACTTTTGCTCCAAATGATCAGAAAACTTAAGTTTAACTGCCATGAATAAAAAAGGGATGTATTGGCTTATATTACTGGAAAAAAAAGATGTAGGGCTAGAGTTTAGCTTCAGGTGTGCGTGGATACAGGGGCTCAACTAATGTCTCTAGGATTCGGTTCTCCCTCCTCCCCCATCAATAAAAGTCTGTTGGCTACTCAGGGCAACTGTTTGTGGTGGCCTGTGTGTATGTGTGTGTGGTTATAATTGAGCTTTGAATGAGGTATAGTGTTTCCATGACTGGCACAGGCAGCCTCAACCCAAGGAGGCTATCAGGGGGAATCTGCTTATTTCTTTGGTCCCATTTGGTCTGGTTTTGCTGACGTGAAAATTTTTCCACTGAAGTTTTTTTTATTAGACAAAGGAGGTGGATTACAGAGCCTTAAGGGGTTGTCCCTTGGTCCATCTTTCCATCTCTGTGCTTGTCCATATGTCTCTTCATTCATCCAGGTAATGAATGGATGAATAGGAGTGAAAGGATGTGAATTCTCATCCAGGTTCCAGCACTGGTACCCTAGCGCAGTGTGCCCTAATGGCAGTGACCAAAGCACAGCTGGGATCAGGGAGCAGTTTCTCCTCCTGGGGCACATCCTCCAAAGCATCTGCTTTCCAGCAGTTTTTAAAAGGTAAAATGTATAGAGAAAAGTTGTTAGAGGAAGTAGTGTGGAAGCCAGACATGGAGGCACTCAGGGAATGTAATCAAAGGGTACCGTCTCTCTCTCTTTTTCCAACTGATTTGCAAAGTCCACCCCCAGAGTCACTCACCAAGATGTTAGAAGCTGATTGTGCATCTGCTTTCTGAACACCTCCTCATTATTTAAAGAGGGCTAATGTACCAGTTCTGCCTCTCTCAGAGGGTTTGGGGTTGGGGGATAAAACGAAATGAAAACGCACGCGATAGCACCACATAAATGTAAGATGATGTGTTAAGGGTTGAGCACCTAGGGCGTAAAAGCAAGTTCCACATCCGTTCTGAAAGGGGTTATTATGTCCCATTCAGTAAGGCCCCAGAGGAATTGGTCTTTTTCCTCTTTGGTAGAGGAGCCCAAAAAAGGAGGTTGGTAGGATATTCAAGAACCACTGAGTCTTTGCACATAAATATCTGGACCTCAAAAAGCGTGAAATAAATGCGGATTCTTCCTCACATCCCTTGCCACCACAGGCCCCCTTCAGCTTGGCTTATATTACTGCAGCAACCTCGCCCTGCAGCTCTCCTCTGCATCTTCCGTAGACTGCTCTTCCTAAAAGTGCAAGTCCCGTCATGCCACTTGCCCTGCTTCAGCCCTGCTCTTGGGATGCGCTAAACTCCTTCATGTAACTGAAAAAGGCACATAGGAGTGATCTGTCTCCAGCTGATTTCATCGCTTTATTTTTTCCCTTCCTTCTTTGTGGCTCTACATTACAGTTGGACTTCTTTCGGTTACACCATGCCTTCTCCTGCCTTCAGACCTTCCCGGGTGTAGTTTATTTCTGCTTCACCCCCAACCCCAAAACTTTGAGTCATCTTTCAGATTTCAGCTTACATGTCACTTCCTCCAATTTTTGTCCCTCTTTTGACTGAGAGACTGAATGGCTAGTCACTAATGGTGGAAAAGGTAAAAATGGCTTATGCGTGTGCCCTCTGTCTGGGCGGGTGGTGACTGAGTATGGAACCCAAGTCCAGCAAATGGCCAGTGGGTGTCGGAGTGGTGTGGTCACTCTGAGCAGAGTTCACGGTAGGAGCTGGGAGGAAGGCGCTCCGTGTCAGCCTGTCCCTTTGGCATTATCCTATGCCTGTCTGCTTTGGGCATGTTCTGTGTTAGTGCTTTTGCCCCAAGGTGTGGAGTCCCAGCTTTTGATCAGTGCAGCGGCCCCCAGCTGTCTGAGTGGTTTTCAAAAGGGAGTGGGATGGAGGAATGTAGATGTCAAGCTCTCACTTTTCTTAATTCTTAGAAATCATTATGAATCTGAATCCCTGGGTTGGTGATGCTGCAGTTGTCTGGAGATTCTCTGTGCACACGTGAGGCTGTGGGTGCTTGTGTGGGATGTGAATGGATGGTGATTTGTTCATGGGTGGGACTGGGAAACTTTGAGAAGAAGCTGCTAAAATTTATCTTAGGTTTTTGCTGAAGTGAATAAGAAATTACCAGGGTTCTCTATACAACCAAGCATTCATGAGGCTGAAGGACACAAGTTATCAGAACTGTTTTGATGACCTCATTTAGCACAAACATATCGCCAGAAATCAGAGTGCTAATCAGTTGGTTCTGGAGACGAAATAGAACTGATGCCCAGCTTCTTAATGGATTAGAAAGTGAAAAGAAACCTTGTGAGCCCTGGACGGGAAGCTGGTTCCTGGTGATTATTTATACATTTATTGAGCAAACATTTATTGATTATTGTGTGTTAGTCTTGCTTGTGCTTGAATACACGTACTACCTCATTTCTTCGCACAGTTCCGGGATCAGTTTGAGTTTTATTTTAGGAGTTTTTAAGAAATACTCTTGAATTTGTTTTCGATGGTGTGGCTGTTTATCTAATGGGGAGTGGTGTTGACTTGTGCTACTTGGTTGCAAGACAAAGCATTAGGAAGGAGCTTGGCTCTCTTTTTCTACCTGCCATACCACCTTTTTCCCCCTCTTTGGAATGAGAGTAACTATTAAGTGAATGGGGACCAGAGAAAGCACAACTTGTTAACAAGCAAGATACTTCTTGAAAATGGGATTCAAAATTAGTTTTCCTTGCCTCGCTTTCTGAAAACCGCTCTAATATTGCCACGCTTGTGCTTCCATTTCTGTTTTTCATCCAGAATGACATAACGTCCTCTCCAGGGAGTATTCTAGTGTCATCACCATTGGATCTTTTTATTAAGAAAGACTTTGGAGGTCTGCAGAAAGGGTGATTGGCACAGAATTATAGGTTGGGGAATTGTAGCTGTCTTGCTGTAGGTCAGCCTGGTTGTAATTGCTAGCTCTGCTGTGAGAACCACCCTGCAAAGTTCTGAACTCTATAGACGACCTTGCTCTATAAGCAAGTAGTGCTTTTGGCGCCTATTGGTGGCTCTTTATTGCCCTTCTTCAGATGTCTCTTGCAAACTGTTCTAAAGGTTCATTTCTCCCTCAATTTAAGACGATCATTTCAGACTTATTAGAGTCGTATTCGCTCTCCTACAGTATTAACCAGGAATCTAGATATCAGGAATCAAAGTTGTGCATTCGTTTGATCACTCTCCCTTAGCAGAGCAATTGTTTATACTGCTCAATGCTCAAGTGAAGACCACTTTGTGAGGGACCTGGGATTGTCTATTTACATTTTGGAAGGCAAAACAGTGGCATAAAGACTTTTAGGGAATGTTATCTAAGTAACTGGAAAACTCAGAGGAACAAGGAAAAGAAACAGTGTTGAGCCAAGTAGTTAGAATAGGATAAAGGGATCTTTAATTCAGGGAGCTCTGGAAAGGAAAATGGACTAAGGCATTTTAAACCTATTTCCTTTTAATAAAAATTGCGTATTTTTCTGATTCCTAATTTATAGGCGATCTGACTTCTGTGGGTTGATCAGATTTGTAAGAGGATAGTATATTAGTCTTCTTGGGCTGCAGACTAATTTGCCATAACAGAATCCCACAGACTTGGTGGCTTAAACAACAGAAATTTATTTACTCACAGTTCTGGAGGCTGGAAGTCCAAGATCAAGGTGCTGTCAGAGTTGGTTTCTGGTGAGGCCTCTTTTCCTGGCTTTTGACGGCCTCCTTCTCACTCTGTCCTCACACGGCCTTTTCTCTGTGCACACATATTCTTGGTGTCTCTTCCTCTTCTTATAAGGACAGGAGCCCTATTGGATTGGGCTCTACTCTTATGACCTCATTTAACCTTAATCAGCTCCCTAAAGGCCCTGTCTCCAAATACAGACACATTGGAGGTTAGGGCTTCAACACATGAATTCAGTCCACAACAGATGGGAAGACCTTATGATTTAATTTAGGGGTCAGAAAACTAGCCACCCCCCACCCCAACTGTTTTCATAAAGTTTATTGGAACATAGCCACGCCCATTCATGTTTCCATTGTCTGTGACTGCTTTTGCACTACAAGGACAGACTTGAGTAGTTGTGATCGACAGTCTGTCCTACAAAGCCTAAGATATTTGTTATCTGACCTTGTACAGAAAGTGTGCCAACCCTTGAAATAGGCTGAGCTTGTTCTAATAAGAGAAGGGGATTGTTTTTGTGCCAGGCTTTGTATCACAGTGATTTTTTAAAATTGACATACAAGTAGGAATTATTTGTTTACACATTAAGTAGGAAAGGAACAGAGAGTGAAAATTGCCCCATGGCTAAGGTGCCATGCCAAGTGGTTGGTACACATCAGGATTACTGGAAAGGGCAGCTGTGGTCGGAAGACCTTGCTGTATGACCATGGGCCATTCACTTCACATCTCTGAGCCTCGGTTCTTCCACCGTAAAATGGAAATAAGGTGACCTGTCTTATAACATGATTGCTTGGATCCAATGAAATAAAGCCCCTAGAGTATCCTATAAACGGTAGGAGGACTGTATAAATAGGAGGGATTATTCAGCACCTATTTGTGCTGTTGCAGCTGCTGCAGATAACTTGCCCAGTAAAACTACCCTATTATTTAGAGACTGAGAAATATTTGGATGGTGGTAATGTGCTGCTCTAGAAAAAGCAGTCGCCAGTAGGATTTTTATCACATAATTAGAGGGTCTGCTGAATGTGCTAGTGAAGAGAAGCTGCTGTGTGCTGTTGCCTTGTGTTAATGTGGACCAGGGATCCTGAGCGTTTTCCCTGAGGATGTCCTAGAACAGCATCCTTGCTCCCTTCCCTTTTGTGATGCTGCCTCTGGCCAGCAGAAATTCTGGGAAGTCCTAGACATAGTGCCAGTGGCGCAATGGCCTTAGGGACCGTCACAAAATGACCATCTACCCACGGGGCACCTATGCTTTTCAAATTAGATTCTGGTCAGCTACCTCGCGTGTAAATCTTCTGAAAGGAGGAGCAAGCTGGAAAGCTGGGCAATGGTAGGAGTCGAGAAGATCCGAGGTTAGGATGAGAGAGAAGCAGAGCTGTTCAAGCTGTTTCTTGATCGACTCATTTGTTCATTTATCTTTTCATTCCATCACTCAGTTTCCTCATATTAAGAGGGGTAATACTATGTACTTTCCAGGGTTGTGGCAAGGATTGAATGAGATACTGCTGATAAAGTGTGAAACAAACTATCTGACGTGGAGCACATGCTCTCATTAAATGGTAGTTCTTGTTTTTATTGTCATTTTCTAATGATTTCATATTCATTCATTAACTCCATATCCTGTTGCAGACATTGATGAACAGAGATAGGAGATAAAGATGCATAGGTTCTGCCCAGCCTTGGCTTCTGTGGCTAGCCATGGTTCGGGAGAACCAGAGGTGCTCTTTGTGCGTCCATCAGGTGTGCATTTCTCATAGTGAGGCCGGTGGTGCTGCTGCTGTCTCTTAACTCAGCCTGCTCACCTGCCAGAGCACCCCCAGCTTGCCTGTCCAAATCTCGTCTTTCCTCCAAAACCAAGCTTGGGGCCCATCTTCTTCCTGATGCATGTTGGCTTACAGGCGTCACACCCTTCTCAGAATCCTGAAGCACTTATCCACCCAATTTAACTTTGGATCGCATCCCACCTGTATTTTTATCATTGCTTTATGTAGCCTTGAGAGAAGATACATGTCTAACTCGTCTTTAATTCTTGAGCGCTTATAACAGTGCCTGACACATGCATATGCTCAATAAATATTGGATTGGATTAATTCTAATTCAATGTAACCATCATTTTTTGAGCATGTACTTCTGCGTTTCTCAACCTCATCCCTACTGTCGTTTTGAACCAGACAATTCTTTGCTGTGGGGACCATTCTGTGCGCTGTAGGATGTTTAACAGCATCCCTGGCCGTTATCCACTATATGCCAATAGCACCCTCCAGTTGTGACAACCCAGAATGTCCTCAGACGTTGCCAAATGTACCCTGAAGGGCAAAAATCACTCCTGGTTGAGAACCACTGATTTACTGTGTTCTAGGCACTGCCCCTTCCCCCCTCCCTCCCTCCCTCTCTCCCTCTAAAATATTTCTTTTGTCAGAAAACTATTTTGATTGGCTCTGTTTTTTTTTGTTTTGTTTTGTTTTTGTTTTGTTTTTTATTTATTTATTTTTGGCCTTGCTGCACAGCTTGTGGGATCTTAGTTCCCCAACCAGGGATTGAACCTGGGACCATGGCAGTGAAAGCGCCGAGTCCTAACCACTGGACCACCAGGGAATTCCCCTCACTGCCTATTTCTTGTCTTCTCAGTTAGGTTATAAATTCCGGGGGGAGAATTTTCTTTATCTCCACAATGCCTGTGTACTGGCCATAGAGTACATGTCTAATTCATAGATGTTTGTTCACTCAATCTGCTCGGCTCATTTTCCTCGTTGTACCACTTTCAGCTGAGGCCGGGAAGAACAAGAAATTCAAGGCTATCTTCATTGTCCTCGGTTAGCATGCATTAAATAAATGCTTAGAATTTCCTGGTTTTCATTTTGCCTTCCTTGCTAACTCTCAGGTCTGGAGTCTCCTACTTTCTGAATGCCAGTACTGCAAGCAAATGAGCAAATCCCACATCCCTTGTTTAGATTTCCTTTGGAAAAAATTGATTAATATAATAGACTTATGGGTACATTTTTTTTCCTCCTCTGAAATCTCATTTATGGCCTTAAAACTCCATGAGGTCTCTGTTTGTCATTTTTGCACAAGGTGGTGCTAAATTTGCTTAGGAATAGTTTCAAGAAGTATTTGCTCTGCCCTTCCAGGGATGGACACCAATAGGTGGCCCAAGTGTCCCAGGGACTCAGTTTTACATGTACGGTTGTACCAGGGTAAACAAAGGCTAAAGGTCTAAGTTTTTAAGTTGGGAGTGTGTGCGTTTGTGAGAGTGTGTGTGTAGTAAGGTGACAGTGAGGACAGAGCAAGGTTCTGTTGGGGAAAATTAGGAGAAGTGGTGTTCCAGGAGAATTCAGTACAAAGAGCTCTGGAAATGAGAGCTCAGATCTAAGCTGGGATACACCACTAAGTGGCTATGAGGGCCTGGCCAAGGTAGTAACTCCTCTCTGGGCCTGGTTTCACCTGTGAAGGGAGAGAAATGAATTAGATGATCTTTACCATCCCTTCTACCTCTGAACATTTATGACTTGAAAATTTTAGCCTGAAGCGCACTTCTTTTATACTCATGGAAGAAGACTTGATTAGAACGTTGGGCCAGGGTCTCCCAACACTTTGTGAAGACTACTCTCTTGCTAACCATCTTCAACTTTTGGAAAGGCTGCCATTGAAGCTGAGAGATTGGAGTTGTTCTTTGATACCTTGAGAGTAGAACCAGGTGATAGGAAGGCAGATTCTGGCTCAGTAGAAGAATTTTCTAGCTATCAGAGTTGCTGGAAAGTGAAATAAGCTTTAGAGGGAAGGAGTTTCATCACTGGGGGTATTCTAGCTGAGGTGATCAGCCTTGCTTGGCTGAAACTGAGTTATCAAATGAGTGATCAGACTAGGTGACTTGAAGTCCTTTCTGACCCTGCGAATTTTTAAAAATTCTGTTTTTGTTTTTGTTTTTTTTTATTACTTATATCTTGAGATCCTTGAAAAGGGAAGGGGAGGAGATTCCTTGGTGGAGATGGATGTTAAAGTGAGGGCTCTGAGGCAGAGAGAGCATTGCTTTTAGTTATATTTCTTCAGAAACAGCTTTCAAGTGGGGTGTGGCCTGAAATGTAGGCGCTCAGAGATGTGTCAAGAAAATCTTTGTGGTGCACTGGCTGTGGGGCCCCAGCTTGACCTTCACGGGCCAGGGACTGGCCCCCATGCTGAACCCACAGCTCTGCCTGCCTCTCTCACTGTGAGCTGTCCTGCCTTACTGAGCAGCAAGCAAAAGCCATGCTGTTTCCCCTGTCACCGTCTGTCTATCTCCTCATGGCTCTGAATCAGCTGTCATGGGAATTGGCTGTGACTGAGAACCAAAATTAATCCACTTTCTCTGGAGATGATTTCTTTCAGGCCCATGTCTCTCACATTGCTGTGCTTTCTGAGGCCAGCATCTTTCTGTGAAGTCCTTGCTTTCCATTTTTGGAGCATTTTTGTAGGGCTCCACAGAGCGCCTGTTCCACTCTGTAATTGACTGGATATATTTATGCCACTTGTAATTACCTCGAGGTAATTGTCTGCTGAGGCCATGGCAGTGGCTCCTCTTGGGGGGGCCTTCCCCGGGCATTCGTGCCCATGCTTCCCTGCCTGTGGAATGGGAGGTCAGCTTTATTTGGATGGTAGGGCGAGGGTGATATACCCAGATTGTTCGATGACACTGCTTCCTCTTTCCACTGACTGCCTTTATTTCTTCATCTCTGCTGTTGCAGACAACCTGTGTAGCACAGTGCATGAACCATCTGTCAGGGGCTGCTGAACTAGCTGGGTCCTAAAGCACCAGGTGTCCTACCATTTGAAGGAAGTTGGTCAATCTGCTGCTCCCCTGCCCTTACCCTACCTCTCACTGTTGTGCTCTTACTGCTTTCATCCCTCTTCTCATCCCACCCATAGTTTTACATGGAGATGATGAATCCACTATGGACCCTTCTGGTTTTGGAAATGAGGGCGAATGGCATTTGACGTTGGGAAGAGCTACTTGGATCTCTTACTGTCTTAGCTCAGGTTGCCATAACAGTACCGTAAAATACCATAGGCTGGGTGGCTTAAACAACAGACATTTATTTTCTCACAGTTCTGGAGGCTGGAAGTCCAAGATGATGTATAAGCAGATTTGGTGTCCAGTGAGAACTCTCTCCTTGGGTTGTAGACAATTGTCCTCTCTCTGTGTCCTCACATGGCCTTTTCCTCGGTACATGGACATGGGGAGAGAAAGATCTTTCTTCTCCTTTAAGGCTATCCATCCTACCATCCTATCAGTTAGGACCATACCCTTAAGACCTCATTTAACAATAATTACCTCCTAAAAGCTCCTTTTCCAAATGCAGTCACTTTGGGGGTTAGGGCTTCAACATATGAACTCAGGGGGACTCAGTTCAGTCTATCACTTACTTATTGGTGATTTTCTTCAACTTCAGAAGACAAAGAATAACTCGCCTTGTAATGTGTGAACAGCACAGTGAGGTGATGGGTTATACGGCTGTCTTCTTTCCGTCAGAACTCTTGCTTTTTTTTTTTCTTTGACTATTTGAGGCCTTGAGGGAGCCACTTTCTCTCTCCATGTAATTCCATTGTCCACAGATAGCTCGCTGTTTCCTGGTTAAAGAACACTGACAGGGGCTTCCCTGGTGGCGCAGTGGTTGAGAATCTGCCTGCCAATGCGGGGGACATGGGTTCGAGCCCTGGTCTGGGAAGATCCCACATGCCGCGGAGCAACTAGGCCCGTGAGCCACAACTACTGAGCCTGCGCGTCTGGAGCCTGTGCTCCGCAATAAGAGAGGCCGCGATAGTGAGAGGCCCGGGCACCGCGATGAAGAGTGGCCCCCACTCGCCGCAACTAGAGAAAGCCCTCGCACAGAAATGAAGACGCAACACAGCCAAAAATAAATAAATAAAAACCAAAAAAAAAAAACACTGACAAAGGTCTAGGGTCTCTAGATACTGTGCCACCAAGGGACTGGCGTGGTTAAGGGTGCCTGGACTTGATTCAGATTTAGGTTACAAGGAGTGGCTTATGTTTAAATTCAGTACTTGTTGCCCTCCTCTGTCAGAAGATCATTTTACAGAAGACAAAACAAAGACTGCAAAAGTTCTGATGGTTGGTATGAGGTCTTAAGACTAGCTAGTGGCAGAACCAGGAGCATAAGCCTGTTTACAATCCTTCGTTGTTATTAGAGCTGGTGAACTTCCTGGGAGAATGTAGAAGGGAATGCTTTGCTCATTTTGTTGAGTAACCTTCCCTAGCCTTGCTCTCTTGGGGGGTGTTCTTCATTTCACACTTGAAGGGGTGGGGAAAGAGTGAGATAGTTCATTGCATGGGCTTCTCTACAAACTGGAAAGGTGTTCTATGACATTTAAAGAACAAGGCACTTAATGACCAGTGATATGAGCAGGTCTTCTGTAGATTCCACCTCTTTTTTTTTTTTTTTTTTTTTATAGCTACTTTATTTCTTTCTTTCTTTATTTTTGGCTGTGTTGGGTCTTCGGTTCGTGCGAGGGCTTTCTCTAGTTACGGCAAGTGGGGGCCACTCTTCATCGCGGTGCAGGGACCGCTCTTCATCGCGGTGCGCGGGCCTTTCACTATCGCGGCCCCTCCCGTTGCGGGGCACAGGCTCCAGACGCGCAGGCTCAGTAGTTGTGGCTCACGGGCCCAGCTGCTCCGTGGCATGTGGGATCTTCCCAGACCAGGGGTCGAACCCGTGTCCCCTGCATTGGCAGGCAGATTCTCAACCACTGCGCCACCAGGGAAGCCCCAGATTCCACCTCTTGAACTTAAGGCCTCTCTCTTAGAACTGACATGCTGGTTAACCTCACTCTTTTTTTTTTTTTTTTTTAACGTCTTTATTGGAGTATAATTGCTTTACAATGGTGTGTTAGTTTCTGCTTTATAACAAAGTGAATCAGTTAAACATATACATATGTTCCCATATCTCTTCCCTCTCGCGTCTCCCTCCCTTCCACCCTCCCTATCCCACCCCTCTAGGTGGTCACAAACCACCGAGCTGATCTCCCTGTGCTATGAGGCTGCTTCCCACTAGCTATCTATTTTATGTTTGGTAGTGTATATATGTCCATGCCACTCTCTCACTTTGTCACAGCTTACCCTTCCCCCTCCCCATATCCTCAAGTCCATTCTCTAGTATAACCTCACTCTTAATTCAGGTGACACGTAGTAAATATTTAGCACTGTGCTGGATGCTGGAATATAATGGTGAGGAAAGTGGGCTTGCCCTGCCCTCATGGAACAGAGTCTAATTTCTGTTCTCTCTATCCCCACATCCTCACTGTGCCCTTACCTGAAGCAGGAACAGTTAGGGGTTCTAGCTGCGGGTAAAGGCCTAGGAAGGGAGAATGGATGGGGTAGGGCATAGCTTAGGGGGTGGCTGTGGAGATTGATCCATACATCTCCTCCTTCCTGATTGGAGTCCATTCTATCCTGGCTCTCCCTGGAACTTTGGCTACTGCAGTCTAGTTTCTTTTTTAAAAAATGAAAAGGTGTACAACGTGATTTGATATACATATATATAGTGAAATGATTACTAGAGACGAGCTAGTTAACATCTCCTCACAGTTACTTTTTTTTTTTTTTGGTGTGATGAGAACACCTGAAATGTACTCTTTTAGCAATTTTTCAGTATTCCATACAGTATTATTTAACTGTAGTCATCATGCTATACATTAGATCTCTAGACTTATTCATCCTACCTAACTGCAGCTTTGCCCAGTGTCTCCCCATTTCCCCCCACCTCCCTGTCCCTGGTAACCAGTCTACTCTCTGCTTCTATGTATTAGACTTTTTTTAGATTCTACACGTAAGTGAAATCATGCAGTTTTTTTCTTTGTGTATCTGGCTTATTTTACTCAGCATAATGTCCTTCAGGTTCATTCATATTGTTGCAGATAGCAATCTTTTTTTGTGAAGCTGAATGATATTCCACTATGTGTGTGTGTACACACACACACACACACACAATGCTATTTCTTTATCCATTCATTCATTAAGAGACACTTAGGTTGTTTACATATATTGTCTATTGTGAGCAATGTGCAGTGAACATGGGAGCACAGATATCTCTTTGAGGTATTGATTTCATTTCCTTTTTATATATACCCAAGAGAGGGATTACTGAATCATACAGTAGTTTTACTGAGGAAGTTCCATATTGTTTTACGTAGTGGCTGCGCCAGTTTACATTCACACCAACAGTGTACAGGGATCCCCTTTTCTCCACATCCTTGCCAACACTTATCTTTTGTCTGTTAGTTTGTTTTTGATAATAGCCATCTGGACAGGTGTGAGATGATATCTCATTGTGGTTTTGATGTCTATTTTCCTGATGATTAGTGATGTTGAACACCTTTTTAGGTACCTGTTGGCCGTTTGTATGTCATCTCTGAAGAACGTCTATCAGGCTCTTTGCCCATTTTTTAATTGGGTTGTCTCTTTCGCTATTTAGTTGTCAGAGTTCCTTATATATTTTGGATATTAACCCCTTATCTGATGTATGGTTTGCAAATATTTTCTCTAACCCATAGATTACCTTTTCATTTTGTTGATGGTTTCCTTTGCTGTTTATGAGCTTTTTAGTTTGATGTAGTTCCTCTTGTTTGGTGTTGCTTTTGTTGGCTAAGCTTTTGGTGTCATATCCAAAAATCATTACCAAGGCTAATGTCAAGAATTATTTTCCCTAATGTTTTCTTATAGGAGTTTTATGGTTTCAGGTCTTATGTTTCAGTCTTTAATCCATTTTCAGTTGGTTTTTGTGTATGGGGTAAGATAAGATAAGGGTCCCATTTCATTCTTTGACATGTGGATATCCAGTTTTCCTAGCACCATTTATTGAAGAGACTATCCTTTCCCCATTGTATATTCCTGGTGCCTTGGGTTTATTTCTGGGTTCTCTGTCCTATTCCATTGGTCTGTGTATCTCTTTTTATGCCAGTACCATACTGTTTTTGATTACTATAGTTTTGTAACATAGCTTGAAATCAGCAAGTGTGTTGCCTCTAGCTTTGTTCTTTTTTCTTATGATTGCTTGACTGTTTGGGGTCTTTTGTGGTTAGAATTGTTTTTTCTATTTCTGTGAAAGTCTAGCTTTTAAACTCTCCTGGGAGTGCTCTGGCAGTGCAGGGGACAGGGCTGACAAGCTCAGCTGCATGTGGCAATACCAGTTACTGGATGAGTCTATAGAGACTATCCCTTCAAAGTCTGTTCCATGTCTACACTCAAGTGACAAGCTTCTGATTCTTGCTCAGTGTAACCATTTCTGACTCTCTTGAATAATATGGGTGGAACAGGAGTTGTGTTGAGGCAAAGCAGGTTTAGAGGGCGTCTGGGGGGCATCAGGGCAGGGCTGGCTGCCTACCTCCCCTACCTGGAGGAGTCTAGGTACAGTTAGGGAATCCAGAGTTACCTGAAAACCCTGGCATGTTTCCTTAGGGCATGAACTTACGATCATAGCCTCCTTTTGCTTTATTCTCCATACATATTTAAATACCCTGGCAACTCTCATCCTTAGCGCTAGCTGTAATAACCAACTGCACTTCCTCTCTCAGAGCCTTTCTAATAATTAGCTTCTTTGTTCCGCTCTTCTAATCTAATGGTAGGAGCTGGGAGCTGCCCCTTTAGGAATTTTTGCATTAAGAGAGGAGCCTCTCCCACTGATCCTATGCAGGCATTTTTGCTGTGGCCGGAGTTGCCGAATCCAAGAAGCAGAGACCTTTCACCTTCACCTGGGTCATGTGCTCTTGAAAGAGGGAAGCGCCCACTCCCCCTCCCATCCCCTACTTCCTGTCCTCACTGTTGAATTCATTTGACATGCAATTGCCCAATGCAGTCGTACCTGACTAATTGGATTGTTTTTAAATTCTCCTCTGGATGAAATATGAGCTCTCTTGACTTTGGTCAGTCTGCCTGGAGTCAGTCCTAGCCTGGGCAGGTGCTGTGCCAACTTCCCGGGCATGTGCCTGTGTCGGCGTATTTTACTATTGACCCGTAGCTCTGCCTTGGAAATACCAAGCCTGGAGCTCTGGAGAAGGCGCTGCCACTCCTCGTGTAGTTCTGAAAGGCTGCCTTTGTCCTGAGGAATGCCTGTCGCAATGAAGCTTGATAAATAGCCAGCTCCTTTCTCCTATAAATTAAAATGAAAGAACCTTGCCTGCTAGAAGTACCTTTACTTGTCTCTTCTCATCTTCTTTATTCAAGCCTATTTAATGAATATCTATTTAAGACCTAAAATCTAGCAGCATGCCAGGCACTATAAAGGGGGGTGTGTAGAAGTAGAAGTTTGTGGTCCTTGCTCTTTATGGACCTAAGGCTTCTCGGTGGACACAGACATATGCCCCTGAAACCATTAAGGAATATATAAAATGGACTTCAACGAAATGCCAAGTGTATGAGTTGCCTTCTCTGGTTGCCTTATGGGACCAGAGCTTCCTTTTCCCCCTGTTTTCCATAGATACGCTTTTATTTCAATCCCTTTAACATTTCCTTTTTGGTTCATTTGTTCATTTATTCACTCACTCATTCAGTGAACACTAATTTAATGCTTACTCTTTGCCAGGCACTGTGCTAGACACTAGAAACAAGGCGGTGACTATAAGACATGGCTCTCAACCAGCTCACAGTCTAGTTGGAGAGAGAAAGAAGGAAATGATAATGCACAGTAGTAAATGCTGTACTCAAGGCAGGGATAAAATGCCATGTGAAGTAGAAGATAGAAGAGTTAATTAGCTTCTAGGTTTGATTTTTACTGTCGTAATTTGTCTTCTGTTAAAAAATAAATCTCTGTTCTTATCCTTCCACCGTTCAAATGGCTGATTAACCTCTTTTCTGCCAACCTGCACATCTTTTTAATTTTTTGAAATATCACTTTCTTCATTAGTCAACTGTGTATTCCTTTGCCTTTCATCTTATATATTTGTTACTTTTTTAATTGTGTTCTTGAAGCACTTTGTATAGCTATAGAGCTGTTTTACTTAATTTTCAGTATGGAATTATCTACTCTATCCTTCCATAAAGAATGGCTGACAACATGTGAGAGTTTTATCTATATGCTTAAATGTGTTTATTAGTCATATTTCTCTATTTCTTTGGCCTCTTATAACTGCTTTGAGTTACTAATTCACCATTGTTATTTCTGAATTCTTACGTTTTTGAAAGACGTTACTTTTCCCCGCTCTAGGCCAAGTCGGTGAATAGAGCACCGAAAATAGAAAACTTTAATAATGTAAAACAATATTCCTCTGGCTCTGTCCCTACCCACCACAGTAGAACTTTTATGCTGCTTTCCCTTGAAGCTTCTCCAAGTATTTCTGAGCACCCCTGGGAGGTGCCTTATGGGTCCTGAAGGCCACTTCCTCTTGAGTTCTCTATGTGGTGATGACCATTCCTAGCACTCAGCCTAGCTCTGGGGCCCAGAAAGTCCCAGAAAGTGCCCTGCTAGGGCCCTCGGACTGGGTCTCCCTGATGCTTACCAGAGTCGGGCCAGTTGGCACTGTACTGCGGTCATGCCGCTGGGCTATTGAGTGCTGTCTTGTTGTGCCACACTAGTGACGCACTGGCACCTCCGGGTGGCAACACTGTGCTGTGCCCTCCACTGAAGTGGTGAGACCTTCACTTGCGGCTTTGGGCTAGACTCCTTTCGTGAGCCCTGGGGCTGTGTTGTCTGCTGTGCTCTGATGTCCTGAAATTTGCTCTTTTCCTAAGATGCAAGCATGAGTGTATGAATGCCAGGCCAGAAAACAGAGTGACCAGCACTGTGTTATGCTCAGAACTGCTCTGCTCCCTGCCCAAGCCCTGTGAACTGGCTCAAGTCTAAGGACCCCACCACTCTCTCCCCTGAAGATACATTCACTTCCAGCAGGCCCTTTCGTCCATACTCCAGATGGTCTTCCAGCAGAGTGGCCCCTGAGGTCCTTCACCACGCCCAGATAGGCCTAAATCCTCAGGTGAAGGCACCTTAGGCTCAAGCTGGCACTTTCAGTATTTATAAAGTACTATAACCTTCTTACAGAAACACTGGAAAAAAAGAGGAAAGGGAAAACGATAACTCAGGATCTTAGCTTCCTTGTTTTGTTAGCATCTTGGAGGGCTTTCATCAGCTCTCTTTCTCAGCACGTATCCTTTGCTTGATTATACTTGCTCTTCGTTTGCCAGCCTCTGGTGGGAGTCCGGCTTCTCTGTGTGTTTGCCCCCCTCTGTGGGACTGTAGGTGGAGGGTGGTGCAGAGAGCCTCACGTGCACTTCCGTTTCCTGCCAGAGAGCTCCAGCTACACTTTCTTCTTCTTCTCCCTCCTTCCTGTCATGGCTCTTCAGAGCCCATTGACATTTGTTTACACTCCTTTCCCTTCTCTTCGTGATGCTCATCCCCGCACTGCTTTCTCCAGGTTCTTTCTCATTAGTTGCTCACCACCCTGAGCCACCTGTGTCCCATTTCCACTCTTACCTCTGCTGGTGACCTCATTGGGCTGATGTGTGGTGGGCCCACCAGCAAGAAGGAAAACGCTTCTTTACACAATTGCTATGAGAGGAGAATGTCTAGGGTGGGGCTGGAGATTGTTTCGGGACCAGTGTGTCCTTACCTCTGCCCTGGCCAAAGCAGCGTGGGGAAGTACCGCTGATGGGGGCATGTTGATGACACCTATGAAATTTATTTTCAGTGCCTAGACAATCACTGGACCATTTACTTCTAGAGTTTGACTCTTGGTGACCTGCATTTTAATCTCAGCCCTGCCCCTAATTCCCACTCTATACTTTAGGCAGGTCACTTAACCTTTGTGCTTTGATTTATTCATCTGCCAAATGGGAATATTAAAATTTGTCCTACCAACCTCACAAGTGTATTTGCAGATAGCATGACAAGCCTTTTGTAATTCTAGGAGTATAGTTGACCCTTGAACAGCACGGCTTCGAACTGCATTGGTCCACTTATATGTGGATGTTTTTCTGTAGTAAATACTACAGTACTGCATAACCTGCGGTTGGTTGAATCTGTAGATGCAGAACGGTGGATACAGAGGAACTACAGATACAGGGGGCTGATTGTAAGTTATATGTGGATTTTCAACTGTGCAGAGGGCCAAAGCCCCTTACCCTTTTGTTGTTCAAGGGTCAACTGTACTACGGAATGTAAAAGAAAATACTTACATTCAATAAGAGGGGTGTAAGCATTATACTAATAGTATTATAATATAAGAACTGACTCTGGAACCAGGTAGCCTGGGTTCAAATCTTGACAGTACTGTTACTAGCTGTGTGACCTTGGGCTAGTTTCTTAGCTTCTCTGTGCCTTGGTTTCCTCTGCTATAAATGTGAAAGCAGGGTAACAGTACTTTATGATCTTGTGGTTATGGTAGGATTAAATGAGTTAACATTATGTAGCATTTTTTTTTTATATACATCCACATGGATATAGCAACATGGATTTATTTTTTATTTAGACAGCCCAAAGAGTTTCAGTTTATCTTCAAGTGTCTTGGTGCTCTAATGTTTTTCATACATATTGTTTCCCATTCTTTCCCATGGTATAGGGGCATATAAAATACGTGGTACGTAGCATTTTTAAAGGAGGGCTTGGCACACTTCTAAGTATTATTATTGTGGGTACTGTTATCATTTATAGAGACACTCTATCATCAGATCTTTTCCTGCTGGTTAGAGAAGGGGCCCCAAGTGAGTGACTTAGAAGGGAGGAAGGGCATTCCTGTTTATCTGGTGCCTGTTGTGTGATGATGGGTCCAGCTGGTACTTCTGTGTGTCATCTCCTCAGATGAAGAAGCTGAGCCTCAGAGGACAAATCTAGCAAGATCAAACTTCTTTGTCCGACGCCACATTGGTACTCTTTTTTTTTTTTTTTTTTTTAAATTTTTATTTATTTATATTTATTTTTGGCTGTGTTGGGTCTTCGTTTCTGTGCGAGGGCTTTCTCTCGTTGCGGCAAGCGGGGGCCACTCTTCATCGCGGTGCGCGGGCCTCTCACTGTCGTGGCCTCTCCTGTTGCGGAGCACAAGCTCCAGACGCGCAGGCTCAGTAATTGTGGCTCACGGGCCCAGTTGCTCCGCGGCATGTGGGATCTTCCCAGACCAGGGCTCGAACCCGTGTCCCCTGCATTGGCAGGCAGATTCTCAACCACTGCGCCACCAGGGAAGCCCTGGTACTCTTTTCATTGTATCCTACCGCTTCCCATCTTGGCCCTGACACATCTGTTGTGGGCATCTGGGTCAGCCAGCAGTGTGTTTGAATGCATGTGGATGTCCTAATTATTGTTGGTGCCAAAGATGCGGAGTGAGTGTACGTGGCTGAGTCACTGGTGCCAGAGCGAAGGGCACAGCCTCCCTGTTAACTCTATGAATGTAATTAAACATGCTTGTACACTTTTCTCTTTTTCTTTTTCCCTATTATGTATATTTCTCTAATTGGATTGGCATCAGTTTTTAAAATTAACCTTTGGCTTCTCTGCTGCCTGGTTTATGACCGTGATTGGGAATGACATTGCACCAGTTGCTGAGTGACAGCAGCTTCCTTCCTACCCACAGATAGACTGGCAGCAATAATAATAATGACCTCCACGGATGGAGCATCTGGGAACGTTACATAGTCTCATTTTATTTCTCGTAAATAACCGTGAGGGAGGCAATATTATCCCTCTTGTTAGATATGAAGAAAGTGAGTCTTGGAGAGACTAACATCCTCAAGACGTCACAGCTGGAAGTGGCCAAGCTGGGATTTGAACCTGAGCCCTACCACTGCGTCCATCAGAGAGATCAGTTCTACTTTTGACTTAGTTTGAGCTTCCAGGGAAGATTCTGTTTGAAACCGTTCGGAGACTTTAAACATTTGAAAATCACTGCTCCAGGAGCAAGAATCTTTGGCTGGGAGCCTGATGACCTGAGTTCTCGCTTGGGGTTGATATGGGAAGTCACTTGTCCTTTACTGAGCCTGTTTGCCTATCTGTGAAAGTGGGGTCACACCATCAACCTCAGAAATGTCAGGCTAATAATGAATGCACTGCCGCGACAGTGTTTTGAGCTTTCTTACCCACTTGAAATCAAGCCTCTCTGGTTGTGCCTTAAGCGATCACACTAAGAATTTCATAATAATGATGACAGGTGTGACTATTATCCCACTGTTGTTCATACTCCTACCGCCACCCTGGGACAGGTCCTGTAGGTGTCATTTTCCGGCAGGTCTTGTGAGAACATCTTCAGGATTGATTAGGTGCTCGGTGGTCTCTGGGGGAGGTGATCACACATGTGGTTTGCTGGTTAGCGGGAGTACCTATTTAAGACCGGTTTCCCTCACTGAATGGCCTCCTGACTCCAGCCTCCTGCTGTTCCTGGAATCTAGCCTCTCGGGGGAGTGGGGCAGATTGTCAGGAGTGTCCAGGCCAGCCTGCCCCCTCTCGCCCCATCCATTACCATCATGGGGTTGCTGCCACGTGCTTCGTCTGCTGGAGCACAGATGCAGTTCTGAGTACAGTGGTTCCCACTCTGCGTTTGCAGTCACTTTCAAATTTCTCTTCTCTGCCCTACCAGAGCATTTGCTGATGACTTGGCCTAAAACAGTTTTTCACGTACAGTTTTTGGAGTCTTACGACATACCCAACGAGCCCGGGGCGGGGAAGACCTCTTTTATAAGAGCAGCATAGTGTGCAAGTGAGGTGTTGTGTCGTGCTTAACAGCTGGGTGGGGAGCATTCAGTTACACCGGGTTATGAAGCGTGACTCCCGCATTTACCAGCTGTCTCTCACTGAGCAAGGTCGTCAGTCTTCCAGGTCCTACCTCTGTAATTGTAAAACGGGGATGAGAACACCCACTTCACTGTGTTGTTGTGATAGATGACATAAAGTATGGCCAGTATTCCAGCAGTGCCTGGCGCATGGTAGTTGCTTAGTAATATTAGCTGTGAGTAGCAGTTGTCTCTGGGGTTGGGGGCAGTCAGACTTAAACCCCAGAATTATTTGTTTAAGTGTTAGATAGGCTCCTGTTTTCATTTTCCTTTCATCCCATGGGCCCCAGGAATCTGGTCCTTCTCTCTCTCTCTCTCTCTCTCTCTTTTTTTAAACATCTGTCATCCATTACCTGTTCTTCTACCCAGGTGCTAGGGATCAGAGCCGTGGCTCTTCGTTTATCCTTCAGTCTCTGTGTCTCCTTCCTCTCTCCTCCTACCAAAAAATCTTTCCCTTTTTAAAGAGTCACTATTGCTGGCCTCATCAAGGAAACAGATGGGGCACAATAACTGTTCTTTCGAATAACAGCAGAGATAATGTTAGATGTTAACTTTCAGAGTGGTTTGTTGCCCCTGGTGGGAAGGACTGAGTTCTAGGGAGAGTAGCCCTGAAAACGTTCAGCCCTCTAGGAAATTTCTTCTTGTAAGAATAACTGGGCATTAAGTTTTAAGCTTTAGTCTGTGATTCACTTGACTTACTCTAATCATTGCTGCTGCTTGAGGGAAAGATTGATGGCTTGGAAAAACAGTTGCCTGTAACTTTACCTTTCAGAAGGCAGCTTTTATCTGCTTGTGCCCCTGAGAAAGAGTAAACATTGACACATTAAGTGAAATAACTTCGGTTTTTACATATGGACATGTGGGGTGAGATACTGCAGGAACTGGGAAGTTTCTTCCTTCTTAGTAACTACCTCCCTCACTTCTGTTCAGCTAGAATTTGAGGATCTGCTGTGTGCTATGCACAGATCAAAGTTGCTGGCACAGAAAGCCGACGTCTTAATGGGGGTTAGATGGACAAAGTACCAAGAATACAGATGCCCAGAGTGGACGTTGAACCCACACCTCTAAGTGGTCTGGCCAAACCGATGGGAGTGCAGTTGCTAAAAATTAATTTTCTCATTTATAAAATGGATAAATTGTGACCTGGACTTTGAAGGCACTTGTGGCAACTAGTATTTCTAGGGCCAGTGTTGATTTGATTCCTGGGTTTTGTTGGATGGACAGAAGCTTACCAGGTCCTCCTGTCTTGTCCTGGATGTTGATTGCCATTTTGGCTCTAAATCTCAGACTCTGGCAATCTCATCAAGCAAACCTATTGTTTCCCTGTGGCCTCCTGTCATTTTATATATGGATATTTAATTTTTTTGCATATGCTCTCAGAACCATTGGATCAAATGGAAAAAGAAGTTGATATGATTCACTGTTTATTTAAATATGGATAATACTATTAGATCTTGTTCCTCTGCTTTCAGATATTTTGAGGGGGAAAAACCTCAGAACAGCTTGATAAATCTAGTCAGCCATCTCTGAAATATAAAATTCCTCTGAATGTTACCTGTTACACAATGTTACACAACAGCAAATACATCCAAGTTACAGGGAGTTTGCTGTGATTGCAAAGCAGACCAACCTTCTGTGAAGCCAGTTGGTAATGGCTCTCAAATTTTTAAATTTGCCTCCCCCATTGGCAGAGTAGCTCTGCTCCCAGGAATTTAGCCCATAGAAACTCACACAAGTACCCAAAATATATATGCAAGAAAATGTTCGCTGAAACGTGGTATAAATTGTAATTAGAAACAACCTAATTGAATATCAGTTGTAGACTGAATAAATGGTGGCTTTTAAACTACATTTAAATTAAATGCTGTGGAGGAGCTTCTAAAATGATCAGATAGAACTATATGTACTGACGTGAACCAAAGTATGTAATCTGTTGAGTGAAGAATCAGTTTATAGAGCAGCATGTATATTACAGTCGTACATGCGTTAGCTTGCATGAATTGGAAGATATAGCTCAGTTTTTTCCAGTTTTACTGAGAAATAAGTGACACACATCACTTACTATGAGTCTTATAATAATGAGTCTAATAATGAATTTCATTATCACTGTAAGTTTAAGACATATAGCATGCTGGTTTGATTTACATATATTGTGAAATGATTACCAGAGAAGGTTTGGCTAACCTTCATCTTCTCATAGCTACAATAAAAAGAAAAGAAAGAGGAAAAGAATAAAGGAAAAAAATTTCTCCTTGTTCTGAGAACTCTTAGGATTTACTCTCTGAACAGCTTTCCTACATATCATACAGCAGCGTTAGCTATAGTCGTCATGCTGTATATCACAGCCCTAGTACTTGTATATCTTATAACTGGAAGTTTGTACCTTTGACCACCTTCCTCCAAGTCACCATTTTCATATGTTTATGAGATAAATGAGTCATCCAGAATTTGTTGATTTGGGCTCAACAAATTGATTCATGATCAGGGCTCTGTTTAAAAAAAAAAAAAAAAACAAACCCAAAAGACCAAACCCTTTAAACACTACTTTTAACACATTTCGAGGTGGTGGTTAGGCTTACTGCATGGTGTTAGCCTATTTAGGAATTCCCATTGAAGGCCTGCTGATTTTCTTTTTGTTTTGTCTTTCTCCTTTCTCGATTACAACTAGAATCTCTTGCTGGGGAAAAAATATACAAATTGTTTAGAAGAAAATCAAGTCATACTCTCATACTCCCTCTCTAGAGAGTTTACCATCATTAACCCTTTGGGTAATCTTTCAATTCCTTTTTGTTTTTTAGGCACATTACACACACACACACACACACACACACACACACACACACACACACACAGGTTAAGAGCATGGTCTCTGGGTTCAAAGCCTGACGCCACAGCTCTCACTGGTTTTTGACCTAGGACAAATCACTACACCTCTCTCAGCCCCATTTCCCCCAGTTTTCAAGTGGAGAATATTAAATAGCTCATAGGACTGTTAGTGAATATTCAATTAAAAACCCCTGTCAATGTTTAACATAGTATCTGAAACATAAGCACTTTGTAAATGTCAGCTACTAATTTTGAAAACAAAAATGGGATGGGATCATACTATATGTACTCCTACAATTTACTTTTTCAGTTTTATTATTTAATTTTATTTTTTATTGACGTGTAGTTGATTCACAATGTTGTGTTAATTTCTGCTGTGTAGCAAAGTGATTCAGTTATACATATATACATTCTTTTTAAAATATTCTTTTCCATTATGGTTTATCATAGGACATTGAATATAGTTCTCTGTGCTATACAGTAGGACCTTGTTGTTTATTTATTCTATATATAATAGCTTACGTCTTCCTTTTCTTAAAAACTCAATGGTAAATGACATCCTTTCATGTCAGTATATACCAATACTCTTCTTCTTTTTTAATGATGTCATAGTATTGTTGTATAGATTAAATTATAATTTATATAATCATTCTCCCATTGAATATTTGTTTTAAAAAATTCCTTGCTGTTATAAAGACTGTGGCAATGAATATATTCATAGCTCTCTCTTTGCACTCTTTGTGTCTCTGCAGGCTTTATTGCTAGATTTGGTAGAGCCGAATTGGAGGCTATGCCAATTTTTTTAAGTTACTATCAAATTGCTTGAATACCTGCCATTAACGTTCATCTGAAACAGTATTACTGAGCAGTATCATTATGGCGGCACACAAAGAAGAATATCTAATAGTGGCCAGTATCATACATTTCTTCCTTGAACATGATCAGACATTTGCGAGACCCTTGTACTTGACTGGTGTTAAAGAGCTCAAAAGAGCTCATTATGGACTTGGGTGCCCCCTGCATTGTCAGAACCTTCTAGTATAAGGATTGCTTAAGTGGTATTGACACCATCTTACATTTATGTATCAAAGATGCACGTTGGTGTGTCTTTCATCAAACAAATTTTTTTTCCTTCTCTTTTAATTTTTTAAAAATTTTATTTATTTATGGCTGTATTGGGTCTTCGTTTCTGTGCGAGGGCTTTCTCTAGTTGTGGCAAGCGGGGGCCACTCTTCATCACGGTGCGCGGGCCTCTCACTATCGCGGCCTCTCTTGTTGCGGAGCACAGGCTCCAGACGCGCAGGCTCAGTAATTGTGGCTCACGGGCCCCGTTGCTCCGTGGCATGTGGGATCTTCCCAGATCAGGGCTCGAACCCGTGTCCCCTGCATTGGCAGGCAGATTCTCAACCACTGCACCACCAGGGAAGCCCACAAATTTTTTTTGTTTCATAACTTTTAGTGCAAATCATCTGTTGCTAAATCAGCCTCAACTATGATTTTTTGTTACTCAGACTGATCCGTAAGCCAAACAGGCAAATGCTCGAGCACAGGTGGCCCATTGCATCTGCTGGTTGGTTATGAAGTTGTACTGTCTTTTACCTCTTTGGGAACTGTTTACAGTTGATCATGATGAGCACTTATTGCATCATTCTGAAAAGGCATGAAACTGATGAAAGAAAAATGAAAGAAGAAATGTAAATCTGGTTTTAAGAATGGATATTTGCATCCCTGGTGGGGCAAGGTTCAGGCCATGTATGACTGATCAGGTTGAGAGAATGGAAGAAAGCGAGTGTGGTGGTGTTAGGAGAATGTGCACATAGATCACGCTGTCCTTTCACCATTTTGTCATCTGAGAGCCAAGAATAAGCTCTCATCAGTTGACATTTCATTACTGGTTGCAATATCACCTTAATGCTCTGTTCAAAGACTTTTAAACATTTTGTTCAGGATGTTGAGTAAAAAGTATGTGGAATCTTTAAGGAAATGGCTCTGAAATTATATCCAAGACAGTTGTGATTATTATACATGTAAGAGTAAGTTAAGTGAAAAAATATCTCCTTTAGAATCTAGTTATGGAAATTTCTGCTTTCAAGTTAGAGGTACAGTTGTAGGCACACCTCCTTAACCCCATACTCCCCCCTCCCCCGTTGTTTTTTTTTTTTTTTTTTTTTGGTCTTATATTGAGAAAGCAGAGAAACTCCGTTGAGGACAGGAAAAAAAAAAACTCAGAACCGTCCTGTGATTATTTGAAAGCAGCCACAGAATAGATTCTTACATGCCAAAAATTGGATGGGGATGGGGTGAAGGACTTAGGGGCTGCAAAGATCAAGAAAAGGCAGGTAGAAAGGTTTCTGTGGTCAAGCTGAGCTTAATGTTTAGAGGAAGGTCTCAAAAGGGTTGGGTTTCTAAAGTCAATACATAGAAAAAATTATAATGAAAATCTGAGGTTAAGAACAAGGTTTAATTAAACTGTGATTAAGGTATTTCTGAGAAAAGAGCCTAATTGAGCTTATAACTGTTTTACATAAAGTAGTTTCTTTATGAATCATCCAAGTTGACCTGTTTTAATAGTCATAACTTAGTAGAGTATAGGAAGCTAGAAAGTCAGATGGAGAAAGACAAATTCCATGTGATTTCACTCATGTGAAATTGAAAAAAAGCAATAAATGAACAAACCAAACAAAAACAAGCACATAGGTACAGAGAGCCAGGGTAGTGGTTACCATAAGGGAAGGGGGGTAGAGGAAGGGCGAAATGGGTAAAGGGGGTCAACAGTGTGCTGACAGTTGGTCCTATAGCCTATTTGCAGGGAAGAAAAGCCTAAAGGAAACCTAAGACCACAGAGTCAAGATAAACATTTCAATACTATACAATGATAAGATAATGTATATATAAAGTTTACTTCTGAATCTAAAGAGCACCTTTCACTTGTGCCTGGGTACCCTGAATGGTATCTTTTCTACTAGAGAGTGACTCTGCTAAAGGCAATCTCCATTTCACTTTTAGGAAGTTTATGTAAATAATGATTTTCATTTGTATTTGCTGGCACTTTGCATTCTCAGGTTTAAAGACTGTGTAGAGTCATTAACTTGTAATTAACAAACTTTGCAGTCCTAACACTTTTCATTCAAGATGTTAGAGTGTTTCTTGGAGACAGAGAGAAAAGGCAGATCTTTCTGAGTCCACAGTTGACAGGTGGAAGCACTTGAGATGTGTGCAGGTCAGGGATCCGCTCAGCAGACAAGGTTAGGAGCGGTTCTCGAGGCTGTTCATTCATTTAACCCATATCTATTGCCTGCCTCTAGAGTCAAGGCACTGTGTTTTTCAGGATTGACATATTCTGGCAGTTTCTTCCCGCTTCTGACATTCACAGATTCTTCTCTTCTCCAGGTGGAGACTTGACTTTTGGTTAAAAAATAAATAAATAAATAAACTTTGTTGGTAGAGGAAATATGCCAGTGGAAACTTAGGACATTATTTGGTTTTCAAGGTGGTTAAACTTTATAGAAATGGGGCCTGAGAATGGAACCCTGGGAGCCAAGAAAAATGTCAAGTAAAAAAATGTGTGTCGTGTTGGATGCATGTAACAACGCTTCTGATAAAGAGCTTTGCTTTAATCAATAAAAAAATAAAATTAAAATTGAAGAATTGTACTGAACAGGAAGGCAGAGGAGATGCCGTGGACCCATTCCTTGAACCTGATTTTATCTAGAAAGACTTCGGCACAAGGTGAGAAGGAGAGAGGGAGGTCAGGACAAGAACCGTCTGTTCGTTTTTGTTGCCAGGGGACTTGGCTAGAATCTCCCCATGGTTTTGTCTAACATTGGTGTTTCCAGGATGGTGTTTCCAGGATGGAGCACAAGTCCAGAGTGACACTGCCTTATCAGAGGGGGCCCAGGGGTGGGCGGCGGGGGGTTGGGAGGGATGTAGGGTTCATGCATAATGAGCAAAACAGGTGGTAAATGCAGGGCCCTGGGCCGTATAGTTAACAGGGAAGAAGTGAGCTTCCAAAGAAGAAGCATCTCAGTAACCATAAGGCTCTGGGTAGTTTTCCTCTTGGAAATTATTCTCTTTCCAATGATAGACCTCAGATCAAGAAGCCTGGAAAATGATGCCTACTACTCTTCCACCACCAGTATTTCAGATACTTCTCACTGCAGTCAAGGGATTTAATTCTGGCTTCTTGTGAGCCCGCGGTGATAAATAGCAGCACAGATTTCCCTGACCAGGGCCCTCCTGGGTAGGTCAGGAGGTCACTCCCCTGATTTGTTATTCATTAGTTTATGGTAGCTCTGCCCTTCCCTGAAGGCCTGGACCATCGTCATAGCACAAACCGTGGCTAGTCATGGGAAAGTGTGCCTTCTGAGTCTCTCTTTCTTCCTCACTCTTACGTGCTCCCTGTTGACCAGGGCTCCAGCCACCACAGCAGGTGCTCGGGCCCAGCTGTACCTCTAAGAGCACCACTTACCTTCCCAGCCTGTAAACTGGGTACAGTAGTACCTGCAGTTTCTCCCTTTTAAGATAGGTTGTGTAAAGATAAGGTGAGTCAGTGCTTGTGGGAATTCTTTTTATACATTATGGATTGGTTAACTTATGCCCTCCCTTTTCCAAAGAGGATTAAAGTACCTACAGATGCTTCATTAATAATCAAAGTTGTCACAGGGAGATCAGCTTGGTGCTTTGTGACCACCTAGAGGGGTGGCATAAGGAGGGTGGGAGGGAGACGCAAGAGGGAGGAGATATGGGGATATATGTATATGTATAGCCGATTCATTTTGTTATAAAGCAGAAACTAACACACCATTGTAAAGCAGTTATACTCCAATAAAGATGTTAAAAAAAATAAAGTTGTCCCACATTCCATTTCCTTACAATTTTTACTGTGTCGCAGATCTAACTAATCTAGGTTAAGGCTGTCAGTTTGCTAACTTCTGCTGTTCTATTTACTTAAAAGGGGTGAAAGTTTCAGAACCACGTTTCAAGGAAGCTTGTGAATTCCTCCTGTTCTCTGCCTTCGCTGCTGGCACGATCCTTGGATTACTAATGGTACTCACTAGGATACAATAGATCCAATAGTCACCTCTAATTTAGCCACAGAATACTGACAGCTCAGGTTATTTTTTTCATAAAAATGAAATTATTTAAGGAAATTAAATTTATTTTCTGTTCAGAAACAAGGAATATTATAGAGGAAATGGGGAACTCAAGCTAAACTATTTTTGCTTGTATTCAACATGCATTTAAGAAAAGTTATCGGGCACCTGCTATAGCGCCAGACCCTGGGGATTCCGCAGTGAATGAAAGAGACACAGTCCTTGCCCTCATGGGATTGAATTGTGAGTGGGGATCTAAATACCACACTAAATATTATAGCAATAGTGTGAATTTGCAAATTGCGATAAGTGCCATGAAGAAATAGTAAGAGGTGTAAAAGTTTGAGGGCGTTGAGAAGGCTTTTGTGTGGAAGTTCTGTTGAAGGCATTGCTAACTTTAAATTGTTGTTTTTCTATATATTTACTTTCACCTGTAGGCTGATTCAGCTCACTTTCCCTCCTTTGGACTATATTTCTTCCTAAGATCTGCTCGTTAGAGAACAAGTGATAAATACGCCCATTAGCACTTTGTGTTTTTCTAAGCTAGTGTTACCCTCAGGGAGCTCTTAAGTTCTCCCCTCTTTAGTAGCCCTTTGATGACAGGCCTTGGACTCCGCTCTTAACTCTTTTTTCTCCAGTATGCCAGGAGCTCTTTTCTCCCCAGAGGGCCAATTTGTCTGGGGTGGGGTGAGGGAGGGGAGGGGCGAGCAGGGCAGAATAAATGGGCCTTCCTACTGCCTGAAATTGCACCATTCATTTCCCTTTGGGTTGCGAGCTTAAAACAAGAAAAAGTATCCTGGACAATAATGAATACATGATTATAGAAAATGTGTTTAAAATTTTTTTTTAGCTTAAATACCATCCATAATTCTGGCATTCAGAGTTAACACTGTTAACATTCATGGAGTGTATTCTTCCAGTATTTTTTTCCCCTTTGCATTTGTTATTTAATGTATCCATTTCTATATATAAAATATAATCATAACTTACTTTTTTCTGCATTTTATGCACGAGAGCTTTTTAGTATTTAAGAGGGCCATATTAACATTTCTTGGTGAACTTTTTTTAAAATTTATTTTTTATTGAAGTATAGTTGAATTACAGTGTTGTGTTAATTACTGCTGTATAGCAAAGTGACATATATATATATATATATATATATATATATATATATACACACACACATACATACATACACACATACATTCTTTTCCATGTTCTTTTCCATTATGGTTTATCATAGGATATTGAATATAGTTCCCTGTGCTATACAGTAGGACCTTGTTGTTTATCTATTCTATATATACCAGTTTGTATCTGCTGATCCCAGACTCCCACTCCAACCCTCTCCCACCCCACCTCCCCCTTGGCAACCACCAGTCTATTCTCTATGTCCCTGATTCTGTTTCTGCTTCATAGATAGGTTTGTTTGTGTCATATTTTAGATTCCACATATAAGTGATGTCATATGGTGTTTGTCTTTCTCTTTCTGACTTACTTCAGTTAGTATGATAATCTCTCGTTGCACCCATGTTGCTGCAAGTGGCATTATTTTGTTCTTTTTTATGGCTGAATGGTATTCCATTGTATACATGTACCACATCTTCTTTATCCATTCATCTGTCGATGGACATTTAGGTTGTTTCCGTGCCTTGGCTATTGTGAACAGTGCTGCTATGAACATAGGGGTGCATGTATCTTTTTGAATTATAGTTTTGTCTGGATATATGCCCAGCAGTGGGATTGTTGGATCATATGGTAATTCTATTTTTAGTTTTCTGAGGAACCTCCATACTGTTTTCCACAATGGCTGCACCAACTTACATTCCCTCTTGGTGAACTTATTGTTCATATTCAAAATTCTCTCTTCCCAACACACAAAAGTAATTTTTAAAAAATCATAAATGAATTCATAATCAGGGGGAAACTTTTTTGGATCAGGAATGGAGAAGAGTGGGGGGTCAATGGCCCAGACTTCAAAACCTGCCCTAGAAAAGGGTTTTAGCTACCTTGCACATGGCAGGAGACCAGAACCAGACTCCGGTATGAAGCTGGGGTTAGGGCCATGCTCCTTGCCAGTGGACTAGAGCCTGATTGTTCACAGTGGTCCTTAGTGATGGGTAGCTTTCCTTTGGCCCAGGAAGGAAACAGAGGTAAGTATGAGCATAGGACCCAGAACTGTGCAGCATACAGATGGTATCCAGCATTTTGTTGTCCATAAATGGAGAAAATCCTAAAAGCCTACCTTCAAACCTTGTTCAGAGTTGCCTATCATTTAGGGCAAGGTTTATCCATGGTATCAACTGCCAGGGAGTGGCAAATAGGAGGAAAAAACTCTGATGCAAGATAACTTTGAAACTTCATGAGAACTCAAGGAAAACCAAGTCTTGAGAGGCAGACAGCAGACCCTGCAAACAGGAGATTCCAAACCCAAGAAAGAGGAGCAGTGAACAGTCTGAAAACGTTTTTAATGATGTATGTATTTAGGATCTCAGAGAGAGACCGGAGTAGTAGTGTTTCTAAAATGAAAATAGCGGGTATTAAACAAGAATTCATCAGTATGAAAAAGATCTAAGTGGAAATCTCTGAAATGAAAAATACAGGGCTTGGGGGAAAAAATGAAGAAATGGCGTCAACAGTAGATTAGATATAGCTGAAGAGTCTGTGAATCTGAAAACAGCAACGAGGCAGCACAGAACCATAAAGGGCTGAAAAGTTGGACAGAAAAAAAAAGGTTAGATTGAGAAGCTCTAACGTACAATTAGCAGTTTCTTTCTTGGGTTTCTTCAGGTTTTGTCACAGTAGCTTATACCATACTAATTCTTCCATTATGGATGCTAGCAAAGCATATATATGCATACTGTGTATGTGAATGCAGATAATGTAAGATCTGTCTGGAGAATGCTGCAGGAGTGAGACTGAGAGAGGCCAGGATCCTAGCGACGCGTGACGTGCAGAGAAGTGAGCCCGATGTTAGGTGCCACCTTCTCCTCCACGTATTTGCCAGTTTGTAAGTGGCAGCAAAGAGGCTAAATAGGTGCGCAGAGCTTTCAGCAGTCTCTCAGATCTGGGGAGACAGAAATTGCCTGCCTAGGAAGAGGGGTCCTGCTAAAACTAAATACCTTAGGCTTTCAGTTTGCAGCCCTGAAAGGTTGTATCTAGGGAGTGAGGGCAGACTGGAAATACCAGCACTTGCTAGGCTGACACTTAGCTTTTGTCAGCTCAGTTGGATTAAGGTGCTTTTTCTCTGTCCACCTTTTCTGGCTGCCAGAAACAAATGTAAAGCCTCTCTGGAGGAAAATAACATTCAGATCCTCAAATTAACTCAGTGCTTTTTCATATGCAGTGTATGACAGCCAATAAAATATTCCCAGATGTTTAAAAGAGTAAAACCAAATGACTGTAAAACAAGAGGGGGAAAAAAAGCAAAAGAAACAGAACTGCACAGGAGCTTCACACATTGCAACTATTACACGTGGACTTCTAAAACAACTGGGATGAGTTCAAGGAACAAGATGATAAGCTGGAGAATTTTGGCAGAGAATGGGAATCTATTAAAAAGAATCACTTAGAAATTCTAGAATGAAAATTTCACAGGGAGCAGGTAATATCTTAGTCTTTTATTAAAGATAAGAGTTGGGGGCTTCCCTGGTGGCGCAGTGGTTGAGAGTCTGCCTGCCAATGCGGGGGACACGGGTTCGAGCCCTGGTCTGGGAAGATCCCACATACCGCGGAGCAACTAGGCCCGTGAGCCACAACTACTGAGCCTGCGCGTCTGGAGCCTGTGCCCTGCCACAAGAGAGGCCGCGATAGTGAGAGGCCCGTGCACCGCAATGAAGAGTGGCCCCCGCTTGCCACAACTAGAGAAAGCCCTCGCACAGAAACGAAGACCCAACACAGACAAAAAAATAATAAATAAATAAATAAATAAAAAATCCTTAAAAAAAAAAAAAAAAAGAAGAGTTGGAGTGAAGTTATAGTCTGGAGCCATGATCCGGACCAGTGAAATGGAGCTGCTGATGGCTCAGGATTGTCTGAAGTAATGTTCCTGTGCTGTGTAGTTTGCTTGTGGCTTGGGAAGGAAGCAGAGACAAGTCTGAGAACAGGAACCAGTGCCGACTGAAAGCAGAACCTTTGGTTAATAAGACCCTGGATAGATGCCTAGAAGGGGGAGAGGGGAGGGGACCCTGGAGTGAGGAGAGACCATTACAAAAAGTTTTTTGTGTTCTTTATATATTTCCCTATGGCCAGTTAGGGTACCCAGAATGGTATAGCTATGGCTTTTATTTTTAATTATTTTTATTTTATATTGTTTTCTATTACATTATAGTGAGTTGTGTCATCCTTTATGTTTATATACTGTGCTGTTAGGTTTTTCAAGCCAGAGTTTCTGTTTCACCTGTTCATTTCTCTTTGCCGTGAGTGACCTTTCTTTCCATCCCCTCAGCTACCCTCCACCCAACATTCAGTACATTACCTTTACATAATAGAAGCTAAGTAAGTATTTGTTGAATGAATAGAAGACATAGCTCTTGATTGACTTCTTTATTAATTCACGTTCTTAAAGTGCTTCCTGAATGTTCACAGTGTGGTAGAGGTGCAGTGGAAAACACACATTTCTGCTTTTGGGGAATTGACAACACGGAAGAAGGAAGATAGTACTTGAGAAGGAGAGAACGGCAGGAAATGGAGGATATATGGCAACTGCTCAAAGCCTCACTGACAGTCCTTCAGCCACTTATTTTTTCCTCGTTACAAACTATATCCGTAAGGGTCCAGTCAGGGGACAGAAACCACACCAGTAATTTGAACAGGGAAAATTTAATATAAAGAATTGTTAACTAGTAAATGAAAACTAACTGCTGAGAAGGGTAAAGAGAATTTTAAAGACTACAAGAGCAGCTTCTATCTCTAGAGCTGAAGGAGAATATCCAAGGAAGGATAAACTAGGAAAGAGAGCCCCCCAAAGTTGAGATTTAGATGTCGGAGAGTGAGTGTCTGGGGCCCCCTGGGTGGTGGAGAAGTCAAGGGGCACCAGCAGGACTCAAGGGCGCGGTTATGCCACTGAGTCTCCCACATACCAGCGGCCAGGAAGTTGCCTGCTGTGTGTGATAGAAGCAAGAACAAAGGCACTAGAACCAGGAAGAGAAACCCTTCCTCCCGCCGTGTCCTTCCAGCACCCTCTGCTGACAAGACCTGATGCTGTGCCAGCTGGCAAAGGAGAAATGTTTAGAGCAGCTCCGTCCAGTAGAAACATAATGTAAGTCACATTCGTAATTTAAAATTTCCAGTAGCCGCATCTAAAAAGCAAGAAGAACCAGGTTACATTAATTTTAATAATGCATTTAATTTAACCCAATATACCAAAAATATTATTTCCATATGTAATCAACATAAAATTATTAATGAGATTTGACGTATTTTGTACTAAGTCTTCAAAATCTGGCAAGTGTTTTATACTTAACCGCCCATTTCAATCCACAGTAGCCATATTTCAGATGCTTAACCATATATGGCTAGTTGGCTTACCACATCGGATAGTGCAGTTTACAGGGTCCAGCTCCAGGATCAGAAAGCTGGTCATAGCACATGGATTTGGAGCTGAGAGGCAATAAATCGATAGCTGGTGCACAATTATAATAATTATGTGGCCATATAATGGAATATTACGTATAGTTAGAAGTGATGTTCTAGAAAGCTGCAGGAATTTTGGGAAAAGGCTCTTCTTATGTTAAGTCAAATAGCATTTAGAATTGTATATAAGTAGAATATCAGTTTTGTAACAACAGCAACAAAACTCTGAAGTGAAACCTATGTATCAGAAGAGAAAGGACATACACTAAAATACTAACAATGTTTATCTTTGGGAAGTGGTACTGGGCAGTTGCGTTTCTTCTTCCTACATTTATGTATTTTCAAATTCTCTTTAATAAGCACACAGTTAATTCACATAACATCCATACTCTTATAGCACAGAGCTGTCCTTTGACTCTCCAGACATCGGGACTTGGGGGGCCCAGTCCCTCGGACCTCAGTCGGTCACAGTTTCAGAGAGAAATGGGAATGCTGTAAATGGGATTGACTCCAGTGAGTGTGTGAGCCTACCTTTGTAAGGAGCAAAGCTTTTGCCATTCTGAGTTTGAAAAGTCATGATTGGGAGTCCTCAAGGTAGCAGAAACCCTAATCTCTACCAATTTATGGCTAAGAGAAGGTGGTTTATGCAGTTTCTGTTAAAAGCTGCTTGGTGATGGCTGGGATTGGAGTGCTTGGCCATTGTTCGTTTCCTTTCTTCCTCTCGGGGATCAGGGGATTAAAGGCTGTTGTTAGAACTGATTTATATATTGCATCCTCTATATAGAGCATTTTATCTCCTCTGCTCTGTCCTACAGAGTAGAGTTTCTTTTTTTTTTTTTCTTTTTTTTTTTCTTTTCCTCAGGGAAGCCGAAGATGGGGAATGTTGTGATCTGTTGTGCACTGTGTGTGGGGTCTGCTGACACAGCTGCAAGACTGCTTGCCCATTTTATGGGTCTGTCTTGTGTTTTGATTATTAGCCTGACTCAACTTTATGCCAGCTTGGCCTAGAAAGGCTGAAGGTCCATGAGACCAACCCAAAATCTGACTCTAAAAATTTTAAAGAAGCAAATGTTTATTGACCTTATTATATACCAGACACTGTTAAGTGCTTGTCAGGAATTAGCTCATCTAATCCTCAGGATAACCCTATGATATGTAGGTATGGTTGGTTCTCCCATTTTATGGGAGGGAAACTTATGCATAGAGGTTAGGTAACTTGCTTTCAGTCACGTAGCTAGTAAAAGGAGGAAATGGTCTAGTTCCAAAGCCTGTGCACTTAAGAATTAAGCCAGTGCAGTGGTTCTCAAACTTCAGCGTGACTCAGAGTCTGTTGGAGGACCTGTTAAAACACAGCTTGCTGGGCTCTGTCTCCAGTTTCTCATCAGGTAGGTCTGGGGTGGGGCCCAAGAACTAGCATTGCTAATGAGTTTCCAGGTAATACTGATGGTGCTGCTGCGGGGATTACGCTTTGAGAAGCTGACAGGCTCGTCTTCACGGCTAAAGCAACTGGTCCCTGCTAGGCAGCTTCTCCCTCACCGCAGCGTCTGCTGCTCTTACATGGTGGTGGTGAGGGGGGTTGTTGGCTGAGGCCCTGACTCTCATAGCAAAGGTCAGACCACCTCTGGCTCTAATCTGGCCATTTCCCAGGCTCCCTCAGAGTAAGGTGCTTGTACTTGGTGCACGTCTTTAAAAATAACTTCGTTGAGATATTATTCACATGTCATCCAGTTTACCCTTTTAAAGTGTATAATTCAGTGGTTTGTAGTATATTCAGAGTTGTGCTACCACCACCACGATTAAAGAATGTTTTTGTCATTCAGCACACAACCCTGTACCCATTAGCAGTCACTTGCATGTCCCCCAAATAATCTCCGGCCGTAGGCATACTTGAGGAACTTTTAGCCCTTTGTGGTCCAATCCCAAAGAATAACACGACTCTCTGGGACTTTTACTTGGAAGACAGAGCTTTGAAGTCCTGCCTCCAAAAGCTTTGCCTGGACCACTTGGTGGTTCCTCTTCTGCCAAGAACTTATACGAGGTATTTAATCACCTTTCCCGACTCCTATATACTCTGGGGTTTGGGATCTGATGCTGGCATTTGGGGCAGTTTATGAAGGGGCATGATTATCTTTTGATCTCTTAAACTCAACAGTTAGGGATATGTTCCATATAGGGAAATCACCTTTTTTGAGGAGAGCATCGTGACTGCTGTTGGAAATATATGAAGATGAATAAGACGTGGTCTCTATTCCCAAGGAATTTAAAGTCTAACGGGAAAGACAAACATGCACAGAAACTGCTGCTAACACTAGACAGAATGTGGTCAGGGCTCCAGGATATGTACAGAGTGCTGAGGAAGCCCATTTTGCTCATGGAGAATGATCTGGACCTTGAAAAATGGGTATCATTTTAGTAGACGAAGGTGGGGGAAAGCTATAGGCTGAGGGAATAGCACCCAGTAGTGGGAAAATGCAGGGCACAGCATCCAGACAGTGAGTTAATATGGTGTCCCTGGAACAAGAGGGGGTTTAGTGGAGTAAGGATAGGAAGCTAAATTAGGCTTATACTATAGAAGGCGTCGCGTGCCATGGGAAGCGTGTATGGTATCCCACTGATGGTGGGAAGTCAGTAGTTTTGGGACAGGAACATGGCAGCGTTAGAGCTGTGCTCTAGGATGTGTCTTCCAATCGAAATGTTTCTCTTGTGAAGTAGGCAAGATCATTTTGACATCGTTGCTGCCCAAGGTCTCCAACTCTTAAATCCCTCTGAAGTAGAGCCTGTCTGTTCCTCTGTCTGTGACCTGTATCATTTTATGTCCCCATCCTTCCCCGCTTACTCCCCTCCTTTAAAATGTTGCTGCCCTGAGCTCCATGATTCCATTCTAATCCAAAAGATTCACATCACAGGAGGAGTGGGTGCTGCTGTAACTCTAGAGCCCATTCCAGAAACTGTAGATATGTGTTGACAGTGCTCTGTGGAAGGGCACCCCCTCTGCCCACCACCGCCCCTGGCCTTTGCACTTGGCCACATGGAGTGGTGAATTTGTATTCGTGCAGGAGAAGGGGCCATCACTTCTGCTCATAACATTCTCAACCTATTCATTTAGATGTAGGCTGCTTTTTATTGTTTTAAATCTGGGAGTTCCTTCAGTGAATTCTGAATACATGGGGAAGAGATTCAGTACAGAGACAGAAAATTTTCCTTTTAAACATTTTAAAACTTTCTTTTTAACCTGTCAACCGTCATGACGTTAGGCCCTGAGGACCTGATTCTGTGAGCCTTCCCCTCTTGGAAAGGTTCACTTAGCTAACCAGAATTTGAACTGAGTCTGAGTCATCTCCCGACAACAGAACATTTTTCTCCCCATCACAATTTCATTGCATACGTAGCAACCAGCATGTAACTTACCGGGCACTTGTTTAAGAGCTTCCCTAACCTGAGAAGCCTTCCCTGGTGCTGGTGCTATTGGCATTTTCGCAACACAAGACTTCGCCACCTTTCTCCACTGCCCTCTCCTCAGCCTTTGCCCCTTTGTGGGCCCTTGCTGTTGCACCTATCTGCAAAGGGGCCACTGGAAGCCTTGTCAAGGCTGAACTGTCAAAGGCTTTCACTGGTTTATGTTTCAGACTCTTGGAGCATGGTCAGCAGTGCAGAAACCTGCCCCACGGGGAGATCAAAGCTTCGGTGGCTGGACGGATGCAGTCACTGCTCTGACTAATTAAAACCAAGCCTGTGTGCATGGCAGTGTGATTAAAGGCAAAGAGGCAGTTATGAAAAGGTGATGGTGGTTAATTCCTGACGTTCTGTCTGTTGGTCCACATGGAGCTGGTGTACAAGGGGGACTTGCCTGTCACAGGCACTCCTGACACAAGCATGTTTCCAGGCACACCCTGTGCACACACGTACGCATACATATGGTCAGGTCATTTGCCAGCACTTGTCTCGTCAGTTGAATGAATCATAGAAATACAGAATCTGAGAGCAGGACGAGACATGGAGGTCATTTTGTTCCATCCCTTAGAGGCGAGAAACTGAGGTCAGAAGGATTCTCAGAGTCGTTTAGGAGCAGAGTCTATATTTCATGTCACTTCCTCAACCCCAGCTTACTTAGCGTCGTGTTGTAGATGACAACTGTAACTTAGCTGTTTAGGTTCTCATTCATTCCAAAGATGTTTATTGATCACCTACTGTGTGTCAAGGTCTTTGGTTTCATTACTGATTTCCTACTCAAAGATCTTTGATTTCCCGATTTCCTACTCATCTGGCTCCTTCCTATGTTTAGTGCCAAAGGTCAATTCAGCTCCACCTTCCCTGTGCTAGCAGCTCTCCAATTTTCTAATGCCGACCAACAGTTTTGAATACCTACCATATCCTATGAAGTGTGCTAACATTTTCCTCAGTTACTAATAACAAAACTACCATTATGTTGAGCCCTTATAAATGCCTGAATCTATGTTAGATGCTTTACAGATGCTATCTCACTTAATCCCCAGGAAAATATTTTTAGCCGCCTTATCCCTCACAACATGCCATTCATATTTCCACAGCTGAAAGGCTGCAAGCTTGAGCAGTGTGCCCAAGGATACCCAGGGAGTAACTAGTGGGCCTAACGTTTTACTCCCATGGGTCCTTTTGTCTGCTGTTAAAACAGACTTCCCCGTACGCTGCCCTGCTAAGCTACGAGGAGGTGGGGCAAATCTGTTCTGACCCTCTGACCCCTTTCTCCATGCTTTGGCTTCTAGAAAAGAATACTCCAGATTTTGGGGGGAGTCCATTGTTTCTGCATTCTCCTTTCTGTTTTCACTGCTTAGAGATACAGTCTTTCTAACCCTAACTCCACAGCTCACGGACTGGTCCTCTGATGGCAGGAGAGGCTGGCTGGTTTCGGGCCTCGTTTCTCCAGCCTCCTCTGCATTTGGGTCCTGCCGCCTCGCTCATCTGTCTTGCCCTCCACCTCCCTAAGGCATCACGGCAGCCTCGTCTAGCTGAATCGCTACTTACTTGAGAGTGGAAGTGGTGTCATTTTGATCATAGCGTGCCCATCAGAGCCTTGGCTAGCCCCTAGCCCTCGTGGAAATGCAATCTATGTATGTTCTATTGAATTCACCTTGGTGTCTGCTGAGAGGGTGGCGATTTAAACCAGTTTAAACCATTTCCCAGTTACAGCTGAGGCCAGCTCACCTTTCCTGGAGAGGATTCTTGACTCTTTCTTTGTAGGAGGAACACCTGAATTAATGAAATCTTTTCAAGAGCTTCAGGCTGAAAGCTGAGGTCCCTCAGGTAGGACTGATGTTGAAATTTTAATTGGGCAAATTCTCATTAGAGACAAAGGGCCCAGGATTGTGCTGGTAGAACCTAATGTCTTCTAGTGTTGACTTCAAAACAGTAAAGCCCTTGCTAAGCCATTTAACTGTAAAATTGGAACCGGGGAAGGCAGTGCGGACTCTGAGATTACAGGTCTAGAGATTTGGATTTGCTTTCCAGCCCTCTACCGATGTCACTTACTTTCTGTCTCTGTTTCCGTGTTTTGCACGGGGATTTACATGGGCATTAAGGCCCCCTGGGAAACAATTCCCTTTTTCAGCTGGGTGCCTGGTTTGGTGAAGATGCTGTTCAATCTAGATTTTAAAGCACATATGATTTTGGATTAACTCTACTACGTCTGTCTGAACACGGGCAACTGACAGTTAACAAGAATGAAAATGAGGTCTGAAGAATTAAAGCATAATCAAGTCCTTTATTATTAAAAGAATGCTCAACTCAAACGGACCTGTTCAAACACTTCATCAGCTATCACACTTAAAAGGAGATTTTTGCAGGAAAAGTTTTAGCTTTGTATTTTGAAAAACTTAAGTGCACTCTCTAAGCAAAAAATGTTATGTTGCTGTCATTTTTGGTCTTATACAGAAGGGTGGATCCTTTTCAGTCTCGTGTCCGAGGGCAAAAATAAAGTGAGCACGGGGCACTTAGCTCATGGCCAGGCACACAGCACGCAGTGTTGCTGTCTGAGTTGGTCCTCCTGCCCCATTAGTGGGAGCCAGGCCTGGAAGAATTAATCACATTTCATATGCAAACATTTCTTTATTTGACTGTGCTGTTGTTTTTAATGAAGACCTCATTTCCAATATGCTTCAGTGCAGTAACCCTATAGTCCTGCCTAATTGTGTTCTGAGTAACGCAGGGGCTTGAGTGAGGAGAACACAGGGTGGGAGGCAGGGTGGGGGCAGGAGGGGGGAGAATTGATGTGAGAGTTAGGGAAAGGTGCCTCTTCCTTGGGGTGGGTACAGCAGTATGCTTGGAGAGGGGAGCATGGTTGGGTTTCAGCCCTCACTTAACCTCCTCAGTTGGGTGCCCTTGTGCAGGTCACAGCCTGTGCTACTCTACCCATGGCCCCGGTTGGGGATGGCGTCCATAGGCAAGGGTAAGAGACTTGAAGGACTTAAAGAAGAAGCTCTCAGGTGACCTCCATTTAACTTACTTGTTGGTTTTCATTCCTTTTGCAAAACATATTAACGGCTACTGCTGCTACATGCTCATGTTCCTATCGTCTTATATGCCACCATGATTCTGCTCCCTCCATTTGGGCTGACTACATGCTAAGAGCCAATTGTGTAAGTTTCCATACCTGTTTGTGCCAACTAAATTTGTTCTTGTAATTGAGTAATGTAATCATTACATAAATGAAATATGAATGGGAAAAAATAGCTAATATTCAGTGAGCACTTACTATGTACTAGGTACTCTTCTCTGTTTAACATTTTTATAAATGCTGTGTTGATAAAACTAAGTTGAATGTTTTGAACAAAATGTATAAAAATGAGTTGCTGCAAAAGAAGTTGCCAATGACATACACACACTACTATATTTAAAACAGATAACCGACAAGGACCTACTGTATAGCACAGGGAACCCTGCTTAATATTCTGTAATAACCTAAATGGGAAAGAATTTGAAAAAGAATAGATACATGTATATGTATAACTGAATCACTTTGCTGTACATCTGAAAGTAACACAACATTGTTAATCAAGTATGTTCCAGTATGAAATAAAAATTTTAAAAAATGAAGAAAATGTTGCCGATGAATTAGGTATGAAGAAAATAACAGTAAAAAAGTTGGAGGGAAGCTAAAAACCTTAGCTGGTTTCTGCATCCAGAAACCTTTGCATTTACTTAGCAAATGTCTTTAAGTGCTTAATCCACTTGGAAGAAAGCAAAACTAGAAATCAGTCAATATATTATTTATGCAAGAAAAACTTTGGGAAATCTGTGGACCCATATCTAGAGAGTAAGATCTCCAGTCTAAATCAAAGTATCCATGAATAAACATACGTTTATATGTTTATATTGAAATGAAGTGTTTAAGGTATGCACATTATTTTCTATGATACTTTGCTTTCTTTTTTAAATAGTACATGTTTATTGTGGAACTTTTAAAAAAATAAGTTTATTTTTGGCTGTGTCAGGTCTTTGATGCACGTGGGCTTTCTGTAGTTGTGGTGAGCAGGGGCTACTTTTCGTTGCGGTGTGCGGACTTCTCGTTGTGGTGGCTTTTCTTGTTGTGGAGCACAGGCTCTAGGCTTGTGGGCTTCAGTAGTTGTGGCACACGGGCTCAGTAGTTGTGGCTCGTGGGCTCTAGAGCACAGGCTCAGTAGTTGTGGCGCCCGGACTTCGTTGCTCCGCGGCATGTGGGATCTTCCCGGATCAGGGCTCGAACCTGTGTCCCCTGCATTGGCAGGCGGATTCTCAACCACTGCGCCACCAGGGAAGTTCCGATTCTTTGGTTTTAACATCTGTTTTAATTAATAGACCACTTTTTATTGGCCATGATTGTGTTGATAAGAAGTCTTGTACTGTAAGAAAGTTACTGAAGCCAAATCAGATCTGAGCCCTAGATGCCCCCTGCTGATGTGGGCAAGTGCTGCAGGTGAGCAGATTAGGCTCCTGTAAGGAATGTGCCTGTGAGGTAACCGCAGTGTGACCTATAGATCATATTCTCTTATTGCAAGTTCCTTTTTGTCTCAGTTATTGGGTTGAATTGGCTTTTAACATGTCAAATATTTCTAAAACTCAGTGGACCGCATCTGCTCTATTTTGAGTATAATGAAATTTGACATAAAATAACACTGCCCTTTGGTGCCTGTGACCAAAGGGATTTCTTTGCTATTCCAATTGTCAGATCCTCTGAGGATTTGAAGGGTGAACATGTATGTGTATGTATGTATACATACACACACGAGCTTGTATCCAATTAAGCAAGTATTCAGTGAGCCTACTATATGTCAAGTGCTGTGCTGTGAGCCATAAGGACCCAAGAAAATACCCAAGGTGATCATTGCCCCCAAAGAACCTGGGGATGTACCTAAAGGAGTCACACATCACTGGCTAAGATAAATGGGCTACTAGAGAGCATTGTGCAGGACGAGGACAGCAGGAGAGGATTCCAACTGGAAAAACAGTTTAGAATTAGGGTGACGTTGCAGAGGAATTATACAACTCAGTGATAAGAAGAACTTTCTGAATTGCTTGTATGTTTATCTGATTTAATTTTCAACATAATTCCAGGAAGTATAAAGACCACTACCTTGCCAACCAACACCTAAGGACACAGATATAAAGGGAAGGTGACTCGTCCCAGGAAAGTGGAGCCAGAGCTCTGACCAGGCTTCCTGGTGCCTCGACTGGTGCTGTTCCTGCCACCAGGCAGCTTTGCATCTTTCTGGCACATTCACTTACCTACCTGCCACCCTAGAGACACTAATTGAAACTCATAACTGCCCAAGTTAAACTGCCTTATTGTGGCTCTGTTTCAATAAGCCACAACTACTGCCAGCTTACTAAATGCAGGGCCACAGAACTTCTGGGAATGGCCCAAGTCTGGCTCCTGCCACGCTGCACGACAGGTGGGTGTGTGTTGAGGCACACCTGCTTGTCTGGCATCAGCCTCAGGATTCCTGCCCTCCAGCCCTGTGGGCAGCGGCTGGGGCAACACCCTCATCCAGTGGCTTCTGAACCATTCAGGGAAATATCGGGTTGGCCAAAAAGTTCGCTTGGGTTTCTTGTAACATCTTACGGAAAAACCCAAATGCACTTTTTGGCCAACCCAATACTTAAGGTGTACGCATTCTGCCCAAGCCTGGGCAAGCTCAGTTGGGCCCTAGAATAGCTCTTTGCCATTTAATAGGGAGGACTGCATTTGCAGAGGTGCTATAGGCCTCCTGCATGAGGGCCCTACAGCAGAGCACTCTTTCCAGTTGGAGCGTAAATTACACTGTCCCTGGGGAGGAAGGGTCTAGAAGCCTCCCTCTCTCTTCCCCCGACTCAGAACAACAGAAACTACAGACATAAGGGTGATGATAAAGCTTTGCCTGTGTTATTGAGTGGCTTTGTGCTTACACTGGGATACTGGAAGGTATCAACAGCCAGCAGGGAAGGATACAAGGCACATGGTCCTTTCTTCATGGTCCATTCAGTTATTCAACAAATATTTGCTGAGCACCTATTAAGTGCTGAGTGGTATACAGATATTGGAGATTTCCGTTGGAGCAATCATGGCCCTGCCAAGTTTATAGTCTGCTGAAAGGATACAGACACGTCAAGGGCTAATTACAGTGGGGTATGACAAATGCAGCGGGTACACAGTGGAGGCAGAGTGGGGCTACTCAAGGGCTGTTGGCTGAAGGAGTGAGTAGAGGCTGAAATTCAGACCATGCTCCTCTCCTCTAGACACATGCTGCCTTGGAGAAGGGGAGCCTTTTTGCAGTCCACAGAAAGGCACATGGGGACCAGCAGTGACCTTGATTGGAAAGATACTTGGCCTAGATTTAGGATGGAAGGGAAGCTTTCTTGGCAGGTAACGTCTGAAAGGAGACTTGAAAGATGACTAGGAATTAGCCAGCCAAGGGGAAGAGAGGAAAGGTGGGAAAGAGCATCCCAGGCAGCAGCATAATCACCAACACTGAGATAGTGCTTAGCATGTGCCAGGATGTGCTGCTGTGAGTGCTTGACGATGAATCCTTTTAAGAGAAAGCTACGTGTGGAAGGCACAGAAATGCAAGAAAACACAGCATTTGGGGGAATCTGAAGGGTGTTTATTGTGGGTTCAGAGGAGAGGAAGATCGGTGAAGGCTGGAGTGACGATTATGGCTAATTACGCTTGCATCGCACTTGTTATACGCTAGGTGACCTGAGCACTCAATGCATAGTGACTCATATAATCCTCACGACAACTGTATGAGGTAGGTATTATTATTATCCTCATTTTGCAGATGCAAATGAGACAGAGAAAGACTGAGTAACGTGTCCAAGGCTACACTGCAGAAAGGGAGAGACAGGATTTGCAGTCAGGCTTCAGGTTCTTAATCCCCACACTGCCTCTCTGGGAAGAACTCGAGATGGAGACCGGCCTCTAAAGATTGACTGCGCAGAGGAGGGAAGGGAAGCCCGTCGAGAGAGGGTGACAGATGTTAACCTTGACATGGGGGTGTGCACTGCAGCTCTGTGAACAATGAGAGACTAGTCACGTGGTGCCTTTTCTAGTCTTTTCCAGCAACTCTGGGAAAATGAAAATTCTCCCTCATAAATTATCTAATTTATTAACACAGTCCCATGAAAGTTGAATTTGTATCCCCGCTATAGCAGTGGGGAAAAAAAATGAGGCACAGGGGAAGGAAATAACTTTTTCTCTTAAGAAATAGATACCCACTCTGGAAGTTTTGTTCTTTTGTTCATTCATTCATTCATTCAACATCCATTTATTGAGCATCTATTACATGGCAGCTACTCTGCTGTGTATGAGAGATACAGTAGTGAACAAGGCACATTTCCTGACCTCAAGCAGATGGGGATTTTAAAACAGGTCAGTGTGGGGATTTTAAAACATGCCTGAAAATTCTTTGACCCTCATACCATTGAGAGATGAGATCTATGACTACTTCCCTTGTGTCTGGGCTGACCTTAGGGACTCACTTATAGCTCATAGAATGCAGCAGAAGTATGTGACTTCTGACGTTGTGGGACTTCTGAGGCTAGGTCCCAAAAAGGGCCAGACAACTATCCCTCACTCTGAGGGAAACCAGCTGCCAAGTAAGAAGTCCAGCTAGGCTGATACAGCCACAGTGGAGAGGCCACGTGTGGGCACTCTGGTCGACAGCTCCAGCTGAGCTCCCAGTCGACAGCCAGCACCAGCTGCCAGCTTTGTGAGTGAGCCATCTTGGACGCCCAGCCTCATCTGACCTTCAGATGACTGCAGCTCTCGCCAACTTCTTACTGTAACTGCATGAGAACCCCAAGTGAGAACTGTCCAGCCTCTCCCACGTTCCTGACCCATAAAAGTGTGAGCAAAATAAAAAAGTGGTTATGGAGATAGGCAACCTTCCAGAAAAAGAATTCAGAATAATGATAGTGAAGATGATCCAGGACCTCGGAATAAGAATGGAGGCAAAGATTGAGAAGATGCAAGAAATGATTAACAAAGACCTAGAAGAATTAAAGAACAAACAAACAGAGATGACCAATACAATAACTGAAATGAAAACTACACTAAAAGGAATCAATAGCAGAATAACTGAGGCAGAAGAACGGATAAGTGACCTGGAAGACAGAATGGTGGAATTCACTGCTGCGGAACAGACTAAAGAAAAAAGAATGAAAAGAAATGAAGACAGCCTAAGAGACCTCTGGGACAACATTAAACGCAACAACATTCGCATTATAGGGGTCCCAGAAGGAGAAGAGAGAGAGAAAGGACCAGAGAAAATATTTGAAGAGATTATAATCGAAAACTTCCCTAACATGGGAAAGGAAATAGCCACCCAAGTCCAGGAAGCGCAGAGAGTCCCATACAGAATAAACCCAAGGAGAAACACACCGAGACACATAGTAATCAAACTGGCAAAAATTAAAGACAAAGAAAAATTATTGAAAGCAGCAAGGGAAAAACGACAAATAACATACAAGGGAACTCCCATAAGGTTAACAGCTGATTTCTCATCAGAAACTCTACAAGCCAGAAGGGAGTGGCATGATATACTTAAAGTGATGAAAGGGAAGAACCTACAACCAAGATTACTCTACCCGGCAAGGATCTCATTTAGATTTGATGGAGAAATCAAAAGCTTTACAGACAAGCAAAAACTAAGAGAATTCAGCACCACCAAACCAGCTCTACAACAAATGCTAAAGGAACTTCTCTAAGTGGGAAACACAAGAGAAGAAAAGGACCTACAAAAACAAACCCAAAACAATTAAGAAAATGGTCATAGGAACATACATATCGATAATTACCTTAAACCTGAATGGGTTAAATGCCCCAACCAAAAGACATAGACTGGCTGAATGGATACAAAAACAAGACCCATATATATGCTGTCTACAAGAGACCCACTTTAGACCTAGGGACACATACAGACTGAAAGTGAGGGAATGGAAAAAGATATTCCATGCAAATGGAAATCAAAAGAAAGCTGGAGTAGCTATACTCATATCAGATAAAATAGACTTTAAAATAAAGAATGTTACAAGAGACAAGGAAGGACACTACATAATGATCAAGGGATCAATCCAAGAAGAAGATATAACAATCATAAATATATATGCACCCAACGTAGGAGCACCTCAATACATAAGGCAACTGCTAACAGCTATAAAAGAGGAAATCGACAGTAACACAATAATAGTGGGGGACTTTAACACCTCACTTACACCAATGGACAGATCATCCAAAATGAAAATAAATAAGGAAACAGAAGCTTTAAATGACACAATAGACCAGTTAGATTTAATTGATATATATAGGACATTCCATCCAAAAACAGCAGATTACACGTTCTTCTCAAGTGCGCACGGAACATTCTCCAGGATAGATCACATCTTGGGTCACAAATCAAGCCTCAGTAAATTTAAGAAAATTGAAATCATATCAAGCATCCTTTCTGACCACAACGCTATGAGATTAGAAATGAATTACAGGGAAAAAAAACGTAAAACAGACAAACACATGGAGGCTAAACAATACGTTACTAAATAACCAAGAGATCACCGAAGAAATCAGAGAGGAAATCAAAAAATACCTAGAGACAAATGACAATGAAAACACGACGACCCAAAACCTATGGGATGCAGCAAAAGCGGTTCTAAGAGGGAAGCTTATAGCTATACAATCTCAAGAAACAAGAAAAATCTCAAGTAAACAATCTAACCTTACACGTAAAGAAACTAGAGAAAGAAGAACAAACAAAACCCAAAGTTAGCAGAAGGAAAGAAATCATAAAGATCAGAGCAGAAATAAATGAAATAGAAACAAAGAAAACAATAGCAAAGATCAATAAAACTAAAAGTTGGTTCTTTGAGAAGATAAACAAAATTGATAAGCCATTAGCCAGACTCATCAAGAAAAAGAGGGAGAGGACTCAAATCAATAGAATCAGAAATGAAAAAGGAGAAGTTACAACAGACACCGCAGAAATACAAAGCATCCTAAGAGACTACTACAAGCAACTCTATGCCAACAAAATGGACAACCTGGAAGAAATGGACAAATTTTTAGAAAGGTATAACCTTCCAAGACTGAACCAGGAAGAAACAGAAAATATGAAAAGACCAATCACAAGTAATGAAATTGAAACTGTGATTAAAAATCTTGCAACAAACAAAAGTCCAGGACCAGATGGCTTCACAGGTGAATTCTATCAAACATTTAGAGAAGAGCTAACACCCGTCCTTCTCAAACTCTTCCAAAAAATTGCAGAGGAAGGAACACTCCCAAACTCATTCTATGAGGCCACCATCACCCTGATACCAAAACCAGACAAAGACACTACAAAACAAGAAAATTACAGACCAATATCACTGATGAATATAGATGCAAAAATCCTCAACAAAATACTAGCAAACAGAATCCAACAACACATTAAAAGGATCATACACCACGATCAAGTGGGATTTATCCCAGGGATGCAAGGATTCTTCAATATACACAAATCAATCAATGTGATACACCATATTAACAAATTGAAGAATAAAAACCATATGATCATCTCAATAGACGCAGAAAAAGCTTTTGACAAAATTCAACACCCATTTGTGATAAAAACTCTCCAGAAAGTGGGCATAGAGGGAACCTACCTCAACATAATAAAGGCCATATATGACAAACTCACAGCAAACATCATTCTCAATGGTGAAAAACTGAAAGCATTTCCTCTAAGATCAGGAACGAGACAAGGATGTCCACTCTCACCACTATTATTCAACATAGTTCTGGAAGTCCTAGCCACGGCAATCAGAGAAGAAAAAGAAATAAAAGGAATACAAATTGGAAAAGAAGAAGTAAAACTGTCACTGTTTGCAGATGACATGATACTATACATAGAGAATCCTAAAACTGCCACCAGAAAACTGCTAGAGCTAATTAATGAATATGGTAAAGTTGCAGGATACAAAATGAATGCACAGAAATCTCTTGCATTCCTATACACTAATGATGAAAAATCTGAAAGAGAAATTATGGAAACACTCCCATTTACCACTGCAACAAAAAGAATAAAATACCTAGGAATAAACCTACCTAGGGAGACAAAAGACATGTATGCAGAAAACTATAAGACACTGATGACAGAAATTAAAGATGATACCAACAGATGGAGAGATATACCATGTTCTTGGATTGGAAGAATCAACATTGTGAAAATGAGTATACTACCCAAAGCAATATACAGATTCAATGCAATCCCTATCAAATTACCAATGGCATTTTTTACGGAACTAGAACAAATCATCTTAAAATTTGTATGGAGTCACAAAAGACCCCGAATAGCCAAAGCAGTCTTGAGGGAAAAAAATGGAGCTGGAGGAATCAGACTCCCTGAGTTCAGACTATACTACAAAGCTACAGTAATCAAGACAATATGCTACTGGCACAAAAACAGAAACATAGATCAATGGAACAAGATAGAAAGCCCAGAGATTAACCCACGCACCTATGGTCAACTAATCTATGACAAAGGAGGCAAAGATATACAATGGAGAAAAGACAGTCTCTTCAATAAGTGGTGCTGGGAAAACTGGACAGCTACATGTAAAAGAATGAAATTAGAATACTCCCTAACACCATACACAAAAATAAACTCAAAATGGATTAGAGACCTAAATATAAGACTGGACACTATAAAACTCTTAGAGGAAAACATAGGAAGAACACTCTTTGACATAAATCACAGCAAGATCTTTTTTGATCCACCTCCTAGAGTAATGGAAATAAAAACAAAAATAAACAAATGGGACCTCATGAAACTTAAAAGCTTTTGCACAGCAAAGGAAACTATAAACAAGACGAAAAGACAACCCTCAGAATGGGAGAAAATATTTGCAAACGAATCAACGGACAAAGGATTAATCTCCAAAATATATAAACAGCTCATTCAGCTCAATATTAAAGAAACAAACACCCCAATCCAAAAATGGGCAGAAGACCTAAATAGACGTTTCTCCAAAGAAGACATACAGACGGCCATGAAGCACATGAAAAGATGCTCAACATCACTAATTATTAGAGAAATGCAAATCAAAACTAAAATGAGGTATCACCTCACTCCTGTTAGAATGGGCATCATCAGAAAATCTACAAACAACAAATGCTGGAGAGGGTGTGGAGAAAAGGGAACCCTCTTGCACTGTTGGTGGGAATGTAAATTGATACAGCCACTATGGAGAACAATATGGAGGTTCCTTAAAAAACTAAAAATAGAATTACCATATGACCCAGCAATCCCACTACTGAGCATATACCCAGAGAAAACCGTAATTCAAAAAGACACATGCACCCGAATGTTCATTGCAGCACTATTTACAATAGCCAGGTCATGGATGCAACCTAAATGCCCATTGCCAGACGAATGGATAAAGAAGATTTGGTACATATATACAATGGAGTATTACTCAGCCATAAAAAGGAACGAAATTGAGTCATTTTTTGAGACGTGGATGGTTCTAGTGACTGTCATACAGAGTGAAGTAAGTCAGAAAGAGAAAAACAAATATCGTATATTAACACATATCTGTGGAACCTAGAAAAATGGTACAGATGAGCCAGTTTGCAGGGCAGAAGTTGAGACACAGATGTAGAGAATGGACATATGGACACCAAGGGGGGAAAGCCGTGGAGGGGTGGGGGTGGTGGTGTGCTGAATTGGGCGATTGGGATTGACATGTATACACTGACGTGTATAAAATTGATGCCTAATAAGAACCTGCAGTATAAAAAAACAAACAAACAAAACAACTAATACTAAACTTTCATTGGGTTATTTGTATGGAAATATGTTAATATAAATGTTTCAGACATTACATGAAATTTCTAAAAATCTTATATTTGTATTTGTATGGAAATATATATGGAAATATGTTAATATAAATGTTTCAGACATTACATGAAATTTCTAAAACTCATATGTTCTGGTATAATGTTATAAGTAATAATCCTAGTTATTACTTTAAAATGTATATCTCAGAAATAACTAATTTTCTTGTCAACTGCATTATTATGAACTTTCATCAAATCTTTAACTGTGGTCATTTTTAAGTCTTTTGTCACTTACAGACAGTTCTGGGTGTACTCTGATGCTTTTGCAAATATGTTCCTATAAAAGGGTTTCATCTTCAAGAAATTCATGGAAAAGACTCTGACAAGTACAGGTTTCTGGTAACTGACTGTACTGCTGAACTGAATGAATAAGCATTTTCAGAACTCTAATGAAAAACTGATGAACTCAAAAAACTGCTAACAAAAGATCAAGATGAAAAAAAATTAATTACATGGGACTGAGTGAACTGATGAGGATGAGTATAATTTTTGTGACTTTCTGTCTGAATTAAAAAAAAAAAAATCCCACAAGGACTCAGAGGCAAAGAATATACAAATCAATTGTCACTGCAAAGTAAAGGAGCTGTTACAGTGGAGGATTACTGGACTGAATGTCAATATTATGACATAGTATGAGTGTGTTTCAGGTTTGGTAATTGCAATCATTGTTGCTTTTGTTGTGGTCATCCATGTACAATGCTTTGTGTCAGTCTATTTATCTCTTGTAAAAATAAAATACAGTGTGTGTGTGAAAAGAAAAAAAAGTGGTTATGTTATAGATGTTGTAAGTTGTTGTATAGAAATAGCCGCTGGGATAGTCAGCCTCTAAGAACTGAGAGGAGAGGCACCTCAGGGCACCCAGAGGAAATTGGGCTCAAATCCTGAGAGGAGAAATTGCTTAAATCTTCTGGTTCAGCACTGAACATAATACATCCAGCTATCTTTCAGCTTTTATTGCTAACTGGTCCTTGTGAAGGAAGGGATAGGCAAAAGTAGAAGAGAAAAAGTGAAATGAGCAATTTAATAGGAAGACTTGATTTTACATGCTGCTTTGAGTTTGAGCTGACATTCCCCCATCCATACACACATACACACACCACGCACACAGCAGGTAACTCAGGAGCCTGATTAACTAGAAGTTACGGTCGTCACTAATGACACCTACTGCACTCAGTCTTTAGGCTGGTAACGAATAGTACTCTCTGCTTTAGGTCTGACGTCCTGGTTAGTTAAACTGTTTGAAAAGTCTCTGCAGTGGCTTTGCCTCAGGCTTGTCTGTTGAGTGGTTCCGGTGCTCGACAGGGGACTAAAATGAGTAAGGGCTGCAACTGGAAGAGAGAAGCATGCTTCTCATGGTTCCATCAAGCTCTGGGTTAGTTGGAAACAAATGAGGTAGGTGATGTTGAGCGGCAACGGGGATGGGCTACGGCCTGAGAACATTTCCTATCAGAGACCAATGTATTCACTTCTACATTGTGTCTCGCCTTTGCTTTCCCCTTTTCCTGTAGGTATGCATGTAGGAAGCCTTCCTTTCTCTTCACAGAAGAAAAACAGAGAGGAGAGGTGACAGTGGTTAATAGTGTGTCCCAACTGTTGACCTTATCCTGTTGGAAAAAGAGCTTTTTTCCTACTGGAAAAAGACTTCAAAGCCTCCTTTCAGTTGCTAGAAGAGCAAAAGCTCTTCCTCGACCAGAATCGACCTTGCTCCTCTTCTTAACCATCAATTATGGTGGAAATCATGATGCTTTCACCAGGAATATCTGTGGGAAGCTCTTGGGATTTTGAGAGGCAGGTTTTTCCTGGTAAATCTTCTTGCTTAATTAATGTTTATAATTTTTTGTCGGTTTGAAATGAAAGAACTTTATTCCTGGGCTGCCCGAGATGTTAGCTGTTTATTCTTGCAGGGACCCTTAGGAGCAGTTTGCAAACTCATTTAACCTGCAGAACATCTGTTGTAAGAATTGGTGAAGGATCTTCTTCCCCCCCAAAGGGGGCGTGAGTGGCAGAAACTTGATTGGGTTTCAGGGTTTGTGTTGTCTGGGCCTGCAGTGAGCCTGTTGTTTCACTGAGGTGATTCCCGGGGTCCCATTAGGAGGTGACTTTCCTCCTGTCAGAGGTCTGTCAGGATTTTCAGAGACGCTGTATCATTGGCACTATCTCACTTTTGAGTTGGAAACTGCATCTGCTAGGCAAATTGGCCCTGGAAGTGTTTTCACCTGCTCTGCTGTGAAAGTCATGTTTATATCACTGAAGTCCAGTGAGTTGGGGTGGAAGGGAGGATAGAATGATCCAGCTCAGTGGAGTGGGTTCTGTTCTGGGAACATCTGAACTCTGCTGGTAGGTGCTAGAAGCCCATCTCGTCTTCCCATCTCTGAGTGGAGCCCCTGCTGAGGTCGGCAGTTGATACCCATCCTTTTTTGTTGTTGTTGTTGATAAGATTCCTTTATTATCTTTTTAGTGTTTACAGGATCTGAAGTCAGGTTTCTTCCTTCTACATATGGTAATTTGAGTCTTTTTCCTGTTGGCTAGAGGTTTACAATTTTATTGATCACTTCAAATAAACATTTTATCCTATTGATTTTCTTTTTTACTTTTCTATTTCACTTTTTATTTCGCCTCTTTTCTGCTTACTTTAATATGCTCATTTTTTTCTAGTTTCTTAAGGCAATAGCGAAGGTCAGAGGTTGGCAAATTACAGCTCATGACCTACTTTTATACACCCTCTGAGCTAAGAATGGTTTTTATATTTTAAAGGGTTGTTAAAAAACAAAAATCATTTCACAGAGACCGTATATGATCCACATAGCCCAAAATGTTTACTATCTGGTCATTTATTTTTAAAGTTTACCAATTCCTGGCTTAGATCATTGACGTGAGGTTTTTTTGGTCTTTTTAAACATGAGCACTTAAAGGTAAAAAAATTCCCTTTAATCACTGCTGTAGCAGCATCCCAAAACTTTGTTGCATTAAGTTTTCTTCTTCATTCAGACAAAAGTGTTTTCTAATTCCCCTTGTGATTTCTTCTTTGCCCTATGGATTATTATTATTTTTTTAACATCTTTATTGGAGTATAATTGCATTACAGTGTTGTGTTAGTTTCTGCTTTATAGCAAAGTGAATCAGCTATACATATACATATATCCCCATATCTCCTCTCTGTTGCATCTCCCTCCCACCCTCCCTACCCTTCCCCTCTAGGTGGTCACAAAGCACTGAGCTGTGCTATGCGGCTGCTTCCCACTAGCTATCTATTTTACATTTGGTAGTGTGTATATGTCCATGCCGCTCTCTCACTTCGTCCCAGCTTACCCTTCCCTCTCCCCGTGTCCTCAAGTCCATTCGCTACATCTGCATCTTTATGCCTGTCCTGCCCTTAGGTTTTTCATAACCATTTTTTTTTAAGATTCCATATATATATATGATATTTTTCTCTTTCTGACTTACTTCACTCTGTATGACAGACTCTAGGTCCGTCCACCTCACTACAAATAACTCAATTTCGTTTCTTTTTATGTCTGAGTAATATTCCATTGTATATATGTGTCACATCTTCTTTATCCATTCATCTGTCGATGGACACTTAGGTTGCTTCCATGTCCTGGCTATTGTAAATAAGCTGCAATGAACATTGTGATACCCATCCTTTTTAATGAGAAACATTCTCAGGGACTGTTCCCTTAAACAAACCTTTGTCACCATCTTGTTAAATTCCTTAAGTATGGAAAACATAAGGACATTTTCATGACTGCTCCAAGTTGTGTGTGGTTTTGAATAAATGGTCGGAGGGTTATATTTCTTTGCAACTGGAGAACTTAGAGGTAATTTAGGTCAGCCCTTGCATTTTACAGATGAGAAATTTGGGACTTTGAGAGTTTTGGTGCTTTGCCTGAGGTTACACAACTAGTTAGTGACAGAGCTAGGAGAAGAACCCAGATTTCCTGGCCCTTAAATCAGTATTTCTATTGCACTGTATTGCGTGGTCTAAAAACAGTACCCTCAAATAGATTTAAAGCAGGGTTTCCACAAAATTCTTTGTTTTGGGGGCCGATCTGTGCCTTGTGGATGTTTACTGGTATATCTGGCCTCTACCCACTAAATCCCAGTAACAGCCATTTCCCCACCTAGTTGTGACAAACATAAATGTCTCTGGACATTGCCAAATGTTCTGGGGGGGAGGGGGCAAAAAATTGTCCCCTGTTGAGAACTACTGATTAAAGGTAATGTCTCTTTAAATAAGAAACATTTATGTTAATGCCTTGCAGGAGTGTGTGAGTATAAAACGGACTTAAGTAGCAGTCAGGGGTATGAGAAGACATCCTGCTTCCTGATCAGCTGTGACCACACAGAGTCATGGAGGCTAATAAGACCATATTGCCTGTCCCTGCATTTAAATGTTCAGATCGTAATGTTACCATAGCAGGGGAGGAGAGACTGATGGGGTGAGGGAAAGGCTTAAGGAAATCAGTAAGGTATTTTGTCTTTAAGGGAAGCAATTGCTATAGACTTTATTATCTGAAGGACTTGTATCCAGAATATACAAAGGACTCTCCAAATTCAATGACAAGAACACATACAATCCCATTTTAAAAGTGTGCAAAAGATTTGGACACTTCACCAAAGAAGGTAAGTGGATGACAAATAAGCACATGAAAATATATTCAGTATGTTCAATCATTAGTCATTAGGAAAATGCAAATTAAAACCATAAGGAGATATCACTACATAACTGTAAGAATGACTCAAATTGAAAAGACTGACCATATCAAGTACTGATAGGATGTAGGGGGACTGGAACTCTTTTTTTTTTTTTTTTTAACAGTGGTTTTAGCAGTGCTCTTTTTTTTTTTTTTTTTTTTAATTTTATTTATTATTTATTTATTTATTTTTTTATTTTTGGCTGTGCTGGGTCTTCGGTTCGTGCGAGGGCTTTCTCTAGTTGCGGCAAGTGGGGGCCACTCTTCATCGCGGTGCGGGGACCGCTCTTCATCGCGGTGCGCGGGCCTTTCACTATCGCGGCCCCTCCCGTTGCGGGGCACAGGCTCCAGACGCGCAGGCTCAGTAATCGTGGCTCACGGGCCCAGCTGCTCCGTGGCATGTGGGATCTTCCCAGACCAGGGCTCGGACCCGTGTCTCCTGCATTAGCAGGCAGACTCTCAACCACTGCGCCACCAGGGAAGCCCGGACTGGAACTCTTGACGTGCTGCTGGTGGGAATATAAAATGGCACAGCCACTTTGGAAAACAGGTTGGCAGTTTCTTAAAATGTTAAACATACATCTACCATATAATCCAACCTTTCCACTTCCAGGTATTTATCCAAAAGAAATAAAAGCACGTGTCCATGCACAGACTTGTGCATGAATGTTCATGGTAGCTTTAAATGTAATAATAACCCAAACTGGAAACAACCCAGATGTCTATCAGCAATTCCTTTTTAGACGTTGCTTTGTGAATGAGACATTTTCAAACCCTGCCAACTAATCAGGTTTGGTACAGAAACAGGTCAGACGGAGAGCATCTGTTTAGGCCCAGATACTGGCTTGCTTTTGGTGTATGTTAGTGTGCATAGGATTTGGATGGTGGTTTAATGTGATAGAAATAATACAGTGATATTCCGGCCTGGAATCTACACTATTTGGCTCCTGACGCTGGACAAGTCATTTATTGGGTCTCTCGACCTTGGTCTTTTCAAATCTAAAATGAAAAGCCTCGATAACAGTGTATGATATGTCAGGTCCATTTTAGCTCTCCCTTTCTGTGCTATGAGTGTGTCCTGAGGAGATCTGAGTAGAGTGAGCATGGCCAGTTTGTCCTCATTGGAGAGATCTGCCTCAATGAAGCACAAAAGCTGTTGAGAAGAAATGCTGTCCATTATTAAGTTGGGCAAAACATGGGATTCAGGGATTTTTAAAGCTCTGGAAGTCATTTTGTGGGAATCATATTTAAAGCTAAAGCAAAGTGTGAATCTTATTTGCTGGCACTAGGGACCTTAGCCCCCTTGGACTCTGTCCTTCAGTGACCCCTTTTTGACTGTGTGGTCTTGGTTTGGTGCTGGGTTCCTGATGATTATCAAGAGAGACCTAAACTCAAGAGTGAGAACATCTAGCATGTTTTGTATTGTCCCAGTTCCTTTCTTCCGGGCATGTAGGATTAGCCAGTGCCATGATTGTAAAAGCATTTGCTTTCCTTGCCTCTCTCTTTCCCTCCTGTCCGATACCTCAAGAGAAATGCTCCTGATCTAGTAGTATCCCAACAATGCACAGCAGTGTTATTTGAAAGAAAAACATAAATAAGGAACTTCTGCAGAACTAGAGGAACTGAATTGCATTTTCTTTGCTCCATCTGTTTGTGCCTGAATGCCTCCTTTGTCTGGCTTCGGGAATGCCCAGGCCTGAGTCACCTTTCCTGGAGCAGATATGGCAGACTGCAGGTCCTACCTGGCAGCTTTGCGAGTGCTTACTTTGTAAGATGGATTACAAACTTTTTGTTTTCTTAATAAAGGGTGTGAAAGATGTGAAGACTTTTTAGATTGGGGTAGCAGCAGTATATAATTTCTGTTCTTGTTTCTATGTCCAGACTCCAGATCTTTCCCAACTCCCATTCTCTACCCTAATTAGATGTTTCAGGTTTGACAATGTACCTGCCAGATCCCTTTTTTTTTTTTTAATTTTGGGTTTTTTTGGGGGGGGTTATTTATTTATTTATTTATGGCTGTGTTGGGTCTTCGTTTCTGTGCGAGGGCTTTTTCTAGTTGCAGCAAGTGGGGGCCACTCTTCATCGCGGTGCGTGGGCCTCTCACTATCGCGGCCTCTCTTGTTGCAGAGCACAGGCTCCAGACGTGCAGGCTCAGTAATTGTGGCTCACGGGCCTAGGTGCTCCGCGGCATGTGGGATCTTCCCAGACCAGGGCTCGAACCCGTGTACCCTGCATTGGCAGGCAGACTCTCAACCACTGCGCCACCAGGGAAGCCCCGTTTTGTTTTTTTTTTTCCCCAGTTTCCACTTTCTGTCTACTCCAGAGAGCTCCTCCTATAACTTCAGCATCTTATTCCCAATTGAAATTTAACTTTCCAAGGCTACTTTGGGAAAAAGTTAGGTCTAATTGTCAGACTTGATGCCTGCATATAGTCTGCGGGCCTAGATAAGAAAATAAGCAGAAGGCGGTGGAGACATATTCCATCTTATCATCCATAATTTTAATGTCATATTAATTGGTTGGGTACCAACTGTTTTCCAAACAGAAAGTTGACTAACACAAAAGGATTTATAACAGTCCTGCCTGGAGTAATTGAAGTTAAAAGTCTTTTGCTAATATGGGTATGGCATGTTAGGTAACCAACATCATGGTTCTCGGCACAGATAGCATAATTCCTCCATAAGGCTTTGTACCATAGGAAGTAGACTGGCAGTAACGATTCCCGTGAAATAAAAGAGATAATTGAGACTCAAGCAGTTAAGTGCCTGAGGTCATGCATATAAGTGATGAGACTGACCTTTAAATTCTGATCTTCAGACTTGATGCCAAGTCCAGTATGTCTTTTATTACCTATGTGCATTTCTATGTGTTTGTTACTTATGGAACTATTCTACTCTTCCCATAAGCTGCTCTCATTAGATTAAAAAAATTAACACTTTATTGGTAGTGGATATTATGTGATAATAGCAAAAATCAGAGGGACTTCTAATATACTCCTCTTCTACCTGAAAAAAATTTTCAGCAGGAAAGAAGGGAGGGGACAGCTTACATCAGTTTCCTCATGGTCCTGCAGCTTCAGGGGGTTATGGCCTGGACATTGCTGATGACCCTCACACTCGAGTGTTTTCTCTAGAGCTCCTAGGTGACAAGGCCCAGCAAATGGGTAGAGGTCATTCTTATGTGCCACTTTACTCACTCCAACTCTATCAACACAAATAACAACAAACCATAAACACTCATGTCCCTAATTCATTTCCTTTGGAGATTGGAGGTTTTGTTATATGCACCATAGAAGTCTTTAGGGGACCCACCTCAATGGTTTTTTTTATCTTGACTTAAATCCAACTCTTCTTGTTTCCTTCTCCATCAACAGCCACCCCCCCCCACCCGCTCCGGCTTTCTGTTAAGGGGTGATGGACAATAGATGGTAGCAACAGTTTCTATGGTAACAGCATCTGAGTCATCTCCTTGGAAACCTGCATAAAGACCTTCCATCTTCAGACCAGCTCAGTGCAACTTGGAAGGTCTTTGTTCCCTTGAATGTATCAGCATGGGGGAGCAAGCTCTCCCGGGCCTTGGCCACTGCAGTTTCCTTTGGCTCCTGATGCCCATGGCACTTTGGGTATAGAGTTGGATTCAGGCAAAGGTGGGGGTTGGTGGGACCTGGAGTGCTTTTCTCAGCCTAACCCATGGCCAGAATGCATTGTCTATGGTCCAGCACCAGATACCCAGCAGATTTAGCCAATAGGCCTCTTGCTTTTTAAAAGGCCAAATGACTCAACCAAGGCTCCCACAGTGACCAGCAATGGATCAGAATAAAGCAATACTACATCTGAACACAGATGAGCTGGATATTTTGACATGGTCATGAAGAGAATACTGAAATAGGGCACTGTGGGACAGCTTGTAAGAGTCCCTTTCCTTGTGGTGTCCTTCAAATGCAGCAGTTTTGTTACTTAAATGAAAGCAGAATGGTTTCCAGCAGCTAAGAGCGTTAATTCTCTTGTCATCAACCACGCCAAGTAACAATCACAAACGTTGCCATTGTGCTTCATATTTTATAGATCATTTTCACATTCAGGAGCTCAATTAATCGTTTATTCAGTTCAACACGTTAATTTGAAACCTACTATGTGCACATATTGTGTTGGAGTTTGGGGCATAGTAGTGAGAAAAAAATAGACATGGTCTGTGCCCTAATGAAGGTGACAGAAAAGAGAATCACGGGCTAATTAGATAATTACACAAGAGCATGAACATTCAGCTAAGATCTGCTAAAGGAGAGGGTCCATGGTATGATTAGTGTGCATGATATAGGGATTTGACCCATTGGAGACACTTCCCTGAGAAAGTGATGGTTGTACTGACACCTGATCAACAGGGGCTTTTGCATAGAGAAAGTGAAGAGTTGAAGGGCAACTTTACTTACTACCTTGTACTTACGAGTTAGCTTTTCTTCTGTCCTTGACTTGTTCCTCCTGATGGAACATGATTCTGCATTCAGGGACCATGTTTTCTCATGTCTGGGTATCCCCTGTAGCTGTGCTATTCAATTCAATAGCCATTGGACACATGTGAGAATTTAAGTTTAAAGTAGAGTTCATTTCCTCAGTTGCACTAGCCACATTTCAAGTGCTTAGTAGTCTAGTGTATAAGCACAGATAAAGAACATTTCCATTATTCTAGAAAGTTCTGATGGACTGTTCTATAGCACCCAGTACCTATGACACTTAATTGGCCCAAATAAATATGTACTGATTGAGCCCTCAGATTAACAAAGCCTGCTTCTCATGGGTGAAGCTGAGGGAAGTTACTGATTTGGGAAAAACTGATATTTTGCCCTATCACCATTATGAACTATCAGAGAAAAATTAAAACCACACAACAGCAAACAAGATACTTTGCATTCTTAGAAAACCAAAATTAACAATTACCCTATCAAGTTCTGGTCAATAAGATAAGCGAAAGTTTAGGCATTTCCTATGATCTTGGATTCCCCTGCTTCTCCCTCGACTCTTGAGATGCTGAGATCTGAGGAAATGTTACCACCTTTGTGGATATAATAGTGTGAGAAAGTTGCAGTTTTCCCACCAGAACAGACTAATCTTGTGGGCTTTTTTCTTTTGATTATCTGTTGATTTTCATTTACCAAGCCACTTTAAAAAAAAAAAATGTTTTTTGCTGACACAGACAAGTAGTTTGGTTGAAGGTTTATCTTTTTAAATTCATGAATCCAGAAAATAAGAAGCAGACATATGCTGTATGTATCACAGGAAATGATAATTCCTGTCTTGGGGAGTTAATGTCGGCTCCTGTAGAGGCTACTTAGTGGTTGAGGAGGAAAGGGGAGGTAGGATTCCTGGATTCTGGAGCCATGTGATTTTGGCCAACTTGGCTTAAACCAAGTTAAGAACCATTTATTTTTCTAATAGGGGTTTTTGATGAGATATTTTGTATCATTAACTCTAACTTTTTTTTAAGTCAGGACCTCATAGGGCTAGGATTTCTGGAGCCCCAGAACAGCTCAGGAGGGTGCCACTGGTTGGGAATTACATGTGTCATCGTGTGTAGGAATGGGTGAACATGAATGTTACCATCACCCCATGTGGCTGACGCCTCCCCCTCCTTCACTCCCGACCCCTGCATGCACCATGCTGACCCTAACAAAGTGTTTCTAATTTTCACTTGAAAATAATCTGAACACGTTTAGGTTGATGGGCCGTCTTCTCATTAAGATTTCATAAGCTTCCCGGGAGCGTAGAGAAACCTCCCTAGGTCTGCTTGCTTAGAGCCTTTTGTTTGGACCCTGAAGAGGAAGTAGGCAGCTTGTTAATGAGAGTCACAGATGAAAATTAAAGTTGAGGGCACTTGGAACCCTAGCCAAGGCCAAAGATTTTGAGGTGAGCTCTAGGGAAGTGAGCATGTAGGAGTAGGCAATAATGTACAGAGCTGAGAATGCCTGAGGGGAAAGCAGTGGGGCTGGTAGAACGATGAGGAGCATGAGAAACTTGAACTTGGGAGGCAGGGTTGGCAAGCTGGCTCCACCACTGCCTTGCAGACTGACTGGTAATAGGCAAACATGTTGCTCATTTTACAGTAAGGAATATGAGGCCTTGAGAATCTACATGGATGTGTTTTCTGCCGTGGCTGGCGTGTCATGAGAGGCTGGGATTGGTGAGCGGTGACGAAGGAGAAAGGATGTGAGGATAGTCTGTTCCAAATTATAAGTTACTTTTGTTGCAGTACTGTATAGTATAGCACTGTTTACAGAAATTACAACTGTAGACCACTATAAACAGGGCACAGGGCTGGGCTTTTAACCGACACAATCCGTAGCGTGGGCGATGTCGTCCTCCTTTTGCAGGTAGAGAGACTGAGGCTTAGAAGGCTTGAGTAACTTCCCTGGCCTCGCACAGCTGATAGATGCCAGATCTTCGTCCAAGCCCCTATTCCTGCTTCCTCTCCAGAGAGGCCCTTTGTCATCCATTTCAATTCGGACATTTTATGATGCTGTCAAAATGCTTTTCTTCAAAAGGCCCTTTAGAGAGCTGTTAGAACTCCAGGAATAGTACAGATTGAATATGCTCATCAGTTAAACATATTTACATCTCCCTTGGGGCTGTGGAATCAGGAGGGTTAATTAGCATCTGTCAGGCTGTTCTAAAGTACTGGGAAGGACTCAAGATGACCTTGAAGAGCATTTTATTTTGAGGTGGCTCCCAGAGTTTGTATTATAGATTGATCCATCTTTTCCCCATCTCCGACAGCTTTTATTTACAATGGCCCTTTCTCCGGAAGCTGGGATCTACATCTTTCCTGTGCTTGTCTGTTCCAGCTGGCCCTGGCCAGACTGAAGTCAGCACCCTAGACCTGTCCCCAAACAGTTCTTTTTTCTCCCTCAGCTCCTTTTATTTACTGTTTCTTGCTGAGAGACCCAGGTAGCTGGCCCAGGAGAGGGAATTCAATGTGAGTTATTTGCTGATGAAGATTTGTTTTTACAGGGTAGGCAATGAATTGCTCTGAGCTATCTACATTCTCTGATTTCCTCTCTCGTGACCTTCCGTTGCTGTGTGCAAGGTGTTGATCAGGACAGGAGTCCCAGCCAAGGTGAGAGCTGTAATCAGTGGCCATAGAGTGAACAAGGTCAGATGGATGGATCCTTTGGAGAATGACCTCTGGTAGCATTGTAAACTCATTGCATGAATGTAGTTTCATATACAAGAGAAACGTTGAAAAACAAACAATGCAAGTGATTGTTTTCTGTGTGAGCAAGCTAACCCAGATTTTAAGGGTAGGAATCTGGTTAATAAGAATTCAATAAATTGGAATAGAGATAAGGAGACAGGGGCCAAATTAGCATCAGCCATATACTGAGTCCAACCCATGAGACTATGTCTGGCATTATGGCAGAGTATCTGAATGACTGTTTTGCTCCACCATCATCTGGTGTGTCAGTAAACATTCCTGCAGCTGTTTTCCTTACTTTGGCTTCTGGACTGAACTTGATCTTCTTATGGATTTAACTCTCCTTCCAAAAGGCTTCATTACATTTGAACTCCTTGTGAGTCCTTGGGACTTTCAGCTATTGGTCAAAGCCTGTGCTGATGTGGACAATGTTTAATTTACTGTTTCCTTTCTGACCTGCCTCTGTAAATTAATCGTCTTTGAATGCCAGCATCACTCATCTTACTCTACCATGTTTGCTTCTCAACTTCTTTGCTTTCCTTCCTCCTCTCTTGGAGGCACACATATACTTACACATGTGGGTGTGCACACACAAATGTGTGCTTATTATATATGAACAGGGTCTCTTGTCTCAAGAACAGCGTGATTGATGATGCAAAAGTCATTTCTCATTGAGTCTTAGGATCCCTCATATGTTTGGTCTGAGTCAAGGATTTTGATTTTTTTACCCTGTCAACTAGAGCCAGATACCTAGAGCTGCTTGTGAATGTACCCCCTTATTTAGGAATTAACTTCTTTTAGATGATCTCTTAATGAATCCAGGACCTTCAGTCATTTAAACACTTCTTAAGCACCTTCCACTTACAGGGTGTTCTCTTCTCGCTCCAAATTATTCCTAGGGGAAACTGATTTTTGTGCAAGTTTTTCCCAAGGATTGGTCAGAAAGCTTGTGTGTTAGAGGTGAAAGGGCCACACTGGAGGGGAGATAGATGCACAGAAAGGATAAGTGGGGCATCCAAGATAATAAAAACTTAGCTTATTACACAGCCACCCATATTCAGGCCTTGAATCCATGTCAAATGCTGCAGAACCTTCTGGTTGGAGGAGAATAGAAAGGGAGCTCTGGCTGGAACTTGCCAAAAGCCGGGGAGTTAACACATTGGGAGGACAGTGGAAGCCAGTGGGTTTCTCCGTTCACATCTATATGTGATTTTTCTAAGAAGTGCTGCCAGAGGTCACATAAGCGGTAAGAAATCCAGGTCCAAATCTGGTACAAACGTAAGAATTGTCAAAGGCAACATCATCTGTAGTGATAGTGGGGCGGGGCGGCGGTAGCGGGAGGTGACCATCTGCTGCCTGTGTAGGTCTTGAGGTTAGGTTGCCATCTTAGTGCCATGGATCACCTTGATTGTAACCCCTGGTTGCTGAACCTGACTTAGCCATGCATCTCTTCAGATTTCCTTTAGTGGCCATAGACATTTCTCTTTTTTATCCAAATTTCAGGGAGGACATTTCTGCCTTTAAGCAACTCCATTAATCAAATGTAGCAGACTTATTGCCTTGTTTTGGTTATTTAAAAAATTGGCCATGAACTGTCCCCTGGCTAAATTTCGAGCCTGATTTCTAACCACTCCCCTGTGCTTATTTCCTCCAGATGCACAGGGCTGTTTGCATTTCCCGAACACTGAGTTGGTACCTGGAGGCCACAGTTCGTGTTCTTGTTGTTCTCTCCCAGCCTCATATTCCCCTCTTACCTTGTCTCCCTGGGCAACCCCTGGTCATCCTTCCATTTTACTATACAGTGTTTATAACATTGAATCAGAATGATTAGATGTCTGTCTTTTACTCACTTGTGTGTCAGCCCTGTGAGGTTAGGAACCACTTCCTAATAATTTTTGTATGACCTGCTTATAGAACAGTCAGTCCTTATCCCTGTATCTTCCAACAGGACTGTGAGTGGGATATAGGGGCTGTGATGGTGGTGGGGTTGGGCAGGAGAGAATTGATTAAAAAAAAAAACAACCCAGGTGGGTAGGAGGCATAGGTGCAGCTCCCACCATGCATCTTATCTGTAATCTTTTCCTCTCACTTGAATCTACTTCTGCTTCCCTGGGTTCTCCTCTCCTACCTTGGTTTGTTTCCAGGTTGACACATAAGTGGTCTCTTGTAGTTGCATGGTATTTTATATCCATGGCTCAACTTTTAGCTGTAGATGTTTTTGTCTCCCCATTGGTCAAGCCTTTAAGATCTACGGTGGAAATCTTCTGACAACAGTGCCTGTCGCACCTATTGCAGGATTGGTTGATATTCTGGCAGGTACTTGCTGTCATTCTCTGTCGTTGGTATTTCTTTAGGCTACTTCCTACATGTGAGTTTTCAGGGAGGGGGAGAGTGCCCACAAACAAGTCTACCACTAGGGTAAATAAATGCATCTTTGTAGGATTTATCATCGTTAAATACTAAGGTTTAAATGCTTATATAAGCCTAGGGGATTTGACATAAGGTCGATAACAAAGGAATAGCCCTGGGGTTGGCAGGGTGTGCTGTGGGTATTCACAGTGGCGTGTATAGGATGATGTTTGGTTGATTCCATTAGTACCCTTTCTCTCAGCTTGTAAACTTTGTGGTTTCCATACTCGCTATTGCTCAGGCATCATCATCTTTCTTACCGTTGCTCAGGAAGAGTAGAAAAGACAACCTGTAACCTCTGATATGGTTTGTTTGGTTGTGATTCTCATCTGGGACAGAGTTCACATGTCTGTATACAAGTGGTCTCTCTGGGACCATACCCCTATGCGCTCTCCATCTTTTCTGAGTTAGATTGCTTTTGGGTGACTGACTTGGGTAACATTTTCAGTCTTTTAAAAGACAGTCCCATGTCCAGAAAGGCATTCCTCAGATGTTTCTGGAGTTGTGAATCAGGCTGTTAATTATAAACACTTGAAAGAATGTGCTGGTTTCTCACCATAAGCACAGTGGGCCATTTCTAACAATACCGATATAGTCTCTTACGTTTGTACGATCAGAGGATGGTACTATTGTCTGATTTTCTTCTCCATGAATTTTTTATTTTTGTGATTGCTTTTGAAAATGTTCTGTTCAAATTTTGTATAATAGTTCGACTTTGCCATTCTTTGTTTCCAATTTTATATAGTTCCATCGTTCAATATTTACATGATTGTGGCTTGGTTCTTATATTTTATTGTGGAATAAGACTGCATATGTGTTTTTTCTTAGTTGAACTGCCAAAAAGTCATTAAAGTTTACTCTCGATTATGTTAAGTTCACAGCATATAAACACAAAGTCAAAAAGCATTTAAACGTTTTAAATGTTTTTTAAAAGCATTAAAACATTAACATGTGTATGTTATAGGGTTGCAAGACTTAATTTAAGAAAAGTTAAACTTCTCAAATCTGGCTTGTGCAAAGTAGAGTGGATTACGTTTCAGAAAGAAATTTAGCACTTGTATTTCCTAGTTGCATTTATTCCGCGTTTATTTGTAATTTAAAAAATCTGCACTTTGTGCTTGTGTTTTTCTCTAAAGAAACTAAGACACCCTTAAAAAACCACTTTAACTAAAAGCATGCATATTCTAGTTGCATTGTTTGGGTTTTGTTGTCTTTGAGAATCCCCTTGTAGTTTCTCCCCCTTACAGAATGTAGTGATGTTGTTTCTATGGAAACAGTGATGTCATGGGTATGAATGGGGCTTAGTGACCACCAGGAGTGCCATATATCAAGGCCAGTGATAGAGCCCAGCTTTACCTATGAAGTTGCTAATGGGGCTCTGTTGTCAGCAACTTGAAATATATATGACTGGGAGGAAAGTGGATTTGTGTAGCAATTCTGGACAGCCCATATGGAGTGTGTGTTTGTGAAGCCATGTGTATGTGATTGTGAAATAAATCCTGCTTCACGGTTTGACTTTAGATCATCTGGATTCCCAGGTCCATGAGGTGGGAACTTGTAACCTATGAAATCAAGTTCCCAGCATCTATGGAAGAAATGAAGGAGAAAGATGTCTCCAGGGTTTGGTATCCAGATACATAAGGCTTGCAGTGTCAGCATTAATACAAATCGGAGCTTTGTAATAATGCATGTAATAAATAGGCATTGATATACAGTAGACATATAGTTTAGTTTAACTTGAATGCATTTAAATGTTCTCTAAATGTAAATGACTTGATGAATAATACAAATTATGACTAATTGATCAGAGCCAGAGTTTGATTAAGCAGCATACTGTAACTTATGCTTCCGAAGAGTGTGGCCCTGTTCAGAGAGGTGGTCTGGAAAGGCTAAGCTCTTAATTCAGTGATTGCTCCCACTTTTGTTTTTGCCTTTCCTCTTTTAGAACTGCATCCAGATATTGCGGCTCACTCTTTTGACCATTATCAGGATATATGATATTTGATTTTTTTTAATGGTCCAAATCATTTGGAACCAAGTTTAATGATTGCCTATCTTGATAACTCAACTTATGGCTATTCCAGTTACAAAATGAAGTATCATTACAAAGTAATGAGACTGATAATGATGTAGTTTATACATTGGTTCTAAAATAACTTCTTAAAGGGTGATTTCCTTAAACTTTCAAGCAGTTATTTCATTAGAATTTATTATGTTCCCAAGGTGACTTCTTTGAGGGTTAACATTTTTTTGGATCTATAAATTCAAGTATACATGACAGAAATAAATCTCTCTGATAAATACTGCCTTAATCCATTTGGACTGCTATAACAGATACCATGGACTTGGTGGCTTACAGACAACAGAAACTTATTTCTCACAGTTCTGGAGGCTGGAAGTTCAAGATCAAGGCACTGAAATGGTCGGGTTCTGGTGAGGGCCCTCTTCCAGGTTGCAGACAGCCATTTTCTCATTGTATCTTCACATGGCGGAGAAGGTGAGAGAGCTCTGTGGGGTCTTTTTTTAAGGGCACTAATCTCATTCATGAGGACTCTACTCTTATGACCTAATCCCCTCCCAAAGGCCTTACCTCCAAGTAGCATCACATTGGGGATTAGAATTTCAACATGGGAATTTTGGGAGGACACAAACATTCAGCCTATAACACATCATAAATCTCATTTTGTATCAGACAGTGAGATTTTCCATATAAGTAAAATTTAAGCTTCTCCCTCTAAGCATTAGTCCTGTCTTTCAAAATTAATAATCATTTAATTGAAATATTTCATGATCTGTCATGCCCTCTTTCTTAAAGAAACTTTACAGAACGAAACTTAACTTTTTTCCCCCCATGGCTCAAAGTCATTATTTTGAATTCTACTTGTAATACTGAACCAAAATAACGAAGTACTGTCCTCAGAGGTCATGGAGGGAGCATAGTGCTAATTTATTTCCACTTTATAAATGACACAAGTTGCTCCTTTTTTTGTTTGTGTGTTTTTAGTTTTCCTCTACTTTCCATCTTTTTTTTCTGCTTTATCCCTTGCTTTTAGGTTACTGGTGTTTGCTTTTTGAAGCTGTCAGTGTGCCTGACTCTGCTAGGCTGAGTAATGGCCCCTAAAAGATGTTTGGGTCCTGGTGCTACCTTACGTGGCAAAAGAGACTTTGCAGGTGTGATTAATCTCCCACGTGGAGATCCTTTACTCACCCTGATTTTTCCATATGGGCCCAATATAATCACAAGGGTCCTTCTGTGGGCAAGGCAGGAGATCAAAGAGATCTGAAGCTGCTGATAAGCTGCTGGCTATGACGATAACAAAGGGGGCATGAGCCAAGGAATGCAGATAACCTCTCAAAGCTGGAAGAGTCGAGGAAATGGATTCTCCAGAGGGAATACATCCCCGTGGACTCATTTTAGGCTTCTGACTTCCAGAACAATAAGATGTTAAATTTGTGACATTTTTAAGCCACTAAGTTCATGGTAATTTATTACAGCAGCCATAGGAAACTAATACACTGACCCTGGCTGTTGCCCTCCTGATTTGACGCATTATATCAGACGACTGAATTTATTATACATATACCTTCTGTCCAACAAACATTTGTTATCAATTTTGTATCAGGTGTTCAGAATGAAATAAGACACAGTGTGTCCCACATCTCAGTTTTGCTGTGTACCTAGTCCAATTGGGAGATCGAGTTGGGAAAAGACAGATAAAAGTATCTTTGCAATCTAATCTATTAGGTGCTGAAACTGAATAAAGAATGAATAAAGAATAAAGAATGGTAGGAATTCAGAAGAGAGGCAACTATCTTATTTTGGGGGATCCAGAATGTTCAGGTCTTACAGAATGAATGTGTATGTGATTGGTGGGGGGAGGAAGTGTGAAAGGGGAGTCATGTCTGATTGAAAAAGTGGTAGATGGGCAAAGCCCATTGCAGATAATGCAAAATTCGTAAATCACCTTCAGTTGATTTTCTTTTGAGGGAAGTAGATGAAGACCCTGCAGACACTCACACCTGTTTTGGTTTTCTAAGGCCCTCTTTGCCTTTTGTCCTGCATGTTGGCTGGATATTTAGTCCTTCAAGCTGCAGAATTTTACCCATGGCTAAGAGAAGCATCAATTACCTATAAATATAAACCTAATTAACACCTAACCTGTGGCCAGTGTACTTTCTGGAATATTCCTGAAGCCCTCATTCTTTCACTGACTATAGCAAAGAACAGCTCCTGATCCTAGGAAGATCAGGGCTCTCATAGGTATCCTCATTAAATCTTTTAATAGTTAATAGTGTCATAAAATATAACCAGTTTCACTTTTGGTTCAAATTTCATTTTTTTTGAGGGGGTAACTTCATCATGGTAATAATTCAGTGATATTCTAATGGGAAGATTTTGTTAATTCATGAGGGATTGAAGAACACAATCATATTTAGATTAGCTTGTATTTTAATGAAGGGAAAATAGGGCATCTGGTTCACCAAGAACTTGTAGCTACTTTAATTGCAAACTGTGTAGAATGATTTAGCATCCCTTTGTTCCTGCTTAACAGTTATCATCACATCCAAACTATTTACTGAGTACCAGCTAAGTGCAAAGCATTGTTTAAAGTGCTGTGGGAGGTGTAAAGCTACTAGTAATCTTAATAGTAGCATAAGAAACATTTAATCATTTAACCCATTTATTGAGCCATTTAAATGAGCCTAGGCACTCTTCTCATCTCTTTAGATATATTATCTTGTTTGATCTTCAGAAGAATTGCTTACTTGCTGCTCATACTTTATTTTTTTCACCTCTCTCTCGTCGTAAACTGACTTCCAGCCTCATCTTTCTGCCAGAATAATTCTTGTTAAAGAAATTAGTGATCACTCTCTCCAAACCCATTGGATGTTTTTCAGTCATCTTCCTTGACTCCTCAGGAACATTTGTCACCATTGATCATCACCACTTCCTTTAAAGTTTTTGGCTTTGTCAGTACATCACACCTTCCTGATTTTACCCGCTCTGGCCATCCTTTCTATTAGATTGAATCGTATAGAAATTGCTGGTAGTCAGCTATTTGGGTCCAAGAAATGGCACTTTCCTGTGGTTTCATAGCGACGTTGGTCCTATTATAGTCTCTAAGTTTTGGAGTTCTCTTATTTTCTCTCTTTATGCTGCCATTGGGTAATCTCATATACGTTTACAACTATACACAGACAATCCAGAATTTGTATGTTTGATTGAGACCTCTTCTCTGACTCCAAATTTTTATTTTTACCACTGATTACTTGACGTCTCTTCTTGGATTTCTCAGGGATACTTCGGTATCATCATGTCCAGAATCAAACTCTTGCTCTTCTTCTGTGAATCTGGTTCTGTTCCAGTTATCCTGGTCCAGTGACTGGCACCACCATGTATACAGTTGCACAAACATTAGTAACCTGTCTCTTGGTCCCTTGCTCTTTCTCCAGTCCCTGTTACATTTACTTCTGTACTAGGTCTTGAATCCAACAGCTTCTCTTCATCCCCACTACCCTCCTAGTGGTCCTAGTTCAAGTGGACTATTGCAGTAGCATCTGAATGGTCTCCCTACATCTTTGCCAGCCTTGCCCCACCCTTTTGGTCTGTTCTTCATACTATGACCAGAGTGAGCTTTTGAAATCAGAATCTTCAGCCATGCCCCTCCTCATCCTCCCAACTTAAATATATTCTTTGCTTCCTTTTTCTCTTAGGCTAAAGGCCACACTTCTTAACATGGCCTTACTGGTGCAAGGTGGCCCCCTGCCTCCTTCTTTAGCCTCTTCTCCCTTCACTGCTCCCTTCCTGTCTTTTCTGGGGTCACACTGCTCTTCTTTTCATTTCTGTGGCCTCTGTACTCCCTCCAGCCCATGGCCTTTGCCTAGGTGGTGACCTTTGCCTGGAATATTTTTCCTCCCTTCTTTGCTTTCTTAGCTTCTATTTATGTTTTAAATTTTTACGTGTCAGTTCCTTGAAGAGGCCTTCCTTTTCTTTCCTGACAAGGTCACATCTCCCTAAAATAAGCTCATTTTCTTTATGAAAATCCTCAGTTACAATTTTACGTGGATTTGTGTGATTCTTGGATGTGTGCATCCTCATAACAACTCCAATTTAGGCTGATCCCATTTTACAGATGAGAGAACTGGGGCAGGTGATTTGCCTGAGATAATTCAGCTAGAAGGTTGACTGAGCTGGGAGTTGAACCCAAATCTGTGTGATGATGTATTTATTAATGCTAGGATCAGTTTTGAGGAACAGAAAAACCTGAAATAACAGAAGTTTATACACAAGGTAGAAGTCTTTCTTTGTCATGTAATACTGTCCCAAGGTGTTTTAGTATCCTGTGGTGTCAGAGACCTTGGCTACTTATGTGTGTTGCTTCACTTGATCTTAACTTGACCTTGTGGTCCAACATGACCTTGTCTGAGGCCAGGGAGGAGCACAGAGGGCACATGCAACGACCTCTTAAGGAAGGTTTCCCTAAGCTGCCATGGGGCACTTTTGTTTATGTCCCATTGGCTCCAACTTAGTCTTATGGCCACATAAACTGCAAGGGAGGCTGGGAAATGAAGTCACTACTCCAGGTGGCTATGTGCTAGCTAAATATTGGGGTTTCTATTACCCTAGGAGGAGAAGCAGTGTGTATCCAGAGATTACAGGCAGTCTCTGCGTAAGACTGTAAAACCCAAGCTCTTGACCACTGAGCTTGCAAGTTCCTGGTCTCAAGGATTTCTGTTTTACTAGGGAAACAAAATATAAACAAATGATAAGTTAACAGTAAAAGAGAAATACCAGTGAAGTAATATCAGTAATAGGATGTTACCAAGCATGTGGTATGTGTTCAGAAATACCAGATAATTTTTGATGGTATCCAGGAAAGCTTCAGGTGTTAAGTGGGCACGGCAGTCCATAACCATGAATCACTTGGTAAGAAAATTATCCCTTTCTAGTTCCCTTTCATTCTTTCTGATGATATCAACACCTGATACTTATCTTTACCATTCTAATACTGGTTATAAGAGGATTGCTTTTTAATCTCATTGGTGTCAGTGAAGCTTTTGTTTGTCTTCTGGTTCTTGGTATTTTCCTCCCTACTGAGTCTTTAAACATGGTTACTTTTGTTGTTGTTGTCGTGGAAGGCTTTGACCAAAGGGCTGTCTGTTCATCTTCTGAGTAGTGCTGTATGGCATGCTTCTTCTGTTGAATGCTGGGTTTCTAACTAAAGAAGAACCTGTTAATTATGAAAACATTTCACCAGGATGCTCATAATTCTGATCTTTTGTCCTTTTCTTCCTAGAGGATACATACTTCAATGGTGAGCCATGGAACGATAGGCCACAGTGGAACAACTGCACTTCTGTAGTTGTGGAAAAACTAGTAGTAGTAGTAGTAGTAGTTGTAGTAGTAGCAGTATTAGTAGTAGTAGTAGTGGTAGAAGAAAAACTAGCAGATGGATCAAAGAGTTGTATCTGCCCTACTGAGGTAATACTACTTCCAAACTAATGTTTGAAGAGAGAAAAATCTGCTTCTGTTAGTTTTAGCACCGCTAAAATTGGTGTAGAGAATCATACAGAATTTTCCCAGAGGGCCCCACCTGTGTTAGGGAATGGTCGTAACACCTGGTGTATTGGCTACATGTATTCCTCTCCTCTCCCTCCCAGATCTCACTGAAATAACCATTAGGACAAAGGGAATAGAAGAGGAAATAGTAAAAGACTTCAGTGACTTTTTATTTATTTATTTATTTATATTTATTTATTTTTGGCTGTGTTGGGTCTTCGTTTCTGCGCGAGGGCTCTCTGTAGTTGTGGTGAGTGGGGACCATTCTTCATCGCGGTGCACGGGCCTTTCACTATTGCGGCCTCTCTTCTTGCGGAGCACAGGCTCCAGACACGCAGGCTCAGTAATTGTGGCTCACAGGCCCAGTTGCCTCTGCGGCATGTGGGATCTTCCCAGACCAGGGCTCGAACCCGTGTCCCCTGCATTGGCAGGCAGATTCTCAACCACTGTGCCACCAGGGAAGCCCTTCAGTGACTTTTTAAAGGACAGAATGTGTGGTGTGTTGATGGCTTTAGTTGAACAGAGGCAGTGCCAGGTGACAGGTAAGTTGACTGATGTGGGAAAGCTCTGGAGAGGCTCAAGACATGGAGGGTACCAGTTGTTGCAAAAGGCAGAGGTAAAGTGACAAGATAAAAAAGATTTTAAGTAGAAGTCTTCATACTGAACTGGCAGGACCCTAGAGCTCCCTCCCCTGTTTCTGGAATATTGATTGTAAGAAGACTTATCTCTGGAGAAACTGAATGGTCCCAGAGCAATGATCTCTAGGCCTTGACGTTTGAAGATTTCTGCAACTAGAAGGCCAGTCTTCATCCTGATCACTCTCTAGGGAAACTCACTTGTCAGTGAGGCCTTCCAGGCAACTAGCCCCACCCCCTACACAGAGCATTTCCAGTCAGCTTCTGACTTTTTTCTCCTCAAATAGGGGCGGGCAGCCCAAAATCATGAAATATTTGAGGAAACCATCCTACACAATAGAGAGACAAAAATAAATTAAATGGAAGGAAGAAGCGGAAGAAAACAGAGATAGCAGAGATCAGAAGAAAACCTAATAAAAACAAAAAACAAACCTGGAATTAAGACACTATGTCCTAAAATAAGAACAGAATGCTATGAAAAAGAAATAATTACAGAACTCTCCAAAATTAAAAATATGATATTCAAACTAAAAGAGAAATCAATGGGGGACTTCCCTGGTGGCACAGTGGTTGAGAATCCGCCTGCCAGTGCAGGGTATGCCGGTTTGAGCCCTGGTCCGGGAAGATCCCACGTGCTGCGGAGTAGCTAAGCCCGTGCGCCACAACTGCTGAGCCTGCGCGCTAGAGCCCGTGAGCCACAACTGTTGAGCCCACATGCCACAACTACTGAAGCCTGTGCGCCTGGAGCCTGTGCTCTGCAACAAGAGAAACCACCGCGGTGAGAAGCCCATACAACGCAACGAAGAGCAGCCCTCTCTCGCCGCAACTAGAGAAAGCCCGTGTGCAGCAACGAAGACCCAATGCAGCCAAAAATAAATTTATTAAAAAAAAAAAAAAAAAAAGAAATCAATGGAAGTGTTGAAAGGTTAAGAAAGAGAGAGAAAATCAGCTAAAAATTAGAATAAATATACAAGGTGGGAGAGAAAAGATTAGCGAATCAGAGAATCAATCTGGGAAGTCCAACATCCTGATAAATATGGGTTTTAAAACGGAACCGAAAAAAAACAAATAGGACATTGTCAAAGAAAGCAATACAAGAAAAATTTCCAAGTTGATTTAAGTTTTTCAGATTGAAAGGACCCACTGAATAATCAGCACAGTGAAAATGAGAAGGACTCACTGAGTGTTCAGGGCAAATCCAGGCAAACTAAGGCACCTCAAGGATCAATTCCTTCTCCAGAGGTAGCTGTGCTGGAACTCTTCTCTATGGCTGCCCCTTTCCATTTTAGAAGGGGCCATAGCGTATCACTTGAGGAAGACTCATGTTCTGTCTTTTAAGCTCATTGAGTTTGGTAACCTTGCAGTCAGTTTCTTATGGTAAAATAGACCTGACAGTTCCTTGGTTATCTTAATTATTCATTATCAAATAAAATGTCCCTGTTTTTTTTTTTTTTTAAATTCATTTATTTATTTATTTATTATTTATTTTTAGCTGTGTTGGGTCTTCGCTTACTGCGCGAGGGCTTTCTCCAGTTGCGGCGAGCGGGGGCCACTCTTCATCGCGGTGCGCGGGCCTCTCACTATCACGGCCTCTCTTGTTGCGGAGCACAGGCTCCAGACGCGCAGGCTCAGCAGTTGTGGCTCACGGGCCCAGTTGCTCCGCGGCATGTGGGATCCCCCCAGACCAGGGCTCGAACCCGTGTCCCCTGCACCGGCAGGCAGACTCTCAACCACTGCGCCACCAGGGAATCCCAAAATGTCCCTGTTTTTAAAGTTGGATTTACTTTTATTCTTTGTAGTGACTGGAGGAGGAGTTAAGAGATACAGAGATATGAAATGAGGAATATTTTCCCCACCTTTTTGAGAAGTCATTTGAAACATTTTAAAAAAGAGATAATAGCTGATATTTTGGGAACTAGAATGAATAAACTCATTCAAGTTTAAAAAATCAGTGTTCATTTTTGAGCAGTGATCTGAATCTAATTGGTTGCAACCAAGTATCATCCTGATTAAAAAAGGGTTGGGAAGAAATAAAAGGAACTCAGCTCCTTTTAGACTGGAGAAAAATAGTTCTTTGGGCGGGGAGGGGCACAATTATTCCAAGGAAAGAAATTGTTTAAATGACATATTATTATGTTACTTAGTCATAGAAGATACTTTGATTTGGGCTCAGAATGTGATGATTGCTACAAAACGAAGATGATTTGAGATAATTTTCTAAGGGCTATAGCTACTGTTGTTTGTTTGGTTTTTTTCCAATTTTCTTTTGAAAAAGTAGGAAAGAGAACAATTTTCTGGTCCACTCAGTAGCCTGATTTCCTAAAAGATGTTAAGCTCTTAGGAAAACTCAACAGACTCAAACAGGCTGACTCTGTCTCCTAAACTGAAGTAACTTTTCAAAGTGTTGGGCTAAGTGTCCAAGGGGCTTTAACCTACAATTCTGAGAATTTATGATGCCATGACTCTCCTTTATCATATCCATTAGAACAACCAAGTATTTTAAAAGGAAAAATAAATCGAAGGAGAACATTGGCCATATTTGGAAGACTGTCTTCCTCCAAAATTAAATGGCAACTAGCCAAAAACCTGTCCATTGGTGGTATTCCTCCTGCCTGGGATCCATTTGCCTCTATTAATGGATTGTATTGTTATTTCTTGTCACTTTCTCACTTCACTGGGCAGTTAGCCTCCTTTATGAGTTCCTTGCTTCCTCACTTGCCTTCTAATATTCTTGACACAGCAGCCAGAGTGATTGTCAGATCAAGTCCTTATATTTGGCTGGAAATCCAATAATAGTTGCTAAAGAGGATATAAAGCGGAACCTATATAGCTCCTGTTTTCAGAGAACTTACATTTTGGTTGAGAAGATGGAAAAGATCCATGTTCTAAGTTAAGAGTATTAGATAGGTTTTATATATAGCATTATTATAAAATCAGTCCCCTGAGTGCTAATTGCCGTAGCAGTTTGGAAGCAATTCCTTTAGGTTATGATTGTCAGGGGAGGTTTTTATGAAGTGATATTTGAAGTACAACTTATGGGACTGCTTTGGATAGATGAAGGAAACAAGCAAGGAGTTTTAAGGTAATAATTGCATAACAGTGCAGACATGATAAAATCCAAGCATCTTCAGGATGTACAGTGAATAAAGTGCGGTGCAGTTAAACTGTTGCAGCATGGTATTTCATAGAGGTCAGTGATTTTCAAATTTTTCTTTTTTTAAAGTCAAGACCCCTTTTGTTAAGCAGAATATTATGTGGAACTCCAACATATTAAACATGAGAACTGTAGCTTCTGTGGATAAAGCCGGATGCAGGTGGAGAGTACTCGCCCATTTCTGCCTGTGTGATTTCTCAGCTCTGCACTGGGGGTCTTTGAGGCTCTCTCGCCAGACACAGCACTCTGAGGAATAAAGCTTAGAAACCACATGTTTCAGGGAGCAGCTTGGTGGGAGAAAGAAAACTGACCACTTGGGGTCAGTTGATAAAAAGTGTTGGATATCCATTTTGAGTTTCTTGTTTAGCCGGTGGGTTGTTATAGAAAATTTTTGATCAGAACCTTTTAACATAGTGTTACAGGAAGATTAGGATGGTGGCAGGGTGCAGTTTTTGTGCCCCCTCACCCCACAGCATGATCCTTAGAACACCCCGCAGGAGTCCACTGAGAGTGTTTACTTTTTCTGACTAAGGAGCAAGATATGTGTGGCTGAAATAACTTAAGGGGAGAAAGGAAGAAAAGATATAAGGGCCAAGTTGGTGAGTGCTGGCCAAGATTAAATAGGATAATACATGTGATGGTGCTCTGAAATTTATCAAAGACTATTGTGTAAAAGACTAAAGTCTGTGCGTTAGAGTAGTATCCTAGCAGCAGTAATATTATGATAGAGTGGGAGAGAGGAAGCAGCCTTCGGAGATAGGCGACACCGGCTCAGCCTTGCTGATTCCAAGGGCATGAACTTAGCTCTCAGGGCAGTAGTAATGACCACCAGCTCCCTGTTTTCCTCTTGTACTGAGGACTTTCTTGATTCCTTGTGACAGTGCCTTTCCCACTTGCAGCATGTGTGGAGAACAGGAAGGGGATTCTGCAGCATGCGTTCCAGAATGGCTGGCTGAAGCTGGGGATGCCGCCAACCTCGTAGATTTTCCACGTCCACTCAGGACTCTGTGCAGGGAGTGGAGCACAGACGTCTGATCCTCTGAGAAGGAGAAACAAACCCAGAGAGGCGGCAGCATGACTAGAGGCCTTAGATCGGGATGGTGTGAAGAAGAACGGAACGCACTGGATTCCCCCTTCCTCTCAAGCTGACTGTCGCCAGCTGATTTCATCAGCTGCTCCCCTGCAGGCCTTCCCTCCGCTGGCTGCTCAGAGCATGCATTCGTTATTCAGCTTGTCTTTTTGTCTGAGTTGCAAGTTCGTTAGCCTTTGCTTAGTGTGGATTCAGAGACAGGCAGAGGTGTTCAGAAACCAACAGGGTGGTAGGCTCGATGTTGCTGTGTGACAGACAGTACACCTGAGACTGGGGTACGATTCCTGCCTAGGAAACTAGGCTGAAAAATGATTTCTGCCCCTGGGAACGTTGTAATTTGATCTTGAATTCTAGGGCCTAAAGAGGCATATCCAGGACTGGTCACAGCTCTCTAAGGCAATAGGGTATCCCCCCAAGTCTGGAATAATGGCCTCCCATAGGGGCTGAGTTGCCATGGTTGAGCAGGCTTGGAAATAGCAGTCGGATGACCTTAAAGGGTGTCCATTGCCCCAGTGCAGTGATTCAGGCAGCACCTGTACTGGCTGTGTATAGGCTGGAAGGAACTCTGTGGCTGGGAAGACTTCCCTCATTTCCTTAGGCAATATGAGGTTCTCCTGGATGGGCTGGTACTGTAGGCCACCGCTGGAAGCCCCTGCCCTTGACGTGGGAGGCAGAGGGTCCGAGTTGTCTAGTTTGCACTTCGGTGGGGACAGTGCCCCTCACATTCAGTCTGTACCAACCCTGGAGGAGTGGGGGACTCCTGAGGAGGAGGTAGGGACGCATCCCCCATCCTGATGTTTCATCCAGCCGTAAGCATTTTAATTGATTGTTTTAAATTAACAGGGTAAAATAGATTTTAAACTGTAGTTTTATGAATTTTAGTTTATGTGTAGATTCGTGTCACCACCACCACAATTAGGATACAGCACTCTTCCATCACCCCTAAGATCTCCTTTGCACTATCCCTTTGTGGTCAGTCATGCCCTCTTCCACCCCTACTCCCTGGCAACTACCCTGATTTGTTCTCTGTCACTATAGCTATAGTTTTGCCTTTCTGAGAATGTTATATAAGTGGACTCATACAGTATGTAATCTTTTGAGACTGGCTTCTTTCATTCAATGTTAATGTCTTTGCAGTACTTTCAAGTTTTGTGTATATCAATAGTTGATTCATTTATATATATTAATTTTTTTTTACATTCCAACTGATTTACCTGTAATTTTTTATAGCAGCACTACATCACACATGAAGTACCCGTTTTCCTTATATTTTTCAGTAGTATTTCATTATATAGATGTACCACAGTTTATCTATTCACCTGTTTGAAGGGTATTTGGTTGTTTCTAATTTTGGCAATGATAAATTGAGCTGCTAAACATTCATGTAAAGGTGTTTGTGTGAACAGAAGTTTTTCTTTCTCTAGAGTAGGTACCTAGCTGAGGTATTGTTGGGCATATGGTAAGTGTATGTTTATGGGAAACTTCAGAACAGTTTTCCAGAACGGTTGTGCTATTTTACGTTCCCATCAGCAGTGTACGAGGGGTTCAGTTGCTCTGAATCCTCACCAGTGCTTGGTGGTGGTAATATTTTCTAATTTAGCTATTCTAATGGGTACACAGTGGAATCCCATGGTGGTTTTGATTTGCATTTGCCTAATGGCTGTTGAACATCTTTCCGTGGGAGGCCATTATTCCAGGCTTGGGGGAATATCCTGCTGTCTGAGGGAGCTGTAATGAGGTCTGGACATGTCTCAGTAGGCCCTGAGACTCACGATGCAGACTTCAGAGGTTCCAATGTGCAAAAATAATCTTCCAGCCTAGTTTCCTAGGCAGGAGTCTCGCTGCAGTCCCACTTCTTCCCGTCACACAGCAACATTGAACCAACTACCAGACCTCGTTGGCTTCTGCTGAGATTATTTGCCTTCCATATAGCCTCTGATGAAGTTCTGTAAAAGTCCTTTGCCCAATTTGAACTTGGGTGGTTCTTTTACTGTTGAGTTTTGAGAGTCCTTTGTATGTTCTGAGTTTATTTTTGGTCAGCTGTGTAATTTGCAAATATTTTCTCCCAGTCTTTAGCTTGTCTTTTTACTCACTTCAAATTGGCTTCCGCAGAGCAAAAATTTTAAATTTTGATGAAGTTTAATTTATCAGTTTTCTTTGATCATGCTTTGGGTGTCATGTCTAAGAATTCTGTATAACCCTGGGTCGTGAAAATTTCCTTCTGTTCTAAAAGTTTTATAGGCTCACATTTACACTTGTGATTTATTTTGAATTAATTTTTGCATAAGGTGTGAGGCTTATGTCACAGTTCATCTGCTTGCCTAGTCTGGTCCTATCTCACTCCCGGTAGTTCATTGTCTTTTCCTGACAAGTTTGACTTTAGATTTCCGTTGCAAGTGATGAAAATCAGCCTCAGATTACAGATTGTTGCTTCATGGGAAAAGAATCCCAGGAATAGGCCCCATGTGTCAGAAATCTGGCGATTTTGCAGTTCTTAGTATAAGGGGTTTTCTTCTCCCTATATTTGTCCTCATTTTTGAATAGTCAGAATAGGTCCGTGTTTCAAATCTTATCTGCCTCCCAAGGCCCCCTCATATATTTTCCATTCTCCATGCAGTGGTCTCATTCCTGTACTGTGGGTGTCTCAGTGGTTGTGCTTGGTACCTGAACATGATGTCATAGGGAGGAGACAGAAAATTCAGAAGAAACTCAGGTGTGGGGTAAAGCAGGGGTTGGCAAACTATGGCTTATGGATCAAATCCAGCCCACTGCCTGTAGCCACTGACTTATATATTGCCTATGGCTGCTTTTATGCTACAGTGGCAGAGTTGAATAGTTGGAACAGAGACCATATGGCCCTCAAAGCATAAAATATTTACTCTCTTGCCCTTTACAGAAAAGTGTTGCCAGCTCATGGAGTTGAGGCTGGTACTGGGGATGAGTTTCGGGGTAGGGCACTTTGCTGAGGTTAAAACTGAATCTTGTAGAAAACAAGCGATAACAGTGCTTTTCCTACATAAACCATCCTAGCATCTTTTGATGCAGTATCATCATAGGAATTTGGAGGAAGTAAAATCTGGTGCAGCCTTGGAATAACCTAGTGGTGATGGGCTTAAAGGAAAGATGAGACTGAGTGGAGATTATGTGGTGCATCTGAGCCAGTCCCGATGTGGGAGGGGGAGACTCAGGGACTTAGGGGTGATGTGATGGCCAGCATTTACCTCTTACCCCTCCTGGACTCTTTGTTTCTCTGTATCTGCTACACTTGACTTTACTGGTCCTCAGCCTTAGCTGCACATTAGAATCACCTGGTCTGTACTCCAGACCAATTAAGCCAATTTCTGGGGTGGGATCGAGCTGCCAGGATTTCTTAAGTTTCCCAGGTGTTCCCGGCGTATAGCCACAGTTGAGAACCTTCATTCCACTTTGCAGTTCTTTAGACCCCGAGGAAATATTGCCACCTACTGACAGTAGGAAGTTATTATGCTTGGAAACAAGTCAGTAACTCTTCAGATTCCATTCCAGTTTGGGATCTTGTGCTCTGGATAATGGTTTTTTTTTTTTATCATTTGTATATTAGAGTTTGATTTTTGGCCATCTTAAGGTAGCTCTCAATAAGTAACACCCTGTCTCAGTTTTGATGTAACCCAGAATATTGGTGTATACAATTGATAGGAATCATGGAATATTAACACTGAAGGAAACCTTAGAGGTCATTAGCTCAAACAGCTAGCATGTCCAAGTATCTTTTGGACTTACATACTCTGGCCCTAGAGCCTTGCTACTCAAAGTGTAGATCAAGAGTGTCAGCATCACCTGGGACCTTGTTAGGAAGGCAGGACTTCCGTCCTCCTCACCCCACCTCTGAACCCACCCCCACCCCCTGACCCACAGAATCTGTAACTTAACAAGATCCTCAGGTGATTCATATGGACCTTAAAGCTTGAGAAGCACTGCTTTAGAGAATCATAAGTGGAAGCTTCTGTGAGTACATTTCAATTCAGAGTAAGAAACTCCTTTTCAAACACAGCTGCCAGAATTCTTTTAGACTGAAGGACCACTTGACAGGGACAACACTGTTACTTCTAAGAGCCCTCCCAAGTCTGATTTTATTGTTTTTCTCCTCCTCCTCAAATAGTTTCTTCAGTGTCTCCCAAGAATGACTTTCTTTATACCTTATACCATGAACGTGCATTGCAGCCATCTGTTCTGCTGTGTGCACTGTGGTCTTCCCATTGTTTCCCCGCTTAAACCTGGAAACCCTTATGACCCTAATGGATGAGTGCAAGCACAGGTTATCCAAGTCTTCTCATCTCTTTCTCATTGTGCTGCTGGATCTAAACTAAGGGAGGAAGGTTGAACGGATCAAAGACTTGGGAGAGGCTAGGAAAGGGAGTCCCATATGAATACCTACATAACCTCTAAATTCCCCTCTAATTCCTAGGCCCAGATTCTCCAGTACGAGGTAGACTTTTTTGATGTATAACACATCTTCTGTGCTCACCTGTGCTGTCATTGTTGAGAGCATTGCTACTTTTTTCCAGGCATGGGATCTAGAGATTATTTCCTTATCCTGGTTCTCAGTCCATATAGTGATCTCATCCAGACATTTTCTTTATTCTTACAACCCAGTACTTGATATATGTTCCTGGTCTTTCCTAGGTTTCCCATTTCCAGTCTCTCTCCTTTTGGAATCCTCAGTACTGGTGCCAAGATTATGTTCAACATCTGCCCCTCTGCTTTTCACTGTTTTCAAAACCCTAAAGAATGTAACTCCCTCCTCCTTTCTATGCAAAACTCTTAATAATTTATTTTCCAGTTGAGAACCCTCCCCCATCTGTCTGCATCCTTTCTCCCTCCCATCCTCTACCTCTGCTTCTGGGATCAGCCTGGCCTGGCCAAACACCCTCATTTCCTTTTTATTACACCTTCTCCCCTTCCTTCTTCAAGTGGGCCTGCCCATCACACTCTTCCTACAAGGGCTGTGAGCTCTGTGTTACCTTGAATCACATTGAGAGCTGGGAAGCTTCTCAGATACAATCTAACCCAATACCCTTATCTCGCAAAAGAGAAGAGTAATACCCAGAGAGGTTAGGTGCCCAAGGTCACACAGCTAAGGGTGCAAATGCTTGATGTGAAGTAGCAGCACTGTCCAGTGTGGCTCCTTCAGGGGACTTTGTAATACTTGATGTGAACCGTTTCGTTTAACTACAAGGTAAGTGTGGGGATGTGCATGGTGGATGGTGAGGGATGCAGGGAAGTCACAAAACATGATGGATTGCCTTCTTTTAAAGAGAGGTAAATCAAGCCTTAGAAAGACAAAAGGATTCATTATTTGTCTCATACCATTTTTGGTCAGAGGCAACCTTAAATTCTTCATTCATGACTCTGCTAAATACTGGCAGGCACTTACTCCTTCTAGGGGGCGGTGTGTGTGTGTATGTGTGTGTGTAGATATGAGTTATACTGTTTAAGCATTGTTGTGTCTTTTTTTTTTTCTTCCTCTGGAAGATGATTTTAATGTCCCTTGTCTTTCTACTTACATGAGATACCGTGTTAACCAATTGGAGGAGGGTCTGGGTTAGATATTAGAGAAGGATAGAATTGGTTACAGTCAGGGTTTGTTTTGTTTTATTTTTGGCTTTTCACCCACCTATGCCTCTATTTTTACTTAAAAGGAGAAGGTTCTAATACACGTTTTTAATGTGCTGCAAGAACTAGCGGAGGGAAAAGCAACCTGAAAGCAGTGGATTATTATTAGTAGTGGTACTTACCTTGCTTCATAAATCACCCCTTTGGGCCCCTTAATCATTTGATATGTTGTTCAGCTCCCCGTGACCTGTCAACATGCTCTCAGTCAGAAAAAGTGATGGCTGTCTTCCAGGGCCTGTCTCATCTCCTCTCTATAGGGAGCAACCACCACTCAGAGGCTCCCTTGAGTACACAGCCCGAAATTGCCTGCATTTGAGTCTGCCGCTGCGTCATCCAAGGGCCTGTTTAATTTGCCCTCTACCATCATGCCGGTCTCTCCACACTGAAAATGCCTCCTTCCCACAGAACATCTGTGTTTGGATGAACCTCTCTCCCCGCTTCTCAGTGTTCCAAACAGCAGTGAACTTGGATATTTCCTGCCCTGAAGGCCTCCTTATGTTCACAGGGCCCCTTTGCCATGTTTTTCTGACCTCATTGGCATTCTGTGCCCTTCCCAGGCCGTTGATATTGTCCATGGGTGTGGAACAGGGTGGGAAGCAACAAAGGAAATGAGGGCAGCCAGTGCGATTAGTACGGGAAAGAATTTGGGGTGGGGGGAGATTATATGCTTTCCACTGAGTGGTCTGAGAATATTCCAGATCCTATGAAGTTAATTTCCAGTAAGTTCTTCCTCCTCTTCTTGCTTCCTGTTATAAGATGGAGTTGCCTGCATATCAGAGAGCTCATTACACATGTACTGAATGAAAGGAGGAATGAATGAATAATTGTATTTGCTGGAGCCAGGATTCTGGGCTGGTGAGGTGCTGGGGCTATAGGGAACAGATGTTGAGAACAGGACTAAGAGACAGAAGATGTGGGTTCCAGGCTTGGGTTTTCTGCCAATGAACCTGGGGAACTTTTTTACCATCTTTGGGCAGTGACTTCTTCATCCATAAGATGAAATATCTGGTCAACATTTGTGGTCCCAAACATTTCAAACACAACGATTCCTCTAAATTTTTGTTGAAATAGTTCAGAAGCTTTTGCAGAGGGAAAGAAACCAACAAAATTCACCTACTGAATGGGAGAAGATATTTACTAACAATATATTTGATAAGGGGTTGATATCCAAATTATATTTAAGAAACTCATATAACTCCATATCAAGAAAGCAAACAAGCCAATTAAAACTGGGCAGAGGACCTGAATAAATGTTTTCCCAAAGAAGGCATACAGATGGCCAATAGGCGCATGAAAAGATGCTCAACATCACATCATCAGGGAACTGCAAATCAAAACCACAGTGAGATATCACCTCACACCTGTCAGAATGACTGTTATCAAAAAGACAAGAAATAAGTGATGGGGAGGATGTGGAGAAAAGGGAACCCTCACACAAACCTCATGTTGGTGGGAATGTAAGTTGGTACAGTCACTATGGAAAACAGTATGGCAGTTCCTCAAAAAACTAAAAATAGAACTACCATATGATCCAGCTATTACACTTTTGGGTATTTATCTGAAGAAAATGAAAACACTAATTCAAGAAGGTGTATGTATTCCTATGTTCATAGTAGCATTATTTACAGTAACCAAGATACGGAAACAACCTCAGTGTCCATCGATGAATGGTTAAAGAAGATGTGGCATGCCACTCACCACTGTTATTCAACATAGTTCTGGAAGTTTTAGCCACAGCAATCAGAGAAGAGCAAGAAATAAGTGGAATCCAAATCGGAAGAGAAGTGAAACTGTCACTGTTTGCAGATGACATGATACTATACGTAGAGAATTGTAAAGATGCTACCAGAAAACTACTAGAGCTAATCAGTGAATTTGCTAAAGTAGCAGGAGACAAAATTAATGCACAGAAATCTCTTGCATTCCTATACACTAATGATGAAAAATCCGAAAGAGAAGTTAAGGAAACACTCCCATTTACCGTTGCAACAAAAAGAATAAAATACCTAGGAATAAACCTACCTAAGGAGACAAAACACCTGTGTGCAGAAAACTATAAGACACTGATGAAAGAAATTAAAGATGATACAAACAGATGGAGAGATATACCGTGTTCTTGGATTGGAAGAATCAACATTGTGAAAATGACTATACTACCCAAAGCAATCTACAGATTCAATGCAATCCCTATCAAACTACCAATGGCATTTTTTACAGAACTAGAACAAAAAATTTCACAATTTGTATGAAAACACAAAAGACCCCGAATAGCCAAAGCAATCTTGAGAAAGAAAAATGGAGCTGGAGGAATCAGGCTCCTGGACTTCAGACTATACTACAAAGCTGCAGTAATCAAGGCAGTCCAGTACTGGCACAAAAACAGAAATATAGATCAATGGAACTGGATAGAAAGCCCAGAGATAAACCCACGCACATATGGTCACCTTACTTTTGATAAAGGAGGCAAGAATATACAATGGAGAAAAGACAGCCTCTTCAATAAGTGGTGCTGGGAAAACTGGGCAGCTACATGTAAAAGAATGAAATTAGAACACTCCCTAACACCATACACAAAAATGAACTCAAAATGGATTAAAGACCTAAATGTAAGGCCAGACACTATAAAACGCTTAGAGGAAAACATAGGCAGAACACTCTATGACATAAATCACAAAAGATCCTTTTTGACCCACCTCCTAGAGAAATGCAAATAGAAACAAAAATAAATAAATGGGACCTAATGAAACTTAAAAGCTTTTGCACAGCAAAGGAAACCATAAATAAGACGAAAAGACAACCTTCAGAATGGGAGAAAATATTTGCAAACGAAGCAACTGACAAAGGATTAATCTCCAAAATTTACAAGCAGCTTATGCAGCTCAATATCAAAAAAACAACAAGCTGATCCAAAAATGGGCAGAAAAGCTAAATAGACATTTCTCCAAAGAAGATATACAGATTGCCAACAAACACATGAAAGAATGCTCAACATCACTAATCATTAGAGAAATGCAAATCAAAACTACAATGAGGTATCACCTCATACCAGTCAGAATGGCCATCATCAAAAAAAGCTACAAACAATAAATGCTGGAGAGGGTGTGGAGGAAAGGGAACCCTCTTGCACTGTTGGTGGGAATGCAAATTGATACAGCCACTATGGAGAATGGTATGGAGGGTCCTTAAAAAACTAAAAATAGAACTACCATATGACCCAGCAATCCCACTACTGGGCATATACCCTGAGAAAACCATAATTCAAAAAGAGTCATGTACCACAATGTTCATTGCAGCTCTATTTACAATAGCCAGGACATGGAAGCAACCCAAGTGTCCATCAACAGATGAATGGATAAAGAAGATGTGGCACATATATACAATGGAATATGACTCAGCCATAAAAAGAAATGAAATCGAGTTATTTGTAGTGAGGTGGATGGACCTAGAGTCTGTCATACAGAGTGAAGTAAGTCAGAAAGAGAAAAACAAATACCGTATGCTAACACATATATATGGAATCTAAAAAAAAAAAAAAGGTTCTGATGAACCTAGGGGCAGGACAGGAATAAAGATGCAGACGTAGAGAATGGACTTGAGAACACGGGGAGGGGGAAGGGTAAGCTGGGACGAAGTGAGAGAGTGGCATGGACATATACACAGTACCAAATGTAAAATAGATAGCTAGTGGGAAGCAGCCACATAGCACAGGGAAATCAGCTCAGTGCTTTGTGACCACCTAGAGGGGTGGGATAGGGAGGGTGCGAGGGAGACGCAAGAGGGAGGAGATATGGGGATGTATGTATATGTATAGCTGATTCACTTTATTATACAGCAGAAACTAACACACCATTGTAAAGCAGTTATACTTTAAAGATGTTAAAACAAACAGAAAAACAAACAAAAACAATGCCAACTTATGGCCCTATCCCAGATCTGCTGAATGAGCATCTCTGAGGCCTGGGTCTGGGATTCTGCCATTTTATCAGGAATCCCGAATGGAATTTAAAACAAGTTTTAGATCCCCTGGTCTACAGAGCTGGGTAAATACTTAAATTTACCCAGCATAAATTTAAGTATTTACGTGGGAGCCTACGGGAAGGGGGCGTTGACCTGCAAGGCTTCTCTGTGGAGAAGGCTGAGTAGGTATTTTAAGAATAAGCAGGAGATCACTAAGAAGATTGCCGGGGGAGAGGGCATTCTGGGCATAAACATTAGCAAATGCAATTACATGGAAGTATGGAAAAGTATGGCATGTTTGACTTGCACGTGGGAGAGTAACAGCAATATCCTTTCGCAAGCAGAATTTAAGGGGACTTGCCATGAGAAGAAATGTGTTTGTTACAGTGTTTTCAGATTTTTATCTTTTATTGTGAGAAAATATATATTACATAAAATTTTCCATTTCAACCAACCATTCTTAAATGTACAGTTCTGTGACATCTACATACAGCATTTATATTGTTGTGCAGCCATCACCACTGTCCGTCTCCAGATCTTTTCATCTTCCAAAACTGAAAATCTGTACTCATTAAATAGTAACTCCTCATTCTCTCCCCTCCCCGAGACCCTGAAGCCCACCATTCTACTTTCTGTCTCTGAATCTGACTATTCTTAGGTACCTCATGTAAGTGGAATCATGCAATATTTGTCTGTTTGTTCCAGCGTAACATAAACATCACTTAACATAATGTCTTCAAGCTACATCCATGTTGTAGCACGTGTCAGAATCTCCTTTTTAAGGCTGAGTAAATCCTATTATATGTCTCTAACACATTTTGTTTATCTGTTCATCTGTCAGTGGACACTGGAGTTGCCTCCACCTTTTGGGCTGTTGTGAATATGCTCTGAATATGGACGTACTCCGATTTTGTATCTTATTACCTAAGCTGTTAAACTTTCAGATGTTAAGTGCAAAATGATTTCCTACAAACCCTTGATAAGACAGTGCCTTTGGTTGAGGTGCTTACAGTTTTGTTGTGGAGACGTGTTTGCACTCTTGAACCCAAGACTACGGGCAGAATATGATTAAAATACCCAATGGCACTACTAGAATTCACTTTTAAATTTCCTGCGATCATGCACGGGAAGCAAAGCCTCGAGACTTCCTCTAGACAGGTGGTGAACACAGCTGATTATCAGCCGAGGACTTACCAAGCCAGAGCATCACTATCTGCGTTTGCAAACGAAATCTCCTCTCTTGGTAAAGTAGCCTCTGAGCACCTTGATTCATAACTAAGCATTGTGGGGACGCTGGGAAGGAGCTAGGCAAAAGAAATTTTATGGAGACGAGTGAGAGGACCAGTTTCCTACATAGCTGGTAAGAGAGTGCATCACTCAGTTTAAGTTGTTTGTAGACAAGGTAATTGAGGAACCAGGGATCCTTATTTAAAAAAAAAAAAACCCAGATTCTTCAGGTAGCTAGACATTACTGTGAAAATAGACTGTTAAGAGGGTGTGTGTGTGTGTGTGTGTGCACGTGCGTGTGTGTATACAGCCCCAACCTTCCCGACTACTAAGAAAGTGATTCTGTTACTTCTGTTTCTGCAGTACAGCCTCAAGCTCAGGGCTGGGCCAGTCCCTTCATTAACTCACTCCCCTGTTAACAGACCTCCTGCTTTCCCTTCTTGGACACCCTGTGGCTGAAACTGGAGACACACAAGATTAGGAGGTAGTTCTGGGAGGGAGTTGGGGACAGGGAAGCATTGGGGTATCAGAGATATCCTGTTCTGTTGGCAGCTCTCTGACTTCCAGCCAGTGTTCTGGTTGAGTGTTTACTCCTGGCTCCTGCTGGATCTGAACCCCTCCCTCCACCCAGTTTCCCCTTCATGGGCCTCACTGGTTGGCACAGCACTCTCAGTTCCAGGGCTACTGTTCCCATGCAGGGTCCCAAGGCTCGGTTTATGAACCCCAGACGTTTGGTCTTTCTAGTCAGTGGTTAGTGTTCCAGGGCTTGTATTGTTTTGTTCCCTACAAGGTCAGGTTCTGTAAGGTTTAATCTGTCCTTGCTGGTGGGGCTCTGACTAGCAAAGCAAATATATCAGGTCAGCCTGGCCACGTTGGGGGAAGAGCCAGGCCTGTTGGCACAGACTCCAGAGCTGGCATGGGCTTTGTGGGAGGCGGGCCTGGACCACAGACGGTGGCATCAGCAGTCCTGTTTGTTCTTCAGCCCCTGGCCAAGCCTGGGCAGACTAGATTCCTATCCTGAGGAACACAGATGCTTCCTCCTGGGCCCGCCTGCCCCTCGGAGCAGCACAGTCTGGTAAAAAGGAGGGCTTGTCCCTGTGAGTCTCTTTTCTCTGTTCTAGTCACTCCCAACATCTCCTCTGTTCCAAATCCATTTTCCATCCCCACAGTGAGCACAGTAATATGGTTGTCCAAGTGCAATATAATTGCCGTATAAATGAATGGTTTTATGATAATAAAGATTTAAAGCTTTTCAGACACTTGATTTCATTTCCCTAGTTTTCAACAAAACTACCATCTGAGTACCTATTCTTCAGTTGCAAAAGGTTTGGGACATCTGACCACCAGACAGGTGGAGTAGGTGCTGCAAAGTGTGTCGAACCTAAGAGCCTTCTAAGCAGCAGTCAGGTGGTACATACTGGCAGCTGTAACAGGGCCTAGAAGCCTGTTTCATGCCTCTTCTGCTCTCTTCATTTTGAAGCACTCGAGAGAGCATTCCACCAGCTGTTGTAAGGAGGAGCACCTGTATTGTCACCGTCATTGAGATTATAATGCAATCGTTTGGTCATGCTTCTCCGTGCAGTTACCGTGCCCACACACCATAGAAGAGCCACCTGGGAGTGTGTGCACAGGGATCGAATTAGAGGCTGTTTTCCAGTTCCAGCTAAAGGGAATGTTTAGCTGCATTTTGAGTTCTTAAGATCAGGGTATTAAAGGCATGGCCAACGCTGTCAAAACACGAACTGTGGAAATAGTTCAGGTTTCAGATACACAAGCAAGGAGCTGGTTGGGCGTCTCTTGCGAGCCTTGGGTGGGGGGATACTGATTTTAAAAAGATCCCAGAGAGAATGAAACCAATAGGGTGGTGGGCCAAACAAGAAAGAGATATGGTCAGCTACAGGTTTTTCCTGGAAATATAAGACATTTAAGGGTCTGGTTTAGCAGGCAGTATGCTCTCTGAAACCAGGGCTGGGAGGTGACATCCTGCCCTGCAGAGATAGGTACTTAGTAGTCACTGCTTTGAATTTTTTGCTGGAAAAAGGGAAGAAGGAAGTATGTGGAGCTTGTGAGAGTGACATGCTGAAAGAGAGCAAAGACAATAAAACAGGCAAGGATTGACCTGTCTAGGGCAGGTTTTGTCCACCTCTGGGTGTTTCCTGGACTCTTGAGCCCTTGTCTGCCCCCACTGAGTTCATCAAAACACACCTCTCTGCCCTCCTTCGACCGGCAGGAGCAGCTATGATTTTAGTGATTTGTCCCCAAGGGAGGCACAGCTGAAAGACTGTGTTTATTGAGAGCCTGTGAGCAGAGGTAAATGCAGGTGAGGTCAGGAAATGGAGCTGGTTCACCTCTCCCAGCAGGCACAAGGCCAAAGTCAGCCAACTTACAGATTCTCACGCTAGTTCTCCCACCCACAGGTAATTTCAGTTCATCTAGTGCTGCACCTGAGCCGAAGGCTGCAGTCAGGGGACACTCTGCAAATTGTAGCTTGTGTCCTGAAGTGCATGCCCATCACACAACTGTAGCCTTCACCAGCTTACAGCCGTTGACCTAGAGAGGAATTTGTTACATGGCCAAGGCCCTCTTATAAGCCAGACTCCAGTACAGATAGCAGTTCTCCCCATCCTGTCAGACACGCCTGCTCTCTTTTATTGTATTACTCTTAATTGGCTTTGGGTTCCCAGACTCTGAAGCAGAGTCTGAAGCTGAAGTTTTCTTCTCTTTCTCCTATGTGTCTGCTGCTCCGGTTTGCTCTTCTTTCAGGATCGCTGGTAAAAATGACAGCTGTTGACAGGATAGAGTGATTGGGAGGCTGGGAGAAGTGACCGCCAGACTGGGGAGTGATGTATGTTGCCATCACCTGGAAACTCAGATCAGCAGTAAACCAGAACCTGCCCTGACGATGTAGAGAAAAATATTTCACCTCACTTAGCTAGGTCATGTCCTTGTCTCTGAGAAGCTGACAGCCAGTGGGCATCAGCACTAACTCTGCAACAGAATAAGAAAACGAGCTGAGACTTCAGTGGAAGGGATAGAATACAGACAGTAAGAAGCTCTAATCTGAGTTCTTAAAATCAGAGTATTAATTGGCACGGCCAAGGGAAAGTTCTGGATTTCTCACGAGATTTTCAAAGTAGGTTATGTTTTCATCTTGTTAAGTTGGTTAAAGTTCATATCTGTCAAAATACCAAGTAGAAATACGTTAGGTTTTAGATGTCCAGACAAGGAGCTGGACGCCTTACTAAGCTTGGGTGGTGGCATGGTGGGAAAGGGTTTTGAGTATAAAAGGTCCCAGAGAAGAGGGCCTGTGGGTTGGAGTAGAGATTTTGGCCCCGGGTCTTGTATTGTTATTTTTTTTAATCTGTAGGCCAGATCTTTGGTTAGAGAGCTTGGCAGGTAAGTTTGCTAGGTGGTGATACCAAGATGGGAACCAGATGAAAATGGGTAAGCGCTCAGAATGAAGTTCAGTGAGGAAAGTGTAGAATTATTCCACCATTCTGAATGTCTGCACAAACCTAAGAAATGGCTGTGAGTGAGCAAATGTGATAGAAAAATATCTGGGATTGAAGATGAGGGCCAGCATCCCTCAGCAGTGTAGTTGTGGTTGAAGCAGGCCTATTCGGGATTGCAAACAGAAATTTAGAATATAGGGTTTGTAAGGCAATGCCCTCCCTTATAACTATCATTAGTCAGATCCTTTTTAGAATACTCTCTAGAATATTTTAGGTTAACGGGGCTATGGGTAGATTTGGAGACTGACCTACAGATAAAGGAATTTGGGACTTGAACTTGCGGAGAATAACTTAGATTTCATAATGATCTTTAAGTATGTAAAAACCCCGATTTGAAGACGGGTGCCAATCTTCCTAATCTTCATTGAGGATGGAATAGAGTCCCAGCAGCATTTGGGTAGACACGAGGAAAACTTGCCTGACAGCGAAAGTCATTAAATGTCAGAATGAGTTATTGAGGGCAGGTTCTGGATTTCTCATGAGATTTTCAGAGTAGGCTCTGTTTTCATCTTGATAGAATGGATCAGGTCCATTCCCATGGCCCTACGTGATAGCTGAGTGGAAAAACCAGTGACCATTCAGAGTCCCTGTTCCAACCCAAATATTGCCGAGCCCCTGCCTGCAGACATCTACCTGCTTTTACATCCCCTGAGGTGCTTCATGTCCCCGGAAACTGCATCAGCTCCCTAGGCCCATCTGTGGCCCTCCTTTCCAGGTCATGAGCTCTCTGGGGCTGTGCAGATGCACTGATCTAACTGGATTGTGCTCTTGTTCTCTTCTCACTTGCAGTATGAGTTTAAAGCCAAAAACATCAAGAAGAAGAAGGTGAGCATTATGGTTTCAGTGGATGGAGTGAAAGTGATTCTGAAGAAGAAGAAAAAGGTAAGTGACTCTAAATCACAAACTCTGGTGAAGAGGGAAGGAGGGGAGGTAGGCGTGGGATAGCTTTTCTTTCTAGGCTACCTTCCAGACAGAATCCTTCCCTTATCTGGTGAGGTGGTCTGCTTTGACCAGCAGCAGTGTTGAGAGGCTACAGCTGGAGCAAAGAGGCAGGGGCCAAAGGCCTAGTCAGCTGTTTGGCTTGGTCAGTCCTGGTATCCCATGAGTGACAAGGGTCATCTCCTGTCATCCTGGCATCCAGACCCCTTCCCCCATTTGATACCTTTACCTTTGAGTCTTGATCTTGGGAAATGCTTTAAGTTCAAGTGAGGGCAAGTAGCAGGGTTCAGTGGGGGAGGGGATAAGAGGCGGCTTCCTCAGAAGTTGTCCCATTCTGCTGCAGGAATAACTCTCAGTTCCAGCTGAGGTGGCATCCGGCCCCATTGTGTGTCCTTGTGTCCTCTTGTTACAGTTATTGCTGCTTTAGCCCATCTATTTCAATAGTCCCTCAAGACCCAGCCACCGCTGCTATTCAGCATGCAGGAAGGCTAGAGCGTGGCCAACATGTTGCTTTTTACTGGGTCAGTGTGGCATGCTGGAAGGAGCCCTCAGCGGATTGGAGAAGACCTGGTTTCTAGTCCTGGCTCTTCTCTTTCTGACTGTGTGGTTCTAAGCGAGTTAGTTTGCTTTTTGGAGCTTCAACTATAAAATGAAGAGTTGGATTAGGCGATCACTTTACCCTTGTCAGATCAATTACACTGCACCAGCTCTGGAACCGTGCTTTTCGGTGCTTGCATGTGTATGTATAGGTCACCTGTGCTTATTCAGGTTTTTGAGAACCTTCTGGGCTACAGAGAAAGCAGACCCTAGAGGCCAAATGGGTTTGTGTGTTTCTGCCCCCTGAACCTCTGAGGCAGGATGGGAACCTCAGAGGTTAAACACTTCCCAAAGCAGCCACCAAGCCGCCTCTCTTTCCCTAGCCTGTCCATGACTGTTGAATGGTGGTATGCCTCCGGGCTGTGGGGAGAAGCATGTTTACAGGAACTCCCTGCTCTCCAGAGAATGTTTTAAGGGCAGGGGCCATCTCTGTAAGCTCAGCACTCAGTTGGACACCTGGTATGTGTAGTGTGTTTCCAACGATTTTGGCTGTTGGCTAGCTGGGTAAATGAACATGTTTTGTGTATGATGGTCATTAAATCAGGAAGAACTAAGTTCTTAGCAGTTGGGTCAAATGAAGTCTCATTTGTTACTTTTGGCTGTCACATTCTTCTCCCTCTTTCTCCTCTGTCAACCTTCCCATTTAAAAAAACAAACAAACAAGGATGAGAGCCTTCCCAAGCATAGAAAAGCCTCAGTGGAAATTGCTAACTTTATGAGTAGGACTTCTTCAGTGACTCTGATCTTCAGGTGTATTATTCTAATGCAGGCAGTAGCCAAGTATATTGTGATCATCTCTTACTGAGATATAAAAAAAAAAAAACTTTTTGTTTATATTAATGTGTCTAAAATGCTGTCATCTTGAACTGATGCTAACAGATAATGAATCTCAAATTCCCTTATGAATCTTAGGTTTTATTTGTGGTGTGAACCCAGCTACTAAGATAATTGGCTTGGCTTTGTGGTTTCTCAATCAGTATATTTTCTTCAACTCCCAACTAGGCCCAAGTAATGATCTTTCCTGTGTATATGATAATGATTATTTATTATAGTATTGGAATCACACTATTGCACCATTTGCTAGGGAGGGGACTTCTGAATAAGGAAGATTAGTCTTGAACTTCATCCAAAGGATTTTTCTACAAAAGGACCCTAAAGGGCCTCTGTTTCCTGTGGTTTCTCATATACACCAGTAACTTTGTTGGGATAGCCTAAAGCATTGTTCTAGAAAGGCTCTACTGTTCTCATTAACAAATATTTACTGTGTCTACCATGTTCAAGGAACTGGGTAGGATACATAGGGGTATTAGATATGGACCCTTTCCAGCAAAATTAGCTATTTTGAATGACACTATATGCATACATAGGTCTATCATAGCTCCTATAACACTGCATTATAGTTATTTGTCTCTTTACCCCGTAGGCTGCGAGCCTTTAGGGCCAGGGACCACGTCTTCTTTCCAGTTCTATTTCATCTGTTTGAGAGGGTAGAAGACCAGTGGGGGCAAGCTGATGAACGTAATTACACACTAAGATGATAATGAGAACAGCCAACAATAATAGCTAACACTGATATTGAGCCCCTGCCTTTTGCCAGGCCTTGTCTGATGCAGTGTATACTTATTAGATCCACACAACCATCCTGTGAGGTAGGTACCATTTTAAGGCTTGGTTTGCAGAAGAAGATTAAGCACCTTGCCCAAGGCCTCAAGTCCCATCAGTGGTGAAGTTGAGGTTTGAACCAGGTCTGTCTTGTTCAGATCCCAAGTGGGTTCTTCCCACTACCATGTTGCTGTGTGTGTACTAATCTCTTCAGAATCCTTTAGAGAAAAACTGCTCTGTAGGAAATGCCTAATGAATTAATCCAGTGTCTTTAACTTCTAGCCTTTACCCTGTCACTGGGATATCACATCACAAGGAAACTAGTTTCCTGCTCAAAGAGTACTGTTAGTTCCAACGGAAACACACAACTTAGATCTATTTGGGTAAGAAAAGGAGGCACTTAGAATTATAGAACCAGAATTTGGGAGAAAGAGCTTCAGAAATGCTCTAGTCTGATCCCCTAATTGATTAGATGCGGTAACAGAGGACAAGAGAGACCCAGGAACGGTCCTGAGGTCACCCAGCTAGTTATGGAGCCGGGACTAAACTGAGTCCAGTCTTCTTTCTGCCATGTTTTCTGCTAGTTTTAAAAGAGGCGTATTAGGAAATTGTGTGCATTGTGTGAGAACTTATTAGTGCTTCAGTTTTGAAATGTGTTTTCTATATCTATATAGGTTATACCTTAAGATGGGTGGTAGCTGTGTTTTCAGGCCACTCCTATTCTGTCTGGAGGCATGGAGAACTTGTCAAGCTGAGTTAATGTGGCCTTTGCAAGGTGATTTAAAACAACTTTTTTTTTAAATTATTTTTTTGAGAGGTCACCATTGCTTTCAGGAGCATAAATAATGATAAAGCAGACAGACTTCGTGATGTGCCTACTGATAGTTTCCAGAAGGGATAGGAAATAAGTGGAAATACAAATTCTTCCTCTACTTTTGGGTTCCTAGGGAAGGCCTATCAAAACTGCCATGTCCATTTCTGGGTTCCAAAAGGAGGAAGGACCTCTGTGATAATTATCCCTGACTCTGTTTTCTGTTCTTGGCCCTGTTCCAGGCAGACCTACCTCTGAACCAGTTCGCATATAATATTCCCTGGCAGGAGATTTTGGAATAACTAAATGGCTGTAACTTTCCGTGGAGGACCGGATATTTGCACTCATTAGATAAAGAAAAGAGAAGAATCTAAACTCAAGGATGTGCTTACCTCATTGGGCGGTCTTATAAAAGCATCCACTGAAAGCCCGTTACCCCTCTCCCTCTGTTGAAAGTGAAAAGCTTCCTGGCAGTGGAGAGTGAAAACCTTTGACTTCATCACTTGGAGTAGCAAAGAGAACGTGGGGTCTAGAGGTAGACAGGTTGGACTTTAATTACCGCTTCACTAGATGGCCTTGCAGGGGAGTAAGTTAACTTCCGGAGCCTGATTGTTTGTCTGTAAAGTTGAGATCAATTTTGATAGTGTCAAGGAAGCAATATATAAAGTTCTTAAGAAAGGACATTTTTTCCCATATCAACTGGGAAATTTCCTGTGAGAACAAAAAGTGAAGCAGCTAAATATGACTTTCCTGTATCTTTCCTTTTTTTTTTTTTTTACTTTCTCACTTTCTGTGTTATTCTAGGTCCTCCAACAAGTAGATGCCAAGACAGGATTAAATGCCTGTGGGAGGAGGTGGGGAGACAAGGCTGAGATAGCTGTCAGATTTCAGTGTGGGTCTGACTCCAAGTGAAGGAGAGAGGAAGGAAGGAAGGCAGGTAGGTTGGGTGAAGGTCTCTTAGAGTACAGCACGGTCTGAGGAGGGTTTGGCAGGGCCGTCAGGGAGTTCTGAAGCCAGAGTCATCTGTCAGAGGACCCCTGTGTCTCCTAGGAATGGGCTTCCTCAGGATCCCCGCACACTGGTCACTGTCTGGGGGCAGGGCCCCTGCGTGTATGTAGTGATGGATTTCAGAATGCAGCAGCCGGGGCCCTTGGTTAGTTAAACTTCCTGTAATTGGAGGTCTGTGGGGCACATTCTTGTGATAACATCTTCTTTTCTCCAGAAATTTTTTACTAGCCAATATATGAAGCAGAACCTTCTTTCAAGTGAAGCTGCTCTCTACATCTCATGACATTTTAATTACCTTGGAGTAAGAAATTCATTTTTAAAAGAGAAGAAAAAGAGGAGGGAAGGGGAGACTGCTGGGGTGGGGAAAGGCATGGAGAGAGACAGGTTAATAAACTAATTCAGAGGCCTCTTAAAAGGCTCAACAGTGCCTTGAGTGAGTGTCCTTTGTAGGTACGGAGGGGACAAAGAGTAAGAGAAAGGAGTGATACCCCAATTCTGTATGTGTATATGTATGGCAAAATGCCAGACAGCTGCCCCAAGGGCATCAGTCTGCTCCAGTAGGTACTCTGCCCACTCATATTTTTACCCCCATTTCTTTATATTTATGGAGCTAGTGAGGAGGTAGATCTTGTCTCCCTGGGCCTCACTCACTGGCCTCAATGCTAGTACTGTTTGTGCTTCCAGTGATACCAGGGAGGCCCTGCCTGAGCCTGGGCTTCAGGTGGAAGGAGCCTGAAGACCAGCCTCGATCAGTCCCGTTGGTCCCCCTGGGCTGTTTGCAGTGAGTACGGCTGTGAAGGGCGCTCTTTCCCTCAAAAGCACTCAAAGAGGTGCTGACAGCTTTAAAGATGTATCCCCTCTTCTCTTCCCCCCCTCCACCTCCTTTTCCACTCCCACTTGGACTTGACATGTCTTCATTTCCTGGCATATCTTGGAGACCACAGCTCATTGAGGACAGTGGGTAGCAAAACTGAAAATTTCCTCACATAGCTACCAAGACTCCAAGGCTTATTTCCAAGCACTAAAAAAAAAAAAAAAAAAAGTGGTTTTCAGGTGTAACTTGGAGCTGTGTGAGTTTTCTGAGGACAGTTCAACTGAGTTTGGCTATAGTTACCATTCAATAATATGTCTCTGTTTTATCGTCGAAGCCAACTTTGATTTATAATCCCATAAAGGTAGATCAGTAGCTTTTCTTCCTGTTTTCTTTCTCTCGTGAACCTTTTTTTTTCTAAAATTTTTTTCCTTAGAAGAATGTTTCCATGTAGAAAAGTGAGGAGGGGGTGGTCCCTTTGTGTGTGTGTTTTTTTCCTCTACAACGTTTGAAAAATGGAGGAGATGTGTAAAACAATGTCAGAGCAAAGAGAAGAATCAAATCGTTTTTAAGACACGCATTGCCTCCCTCTGAGTTACGCTATTCAGATAATACCACGTTGACTCTGAATTGTACCAGAGTACCTGTACGGGTCAAAAAATCAGGAGAACTTGGTTCTAGTCTTGACTGGGCTATTAACTAGGGGGACACCTTGCTCAAGAAACTGCACTGCTCTGGGTCTTATTTGAAAGGTGGTGGGATAGGAAAGATATTGAGTGTGTGGCCAGGAGGAGTGGAGAGGCTTTAGTTATCAAAGTGTTGGAGCATCATTCAGGCATTGAGGAGATTGGGTTAAAATGCTCCAACCATATTTGCCTTAGGTTCTTGAACAACTGAAACATTGTTGAGTCCCGTCTACCCTCCAAACCCTTTGAGTTATTTTGATAATTTCCTTATCCCTGCATAGATTGAATGGACTCATGCAAGGATTACTGCAAGACCTTTAAAGGGAGATCTAATGGGATTTTATGGATTTTACTTAAATGGATTTTAATGGGATTTTCAGAAAAGGAAAATTAGTAAGTAAGTCAGTGAAAAGATGTTTATTATTTTTGGCCAGCGTATTCTATACAGATGCTGATATCACTTCAAGAAGTAAAGTATTTTCTGCCCGCTGTGGACCCTTCTGATGTTCCTCAATAAATTAACACAAGGTTCCCTGGGAGTCTGGTCTCTCCATCCTTCTCCTCATGTCTTCCAGAGAAAGAAAAATATTTATTCTGTATTATTTTGCCTCATTATTCTTTCTTTTTGATGAATGTATTAGTTGCATTCCTTAGACTTGCAAGGAAGAGTCGTGCCCAGATCAACTTGAACAGAGGCTTATTTCAGGCTGGGCGGAAACATGGGCTGGCACACAATGCTTCCTCTTCCTCAGCACGGCAGTCTGTTTGAGTGGAAAGTATGCGGCTGGTCACAGAAACCACCTACCGTTACCGGGGGTTCAGCCTAGGCTCCATCTAGGACTTGGTAGTCTCCAAAGAGAGGATCTGAGTGGGTGGAACTGGGTCTTCTCATCGTGGAGCTCAAGGACTAGGCAGGTCTGGCCAGCCCCTCCGTGACACTTGACCTTCCTCATGTGCAGTCGGGTGCTGATCCTGAGCCCCGTCAGTCACGGCTGCGTTAGCAAGAATGGCTCATGAGATGCACGCAGCGTGAGCCAAGTCACCCACACTCAGAAAGAACCCTCTCTGGGGCTGCTTTCCTCCGAGAGGAAAGCAGTGGGTGTGGCAGCTTCTCGGAGTTTTATGGACTGCTTGGTGCATTGAGTGATTAACTCTTGTGTTAACTTTGAAAATTACATCAGAGCAGCAAGGACGCTTATGAGTAGCCTTTCTTGATAGTAAGAACATGAGAAAACTGGGGCTCGATTCCCTCAGGAGCAGAGCAGCCTCTGCTGTTAGCCATCCAGGTGTTTAGTTCACAGTGGCTGTTTATTGAGTAACACCGGGGTGCGGGGGGGGGGGGGCCTTGGCCAGGGGCAGTGGTTAATGGGATCACCATCGGCTGGCTGTCTTTAGTGTCAGGAGACCCTTCCCGTGCCAGGCCTGAGACTCCAGACTGTGCTGTGTGTGAAAGAGATCCTCCTGTTGGGGATTTCAATGTATACCTTTTCTCTGGTATAGAAGAGTGGCTCTCAACCCTAAGGTCACATCACAGTCACCTGAAATGTTTGTTAAAGCTACAGATGACCGGGCCTCCCGTGAGCTTAGACCCATCATGTGAATGACCCCAAAGAGTCGGAGCCCTGGCATCTGGAGTTTTTAAAAAAACATACAAACCAGACTTTCACTTTTTGGATGGGTGCATTTTTCTCTATTCTTCCTGCCAAAGTACAACTGAAAACCCTGGACGTTATCTGTAAAACAAACGTAAAGGTGGGGCAAGGCAGGCTGGCTGGGGACGCACGGAAGCAGGCAGCTGAGAGCTCCCTGAGGTTCGTTTTAATCTCATATATCCCAGACCCGGAGCCGAAGAAGCCTGTAACCTGGATATGGCACAGAACCCCAACAAAGCCTGCTCTCTCTCTAGCCAAAGGAGGAGGGGAGGGACGGCATAGCAAGGCAGAAAACCTCCAGCCAGACAACGCAGAAAAATGGGCTCCCCACCACCCAGGCCAGCAAAGACTGTGAGTGGGGAGCCTAGACTCCCCCCTTTTGCCAGGAGTAACAAGGGGATTCCAGGCTCTCCAGCTAAGAAGAGTGCAGGGACTTTTCACCCCTGCCAGCTGGTAATGAGCCCCGTCCCCCCTTTCTCTTCCATGGGGAGCTGAGTGTTTCCTTCCCCAGGGGTCCTGAACAGCATTGCCCCTGTGACAAAGGCCAGTGAAGGTGGAGCAGAGTCCTCTGTCCCTGCGCCTACGGGTGGGACCTGAGGGCACGTGGCGGCTGCTTCTGCAAAATGTTGGGGTGCTACTGACCTCATCAAGCATCTGGGGTCTCCAGTACTGCCCCAGAATCCTCTCCCCCCACCTTCCTCCATCCTCATGCCTGTCCTCTATCCCCAGCTGCTTAGGGATCTGTCTCCTTTGTGTTCACAGAAAGTTAGGTTCAAAACCAGATGAGTATCCTCTTATGGGTGGCTGTAAATGTACTAGTTAGCTTGCCAGGCTTGTGTTCAGCCTTCCTCCCCACCTCTTTAAGGGAGGGAGGCTGGGGTCCACATATCATTTGCATTTGATGGCATCATTCAGTGTCTATGACCCCTTCTCCCTTTTGTTCTCCCTGCCTCTCCTGCTCTTCTGGAGTGATGTATGATCTTTTTTTTTTTCTTGGTGATTTCTCCATGAAAGTATGATTTAGATTGCAGTCTCCTGAGACCCCTTGGCTCCTGCCTACCCTCTGCACCCTTGAGAGACACTCTCCTAAAGTGCTTGAAGGAAACTGATCAGACCAGATACTTGACATTTTCCGCTTGTCCTTTTGGAGCAATCGATTCCAGGCCTCTGAGAGGGAACAAGGCCAGAAGCAAATGCATGTGTTTGCATAAGCATTAGTAGCTCAGTGTGTGCCCTGGTTCTGTAGCTGAGGACAAGCCTAACTTATTCATTTACAGCTTCTTTTATTGCAGAAAAAGGAGTGGACGTGGGATGAGAGCAAGATGCTGGTGATGCAGGACCCTATCTACAGGTAAGAGCCCGGTCCCCAGGGTACACCTGTCCTCTCTGGGAGCCATCTGTTGGGTTGGTGGGTCCAGACAAATTAAAATAAATTTCTCCTTTTTCCCTCCTGAGACCTGTTATTTCTGTAGATGTAAGTACAAGGAGCAAATCTGCTCTCTCTTTAAGAAAGAGAGGAAAATTCTTCTCATGCTCAGTAGCACTAAGAGAACTATGAAGGATTTCTGCTTGATGTTTAATGCAAGTCTTTTAGTTGTCACTTGAGACCTTTTCATTTTGTGCTAGTTTTATTTTAACTGAAATTTCTTTTTTTTTTTTTACTTTTTTTTTTAAATTTAACTGAAATTTCATAATTGCATATATGTTGATAAAAATGAGAGAACTGGGTTTTCCCATTACGCTATACTTATAATTCCCCACAGTTACCTGTTCTTCCTTTCTGCCCCTTCAGAAACTGAGCATAGGTAAGGGGGTTATGATCATTTGGGACAGCAGAAAGTCACAAATAAAATCCATAGAAATTGCTTTTACAATGATACTGGTATTCCTATTCAGATTAGATGACTGCCGTTCATGTGTACTCTCTGGGCAGAGGGATACCTGATACCAATACACACACAGAGCCAGGGCCCTCCTGGGACCCACGCAGGGCCTTGATTCATCTGTGTGTCATTCTTCTGTCCTAGATCTCCGCTGACCAAGCCCTACCCCACCTCTTAACTCCTTCCTGTTTTCTTCACTTGGGGGAAAGGGGTATTAGCTATTCTTTTGGGATTTGGGGGTCTAGATTTAAGCTTTGGTTTTGTCTCCTCTCAAATTACTTGCCTTGGTTGCCAAAGTGAATTAAGGTTGGAACTCACCTGAGAAGTTGGCATCATGGTGGCCCTGCTGAGTCAAAGAGTAGCTGCCTGTGAAATGGAATTTCCATTCATTCAAATATGTATACATATTTAAAACACTCATCCCAGGTACTGTGCTAGGTAATTTAGTAGGTGGCGAAAATAAGTTATGGTCCCTTGTTCTCAGGAAGCTTTAGTCTAGTAGGGAAATGGAATCCTGAACAAATCATTGTGGTACAAGACAGTGTGTCTGACAAAATGGATTTCTTTCTCTGTGTTTCTGTTGTACTTGTGTTTGTTGAAATACTTGTTACAGTTACTGCTACTTCAAAATGAATCTGTCTTTTGCCACTGGACGGTGAGGCTCTTGCCAGTGAAGAACTATGTTCAACTCACTTTTGTATTTCTAGCACCAAGCCTGTGTCTGTTCTCTATGAGGCATTTAGTAAATGTGTGACGGGTGGATGGATAAATGTATTGAATCAATATCTGAAAATTAACGTAAGTGGTATGGTGATTCACAGGAGGGAATAATCACTTTCTACTTGAGTGATAAAGAAAGGCTTTAAGAAACAAGTTGTGTCGGAACTGGGCTTGAAGGATGTGAATGGACAAACCTCTGTCATTTGCGCTTTGTAAAAGGAAGTGTTTCTTGGTTTTTGTGTTTTTGTTTTTATTTTTTTACAGTGGCATCAAATCCATACAAAAGCGACCTCTGTGTGGGATGGTGGTCATGAACTTTAATCTTGCCTTTTCCTGGTTTGAAAGAAGGAACTTTCCCCAAAGTTTTATATCCCAAATAAGCTGTTGTTTTTATTTTTTATAACAGCTTTATTGAGGTATAATTGACATATAAAAATTGAGCATATTTCAAGTGAATAATTGGGTAAGTTTTGATATATGTGTACACTTCTAGAACCATCACCTCAGTCAGGATACTGAGCATAGGTCTCCCCCAGAAGTTTCCTTGTACCCTGTTGTAATCTCTCTCTCTCTCCCTCCCTGCTGCATCTCCCTCCTGCCCCCCAAGTCCCCAGGCAACTACTGATCTCCCTTCTGTTACTAGAGATGAGTTTGTATTTTCTTGAGTTTTGTATAAACAGAGTCATACAGTGTACAGTATACATATGTACAGTATACCCCCACTGTTTTTTGGCCTGGCTTCTTTCATTTAGCATACTTATTTTAAGATGCGTTCCTTGCCATTGCATATATCAGTAGCTTATCCCTTTTTATTACTAAGTTGTATCGCATTGTATGAGTATAACACAATTTGCTTAGCCATTCACATGTTGATGGACATTGTGGTGGTTTCCAGTTTTTGACTCTTACAGTGAAAACTTCTGTGACTGTTCATATACAGTCTTTGTATAGACATATGCTTTTTTTTTTAATCTATTATTATTTATTTATTATTTATTTTTGGCTGTGTTGGGTCTTCGTTTCTGTACGAGGGCTTTCTCTAGTTGTGGCAAGCGGGGGCCACTCTTCTTCGCGATGCGCGGGCCTCTCACTATCGCGACCTCTCTTGTTGTGGAGCACAGGCTCCAGACGCGCAGGCTCAGTAATTGTGGCTCGTGGGCTCCAGATGCGCAGGCTCAGTAGTTGTGGCTCACGGGCCTAGTTGCTCCGCGGCATGTGGGATCTTCCCAGACCAGGGCTCGAACCCGTGTCCCCTGCACTGGCAGGCAGATTCTCAACCACTGTGCCACCAGGGAAGCCCGACATACGCTCTTATTTTTCTTGGGTAAATACCCAGGAGTAGAATGAATGATTATTTGTTAGGTGTATGCTGAACTTTTTTTTTAAAGTGAATTTTAAGTGGTTATCTTTTTGGTTGGTGAATCCCGGAGTGATTTTTAAACTGCGTCTCTTTATTTTTTTAATTTTTATCTATTTATTTATTTGGCCACACCCTGTGGCATGTGGGACCTTAGTTCCCTGACCAGAGATCAAACCTGCTCCCCCTGCAGTGGAAGCATGGAGTCTTAACCACTGGACAGCCAGGAAAGTCCCTGTTGAACTTTTTCTGAGACTGCCAAACATTTTTCCAAAGCGGTTGTACCGCTAGCGGTGGTTGAGAGTCCCAGCTCCTTCACATCTTCACCAACATCTAGTATCATCAGTCTTTTTATTTTTAGCCCTGCAAATATGTGTGATGTAGTATATCATTGTGGTTTTAGTTTGCGTTTTCCTAGTGAGTAATGACGTTGAGCATCTTTCCATCATATGTGCCATTTGTATATCTTTTGTGAAGCATCTGTTCAAATTTTTTAGCCCATTTTTAATTGAGGTGTTTTGTTTTATTGAATTTTGAGGGTTCCTGATAAATTTTGGATACGTGTCCTTTATCAGATATATGATTTGCAAATATTTTATCCAAGTCTGGCTTGTCTTTATCTTAATAGTGTCCTTTGAAGAAGTTCATATTATCATTTTTTAAAGTGTGTGGGTTGTGCTTTTGGTGTCATATTTAAGAAATCTTTGCTAACTCAAGGACACAAAGATTTTCTTCTGTGTTCTCTTCTGGAAGCGTTATAGTTTTAGGCTTTACGTTTAGGTGTATGATCTATTTTGATCCAATTTTTTTTATATGGTGTGAGGGATATATCAAAGTTCTTTCTGGGGGTTTTTTGTTTTGTTTCAGTTTTGGGTTTTTTTGGCAAATGAATGTCCAGTTGTTCCAGCCTCATTTGTTGAAAAGACTATTCTTTCTCCACTGAAGTACCTTTGTTGAAAATCAGTCATCCACATCTGTGTGGTTTATTTCAGAACTCTTTATTCTGTTCCATTTATCTAATTGTCTGTCTTGACACCAGTACCACAGTGTCTTGATTGCTGTAGCTTAATAACAGTCATTGAAATCAGGTAGTCTCACTCTTCCAACTTTGTTGTTTTTCAAAGATTTCTTCCCATTAGTATTAGTATGGTATATCTTTTTCCATTCATTTTTAAGAAGAAAAATGGTTTTTGGTGGGGAGTAGAAAACATCAAAGAAATCTTAAAGTGAATTTTTCTTTGGCCAACCTCCACGCAGCAGACTTTCTGGTTGTAGATTTCTTGTGGATATCTTCCTAATCTATCAAAATTTAGCAACCTGTGTTTATGAACAAAGGAATGCTGTTCCAGTTTCCTAGATACTTTTCCCCCTCATGTATTAAATTGTGGGTGTTTTAGTCTCTGTATATGTGTATTTGTGTATCTATTTGTTATGGGTAGATGAAAGAGAACTTTTTTCTAAACTGTATGTGTCCCATTTTTTCATCAATAAGAACATTTATTATCATGATAATATAGTAACATTTACAAATGAGCTTTTTCCTGGGTACAATTATTTTTCTGCCCTTAAGCAACCACTCTAGTTTGATTCAGTAGCACTGCTGAAGAATACATAATTGCTGTGCCTTTGATGAAACAAAGGATTACTGCAGCGTTCACGTTAGGAAAACTCCTTTATGGTAAAACATATTCTTCCTAGTCAAAAGAAGGGACTTTGCCACAGCAGTAATGACGTTTTTGTTTTTTACTAAGTCAGAATTTCAATTTGAACCTTTTGCATCTCTCACCTAGAATAACAGAATCGTGTTTTTAAAATTGTGATGAAATATATATATATAACATAAAATTTGCCATTTTATCTCCTTTTAAGTATACAAATGAGTGGCCTTAATTACAATGACAGTGTTGTGCAACCAGCAGCACTGTTTCCAAGATGTTTTCATCACTCTAAACTTTGTATCCATTATGTACAAACTCCTTATTCCCCCTCCTTGAACCCCATGTAACTTTTAAAGTCATGAACTTTAAGAGGTTAAAGTACTGTGGTGGACGTCTAGTCCATTTTCCCCTCCATTACAGGATGCCTCTATTTCTCTGAAGTATTTGCTATTATGGTCTTCTTTGTTAGGTGAAGGCAAATGTCTTTGTTTATGTAATTTTTGTCCATTTATCCTAGCTCTCTTGTCTGGAGTTACACATACATAGATCTTATTTCTCTAAAGTTTCTGAAGCCATTCTTTATTATATTTTTTCTATACTTCCTAATTTCAAAACATCATATTTCTGCGTAAAATATGTTGGAATTTAATACAATATCTCATGCTGTCTTATCAGTGTAAATTATAGAGACACAGTTTTACCCTCATGATATGGAGTTCTGCATTTGTTTTTTAAGAATTAGATCATACTGTATTTTTATTTATTAAACAAACTGTGTTAGGTCCTAGGTCGTGGTGGATTTATTGTCCAGAATCCTTAGGATATTCACAGTTAATTGCTTTCAATCAAGATTTTTAAATCATTCTTTATTTCTGTAGTTTTCTCTGTTTTATTTTTTAGCCTAAATACAGAACTTTACATGTACCATTGTTAAATTAGATATATTTCATTTGAACCCATTATTCATAGTTTTTGGATTCTTATGAATCAGAGTGAAATCAGGGAAGCAGGCAACTATGAGTGTTATGGCATAAGGAATTTGTTACAGGATTTAGACCTACACAGTTGCGGTAGGAGCTGGGAAGTAAAAGTCCAAAAACGACCAAAGAGGAGTCATGAGCCAGCCCCGGTATGTGTTAGAAGTCAAGCGTGTCCAGGGTGCTAGGTGCGCTTGTGTACTGGAGTGGAATTGGGAAGGGGCACAGGCGCAAATGTCTGTGAAAGGCATTTGATGGCTCGAAGGCCCTTGATGGCTGCTGCATTTGAGTTTGCAGTGAAGCTTCTGCTGGCAGTCCTGGGTTCACTGTTGTTCAGCAGGGCTGACAGTTATGAAGGTCAGCCAGATATGGGGCACAGAAGAGTGAAGACAAATTGCAACTCACTAGCACCTCCATGTTCATCCTTTCCTGCTTTTAACGAGTGATGACCTTCAGAGCGTCAGGGCTACTTCATTTCGGCCTCCTAAATCCCCCACAGATTTCTCTTGCGAGCAATCCTAAACTGCAGTTCTCCAGGGAAGCGAATGCCAAGGTACACAGTTCTAGCTTAGCTGAGTTCACCCAGTATAAACCATCACAGCAGGTTCTAGTAACAGGCTATCTATCCCTCTTCGTTTTCTGTTAAGTGAAACTTTAATATTTTCATCCAAGTCACTGATAAGGCTGTTGAATAAAATGGGAAAGCTTGGAAAATGTAGACTTCATGTTTTTATTTTTCTTTATTTTCACTTCCTTAGTTAATATGCTTATTTTACCTTTTCTGGTTTAAAGGGCATGCTGATTTTTTTTAAAAGTTTAAAAATAGCACTGGAGTGGTTGTACTGTTGCAGAAGTCACTGTGCTTTTGAATTTCAGTTTCCCTGCCTTGATGTCGTCTACATTTTAGTCTTATTGGGCGCTAATAGAATTAACATATTTGGGTAAAAAAGTCTCTAGGACATTTATGTTCTTCATGCTAGGGATCAGATTATCAAACAAACAAAAATCCTTTTTTTTTTTTGTGGGAGGGGGGTGACCAGAGGAAGTAAATTAATCAACCTGAAGTCTTCAGGAGACAGACTGGAAGTAATTCTCCAGTTTTGAGTATAAACGATCAAACCAGGTAGAGCCCCCATAGGGTTTCCAGCCATTCCCCAGAAATGGCATTAATTAACATCCAAGCGGTTGGTGAGATGATTAGAAATCAGAGAAAGTGCATTCTAGTTTTGGCCCTCCACATTGAGCTATGCTTTGATTTTGAGCAAGTCGCAGATTATTCAAGGCTAACTGGGGAAGGGAGGAAAGAATGCACGGAGAGCTGATGTGCATTGCTGGTCATTGTACTAGGCACTGAGGAAAGCAGTAATTTATCAGTCTGGGTCCAGTGGGAGACAGAACTCACACAATGACTTAAACAGGAGAAGGATTATGAAGAATGACTAAGTTGTAACAAAACAGTAACTTCAAGATGTAAAGAGCAATCTTAAGAGCCCCTCTGGGGGCTTCCCTGGTGGCGCAGTGGTTGAGAATCTGCCTGCCAATGCAGGGGACACGGGTTCGAGCCCTGGTCTGGGAAGATCCCACGTGCCGCGGAGCAACTAGGCCCGTGAGCCACAACTACTGAGCCTGCGCGTCTGGAGCCTGTGCTCCGCACCAAGAGAGGCCGCGATAATGAGAGGCCCGCGCACCGCGATGAAGAGTGGCCCCCGCTCGCCGCAACTAGAGAAAGCCCTCGCACAGAAACGAAGACCCAACACAGCCAAAAATAAATAAATAAATTAAAAAAAAAAAAAAGAGTCCTCTGGGGCTGAAGGAGAGTACAAAAAGGAGGACCAATTTGGGGAGGAAGACCCCTCTCCTGGGCTGGGGTTCAGATTTCATTGTGGAGATTGTGTTGCAGCATCTGGATGGCAGAGAAGCTCACTGGGTTGCCTAGGCCAGAGTGGTCCCCAGTTGCTTGGAAAATAGGAAGCAACCCTCAGGGGCTGGGTGAAGGAGAAGGGCAGCTGGTCGGTGGGTGCACGGAGGGAGTAGGGGTGTCACTGTAGATGGGAGGCTTGGGATGCCCAGGATCTTTGCAGGGAGGGCTGTAGGTAGGTGGGACTCACCCAGCCACACTGGGAATGTGAGGTCGCTGAAGAGCTATATTCTGGGCCACGTGGCTGGGACAGACCACCACCAGATGTCCTGCTGATAGGCTCTACAGCAGCTGCAACCAGCAAGAGAAGCCCTTTCCTCCTGCAGTGTCCTTCCGTTATACAGAGAAATTCGAATAGCCCGCTTACTGTAAAGGAGTGAGTACATAACAGAATTCTGCCCATTATCACAGAGCATGTATTGAAAGGGCAAGAGATTGGTAACTGGTACAAGTGGTGAGCAAGACATAGTTCCTACCCTTAAATCTATAGTCAGATGAGATTTGACGTATGTTTTCCTCAATCCTAACAACTCCAAGTGGTAGAATCTGTCATTCCCATTCTTAAGGTGAAGAAATTAAACTTCAGAGACATTAGATAACTTCCATGACCACATAACTAGTAAATGTTTGGAGAACTGCCTGCCTCCTGAACTTTTGTCTTTTCTGTTTTACTACTCCACTCAGTGTCGTCCGCCTCTCAAGACAAACCCACTCATTTATTTGCCTTCATATTATTGTTTTTATAATTTCAAACTGATATATCACAATTCAGGACGTTTTGAAGGACCCCAAAAACTAGATTTTAAGGTGAATGAAATGTTTTCTCTCTTGGGGATTGATAAACCTACTGTGTGATATTTGGTAATTTCTTGGGTAGTCAAGCACCCCATGTAGTATGTTTAACTTAGTTCACAGTCAAGAGTTTAAATGATCAAGCCAGACAAAATTAAGGAAACATGAGTATCCTCAGATTTAGGAAGCATATCAAATTACAAACAAGGAAAGAAAAAGAAATTCTTTTTTTTTTTTTAAGAAATTGATTCTTAAACTCTAGACTCGTAGTAATGAAACTACAGAGTATGGAAGACAACAATTTTAAAAACAATCTGGAGGGGAAAAATATACTGTCTACAAAGGAACACAGGCTAATAGCAAAAATGGAAGACAAAACATAGTGAATTATCTTTAAGAATATGGTGAGTCAGGGCAGGTTAAGTGCTGAAGCTTAGAGAGTACTCCTTTAATACTTTCATATTATGACAGTAAGGTAGAAAAAATCCTAGACAGCATTTCTGAAGACGTTTTAAATGGAATTAGTTACTATCCTAACTTAGGATATATAGATAGAATTACATAATTAGAAGATAGACTATATAGTAATTGGTTACTGTATTGTTCTGTGGAGCCAAAAAAGCTCTTTCAGAATTCTGTAAGATGACTCTCCAAAATCCATGTTGTCCCTCCAAAATCCGATAGAGACCTCCCAGATACAGACAATCCTATTTTATGAGCTCCCTTCTTTCAAACCTCCACACACCCAAGTCCCCAACTCAAACCATGGCATGTGTTCCCTTCATTCCATTGTCACTGGGTTATGGAGGGGGGCCGAGGTATGAAGGGTCCTGAAGGATCAGGGAAGGATGAGCAGACTTGGAGCTGGAGCCAGTTCTCTGCTTTTGTTACATGCATGTCTCATTTGTTCTTTCTGTGATCTACAAGGGACAGGGTGACTGTCTCCATCTTCCCATATTATTTTTCTAAGGATGAGTGTCTGCTCCTCCTTCAGCCTCCCAGCGTGTGAGTTTCTTGAAGGGCCTCTACTAAACGGGGAAAACTGATAACCAGGAATCTGGAAGCAGCCCCGCCTATCGATCTCTATCTAAGTTCTTTTCGTATCATTTCTGGGCCAGCCCATCTGAAGGCTATAAGTGTCCATCACTCTCGTCGTGACGGATGTTTCAGGTAGAGTTGATGTTTTTATTCCCTCTAGCTCCAGAACCTTTCACAGACAGTGTCTTTTTATAGATATGCATGAGTAGGAATGACTCACCCAATTTTATGCATGGAGAAGCTTGTGAACTAAGAAGGGGAAGGAAAATCATTCATGCTCCCTGGCTTCACTTAGTTCCCCAGGGCTGCTCTGCAATCCGTTATTTGTCCCTGGTAGAAATGCCGCTTGCTGAAGTGCCAAGACCTTTTCCACCTGTCAGCTCTGTTGGTACATCTTCACTCTCCTTAGGTGACCCCCATCTTCTGGGAGGTTCCTCAGGTTTCCTCCTCTTCTTCAAACATCTTTGTGTCATTGCCCTCTGTCGCTCTGTCCCCTGCCTCTCTGCGTTTTAGACCCACCTTCGCTTGTTTCTTCAGCACCGTGAGCATTCCTACCCTTCCCCCAACCACTCCACATCTCACTTTCCCTGGGCTCGCCCTCTCTCCCTAGCAATGTGTCCCGCTCTCTCCTGTCCTGAAGTAAAACCTCCCTCAGCCCTGATAACCCCATTCAAGGACACATCTTTTGTCGACCCTCGGCTTCCTCCCAGAGCACTGAGCGTGTCCTCACCAGTGCCCACCATCCTGTGGTTCCTTGTAGTCGACACTGATTTCCATCACTTGGTAGAAATTACTCCCTCCAAGTTTATTGTCTGTGCTCTCCACATCTCCGGATACAGCAGCATTTCCTAGGTTCTTCTGCAAAGCCACCTCTCCTTCTCCTCTTGTTTCATTTTTCTCTGCCTCCTTCTCTTTTGTTTGCTTTCAAACCTAAGTAGTTATATGCATTTTTTAATCTTTCACCATTCTTTATCTTTCCTTAAAAGCAAGTTCTGCACTTTAATCTTTATAGGCTGATAAAGTCCCTTGTGCTTGGGAAGGCTCAGTAAACACCTAGGATAGACTGTGAGTCTCCAGCAAGGGATTGCAGACCCATAATTCATTCTCTGGCTTTGTGTCCCATGCTCATGTTAGCAGATGCACCCAAGACTTTCTTTTCCTCTCTCCTTCCTCATTGTCTTTGATCTCTTTGACTTCAAGGTCATCATATGCACTGTGTAGAAAGCATCAGGAATGCAGAGACAGGTAAGGCATAGCTCACCTCCTCAGGGTCCTCACAGTGACCCCTCCTTTCTTTGACAGTTTTCAGGTAAGGCTCAGGGGAATATGCCTGAGGTGTGAGCTTTAAAATGACCAAAATAATACATGTTTGTTACTAAAAATAAAGTCGTGACAGAGTTTTATAAAGGAAAAAGTCAAATGCCCTTCCTTCAACATCTGTTCCTTCTAGTACCACTCTGTATGCAAATATAGACACTCAGATGTTTTTTCAAAATCTGATATTCTGTGTATAGTTCTACCGTGAGCCTGTTTTCCTCTCAGTAATGTATCAAGGACTTGCTTCCACATCCGTACTTACAGTCTTCCCATGAGGGCTTTGACTCAGAGTTCCAAAGTGAAAGTGATGTTTTAGGGCAACCAGTGTGGCATGGAATGCAATGCACCCTAGATGTGAAGAGACTCGTGTCAGGGAGGTGAACAAGGGAAAGATTGCCCAGTAATCTGAGGATAATGGGAAGAGTGTCCATATAAAGGGATGTCGTATAAAGACAGCATAGAAAGGGGTCAGTCTGTGAGCTATTGTAACCTTGGGTCATTCAGACTAGTGACAGTCTGAATATAGAGAGTAAATAAAGGAGAATCCTCTTTCTTGAGGAGTGGGGGGAGAAAAAAAATCGCAGTGACTTCAGCTTGAATCTTTGGTAGTTTTACATCTGCTCTCTGCCTCTGGTGGATCCTGCTTGATTATTAAATTCAATCATGGCAAAAGGGTGGAAATTTTTGTCATGGTAACACTTAAGCCTAAGCTCCACGAAAGCAGAGACCACACCTGTTTTGTGCACTACTGTATCCCTACTGCCTGGAAGGATCCTTATTACATAGTAGGTGCTCAATAAATACTGCATGTCAAAGCTAGGGCAGGCTTGATTCACTTGTTTGCTGCACTAAAACGTTCATTCCAAAAAGGCTGTTAAGCCTACTTATCCTCTTGGTGGCCTTATTCTCTGCCCTTCTTGATGGCCAAAAGCACAGCCCAAATGAGGCATGAAGCCAGCCAGAGAATGAATACATGTGCACAGCAGAAAACTGAAAACGGCCACCAGCATGATCAAAGTTAAACCTCTGGATCAGTCTCTCTATGCCAGGCCTTAGAGGGCATCTTTTACGCTAATAATGATGGAAAATTCAATTAGGCCAAGTTTAGAAAACTTCACATAATTAAGCACTGTCTAGCAGGGAGGGCATTTCCTTGTGGAGGAAGAACCAGGGGAACAGGGAAACCAGGCCTGGTCCCAGTTCTATTACTAAATGCCTGGTTTCAAATTCCATTACTCTGTGCTTCCTGTTCTCCTTGAATACATAAAGAGAATCAATTTAGAGTTTATGCAATGCATTGAAGAGTCTCAGATGGGAAAGTATGTGCAGTGTATCAATAAAACCAGCACTTCTCCCCTTGACTTCTCTTCTTGCTACCAAGTAGGCACTTGCCTGGGTGTCCATTGGATGGTCTTGACCTTTTATGGGACACAGACACCTTGGAGAATATGGTGAGAACTGGATTCTCTGCCTAGAAAAATTAATTCTTGTATATACTTGCAAAATTTTGATTTTTCTGTCAATTCATGGACCCTATAGTCCTGAGGTTTATCGATTCCAAGGTGTAAGGCCCCCTGGTGCCAATAAGCATTATAAGCCTCTTTGAATATTTCGCATCTCAAGCTAGGAAAGTTTATAATTGGTAGTCCTACTGTGGGAGGGAAAGTAAACAAACCAGTTTAACTTTCTTAGTAATTTAATGCTTGAATGATTGATAGATTTTACTTTCGTTTCCCAGGAGGTATTTGCATGTTGTTAGAGGAGTCGTCTTATTCAAAACAAACTCATCTTGTGTTGGTGGGTTTCAGATCATGTAAGGGGAAAGGATTTGTGTAAGAGGAGACCTTATGATGCCCTGAGTGTCCTGGATTTATATGGATATGGGGAAGTTGGCATAGGGTCCATGTTTCACACTAGTGTGTAAGGATTATTGTGTGACCAACCTTAACACCAAAAGCCAGTAAAGAAAGATTGCTCTTGATTTGGAGCTGTAACCCCTGTCTACTAGCCCTTAATGTTAATAGATAGTCTCTAGGATTGTTGTAGGACAGTATCATAGCTCATCCCACAGCGGCAGCTGGGCATTCTGCACTACACACCAGGCTAGATGCTGTGTGGCAGTGCCCTGTCCGCCAGCCTGGCTGGGAAGCCCTCTGTGGGCCCCTCCTTGTGTCTTGGCACAGTTTGGAGGAAGGGTGGTGGTGTCCCACCTCTAAGAGTATAGCCGTTGTGAGCCTGGTCTTCCTTTCTGGTAGCACAGACCTCAGACTGTGGAGGTGAGGCTGACTGGGAGGTCCAGAGGATAATGCATAGAATTCAGGAAGTTTGCAATAAGAAAAGCTAAACTGTCTGCAGGTCCCCACATCCTTTATCAGGAGACTCTGAGAAGCACTTAGTGAGGAGTTACAGCCTTTCCTAGTTGCTGGTGGCAGTCATGATCAAATCATGATTCATTGAGTTCTCTGTGTTTGGTTTAACATTTCTGCCTGTCAAATTCTTATTCATCTTTCAAGGTTTATTTTAAATACACGTCCACCAGGAATTCTTTCCTGATTTCATACTCACTCCCACAGTGGGGATCTAATTTCTGTTTCTCCTTTGGACCCCAAGGCTATATAGCTCATCCTTGTACTGTAGTTATTTGTTTACCTGTCTTGTATTTTTTAGTAGGAGCTACATCTTATTCATCTTTATGTCTCCTTGACAACTGCCTTGTACATAATTGTGCTCAAATCATATTTGTTAAATCAAATTGATTTCTTAAATCTTTATGAAATTCCCAGGAAGTGGGTACACTCATTCTGTAGACCTTTATCCAGGATTGGATGGATGGATGGATGAATGGATGGATGGATGGATGGATGGATGGATGGATGGACAGACGAACCAACCAACCTGCAAACATTTGTTGAGCCCTGAATGTGACTCATATGTAAAGATATTTGGGGAAGGTGACAAAAAAATATTAACATTAGAACTTCAGAACATGTGTTCCAATTGGAGATAATGAACAGCACACAAATGACTATTGAAAAGGCAGCACTGCAGTTGAGAACACAGAAATGAGCAGTCAAGAGGCCTTGTTCAGCTTTGCTCCGGGAGAGAACCCAGTATCTCTTCATGCTGTGGGATTAACCACAAAACAAGGCTGCCTTTGAAAATATACCTGCTCCCTCCTCAAGTTGGCCAAGGATGCCGGTCCCCGTCCTCTCTTATTGCTGTGCATTAGCTCTTGGCTTGAGGGGTTGATGGTCTTTTTTTGATTATCTTGGTCTTTGACTTTATCTCTTGTCCAGTTTGTCTTGTAACTATCAGAGGGTGGATGGGAGAAATGAAACCATAATAAACAGTAAATGTGTTCATCTTGTTTTTAATAATGGCCCCAGTAAAAGGTTTTTTGGAGGGGAAGAGCCTCAGAAGGGCAAGCCCTGATGGTCGCGATCTGCACATGGGCTCGTTTTCCCTCATTGTCTCCTGTTGGCACATAATCAGTTGTTGAAGATGGCATTGACGGCTGGAGGTGGTGAGGTATTGCTGGTGCATTTCCTTCCAAAGTTGGAGTGGCCATGCCAGCAGCAGGCCAGCGGTCAGATCTACCTATCCCTACTCCCAAAACACTAATAACGAAAGAAAAAATATGTATGTGCGTGTGTGTGTGTGTGTGTACACACACGTGTATATATACACGTGCGCATAATACACATGCACACACATCTGTTTTTATGTGTGTGTATATGTGTGTTAAAAAGTATTTCTTTTATCAAAAGAGCTAAACCCAAATCCCTCCCAACTGCCTTTGTTCACTGATGGGAAGGACAAAGCCCTAAGGAAACAATTAAGCCTGTCAGATGCCTTAGCTGATGAAGAGGAATTTGACAGGCTAAATATAAGATTGAAACTGCAAGTGCTCATAAACCGGGTCCCCGGAGAGCTTTTAGTGTCCCTGGCCAGGCCTCCCTCCTCACCTCCCCACCCCATGTATTTACATGAGCCTCGTCTTTCAGGCCATCAGAGTCAGGATGAATTCATGCATATCTCCTAAGAAGACTGCAGCAAAAATATTTCTGATTGCACATGCTTTCCTTTTGATCCAGTCTCTTTCTGGGAGTCATCCTCACCCTGAGGAAAGGGAAGTAAGTAATGGACAATAAAATGCAGGTCTGTTGCAGGTAAAACAGCCTCTGCTTTTAATCAGAGATCAGTTACACTGATCTCTTGCCTCAGCCAGTCTCGTTCCTCCTGCTTGCACATCAAGCTCAACTCTCTGCCAGGGAAAGGCTTAGCTGCTTCAGAAAGGCCACCGCAGTGCTCTCTAGGAAGGCGGGAGGGAGCCAAGCCAGGGGTCGACGGCCCCCTGTGCAGCAGGTTCACAGTCGGTGCCCTCTTGACCCACAGGAAGCACTGCTGCCTCTTTTCCGAGGTGAGCTTCCCCAGTTGGACCCGGTCTTCTGCTGTCTCTGTTTCTTGAGCCATCATTTTCTCTGTATTTCCCCTCAACCTGGAGGCTATTTCTGTTTTGTTCCTTTTTTAGCCTATAAATAGGCTCAGGTTTCACCATCCTAAAAAGAAATGATCCTCCCGCAGCCTACCATGGTATCTTGCTCTTTCAGTGCTAGGCTTTTTGGAATGATTGCATTTGCTGTATATATTTCCAAAACCCCCCACTCATTTTTTCAGCTCATTATAATTGGGCTTCCTGTGCTCCCTGTGGAGACCGCCCTTGCTGAGTTCACCAGGGATGCCTTAGTTACGAAGTCTCTGGCTCACTGTCTGGCCTCATCCCATTCATTCTCTCTGAAGCACTTAGTGCTGTGGACCGTGGAGTCTCTCTCCTCCCTCAGCTTCCATGGTGGTTTTCTCTTGTTCCTCCTCTGCTCTCCTGGTCTTTTCCTGCTCTATTTTTTTTTTTTTTTTTTTTTGCTGACTCTCCCTGTTCTGTGCTCCATTTAAATGGATACTGTTAATGGGATTCTCTCAGTGACCCCTTCTCTTCTCGTTCTACTTCATCTCAGGGTATCTCATATTTCCCATGGCTTCAGTCACCCTCTAAGTCCTGATGACTCGTACGTCTTGCCTCTCTCCTCGATCCCTTGTTTCCAGTTGTCTCATAGGCAAGTCCGCCTGAGTGCTTTGGTGGCTCCTCAGAGCTGACATGTTTAGAACCACATTCCTCTTCTTCCTTCCCTGTCCCCTCAACTTTTTCCTGTTTCTGTGCCCCTTGACCTAGTTAATGTTTAGTCAGCTCACCAAGTCACCCAAGTTACACAACTCGGAGTCTTCCCCTTCCTTATTCTCACATCCAGAGAAAAGACTCTTGAATCTATGTGCTACCTATTATCGCTGCCAGTGCCTTAATTAGGCCTTCAGCTTTTCTTGCCTGGACTCAGGTTGACCGGTCTGGCTGCATGCTCTGTGCACTGCGTAACTCCAGGGTGTGTCGGTCACCCTGCCCTGTGCTTGGCACCTGGTTTACCCAAACGCTAATTCTCACGACAGCTCCCGTGTTTGCAGATGGCAAAACTATGACTTGAGGATTAAAAGACTCACCCAGTGTCTCACAATTGTAAGCAGCAGAGCAGGGATTTGAGTCCAGCTCTTCTGACTGGCAAGCCCTGGGTCCAGATTCTTCCTCTTCCCCCAGACATTCCGTATTGCAGTAACCTCTTTATTGGCCTCCCTTCTTCTGCTCCTGTCCTCCTCCAAGATACCCTTCACACCACCATTATTACCAACTACATCATTCCCCTGCTCAGACCCCCCCCATCAGTACCCTGAGCCCCCAAGGTGAAATCCGCTCCCCAGCAGGCCCTGACCTCCCTCTGTTCCCATCTCCTGCCACTCCCTCAGCATGTCCCATGTCCCTGTGCCCAAGCAAACTGCTGTTTTATGACTCCTCGCCTTTCTATGTGCAGTTTCCCTTGCAAGGAACGTTCTTCCCTCTCCTGTCTCTGTGATGCAGAGCTTTCTTTGTTCCTTCCTCCAGATCTGCTCTCTGCAGTGCTAGGTGCCCAGGGAGGCTGGCCTGTGTGTACTGCATCAGCAGCCTTCTTTACTGTCATGAGAGTTCCTGCCAGGTGGCACACAGTTCTTTCTTTCTCTCCAGGTTCTGATGACCTCTCACTGCCCTGCCCCCTCAAGCCTTGGGGTGCTGAGAGCTCCCACGGGTACTGTAGTATCCTCTGGGGTTTCCCTGCACTCTGCCCTCATCTTTGTAAACAGTCCCTTATTAAACTCTCCTCAGATGACTCAAATTATCTGTTTCTTGCCAGGACCCGGACTGATCAGTTCCCCACGCCAGTCCCTGCCACCTCCCACGTATTCTTCAAGACGTCACTCAGGCAGCAGCTCCCCTCCATGTGCCTTTCCTGGCTCACAGGCCATTGGCTGCATGCTCCTCCAGGACCATGTCCATAGTGCTCTGTTCCACTGTCCCGCTCTTGTCTCACTCCATCAGCACACTCTGAGCTCCTCAGGGACAGGCTCTGAAACTGCTCAGCTCTGTGTCCCAAGAGAATCTGATGTGGGGTGGGGGAGTGTGTGGATACAGAGCAAGACGTGCATTTCTTAGAATAAACGTTATGCCGAACCACCCCAGAGGCACTGTAATCCCTCAGCAACTGCTCTTGGGTGGTGGGGAGACAGACAGTAAGAGAACTTCTGGCATACAGCAAACAAACAAAAACCTGGCTGCCTCAGGCCTCTCAACTCACCCCTTTCCCAAACCTATAAAATAAAAACAGAAGACTGTTAAAGGGTGATTGGAAACCTTCCGAGACTGAACCAGGAAGAAATAGAAAATATAAACAGACCAATCGCAAGCACTGAAATTGAGACTGTGATTAAAAATGTTCCAACAAACAAAAGCCCAGGACCAGATGGCTTCACAGGCGAATTCTATCAAACATTTAGAGAAGAGCTAACACCTATCCTTCTCAAACTCTTCCAAAATATAGCAGAGGGAGGAACACTCCCAAACTCATTCTATGAGGCCACCATCACCCTGATACCAAAACCAGACAAAGATGTCACAAAGAAAGAAAACTACAGGCTAATATCACTGATAAACATAGATGCAAAAATCCTCAACACAATACTAGCAAACAGAATCCAACAGCACATTAAAAGGATCATACACCATGATCAAGTGAGGTTTATCCCAGGAATGCAAGGATTCTTCAATATACGCAAATCAATCAATGTGATGAACCATATTAACAAATTGAAGGAGAAAAACCATATGATGATCTCAATAGATGCAGAAAAAGCTTTTGACAAAATTCAACACCCATTTATGATAAAAACCCTCCAGAATGTAGGCACAGAGGGAACTTATCTCAATATAATAAAGGGCATATATGACAAACCCACAGCCAACATCATTCTCAATGGTGAAAAACTGAAACCATTTCCTCTAAAATCAGGAACAAGACAAGGTTGTCCACTCTTACCACTATTATTCAACATAGTTCTGGAAGTTTTAGCCACAGCAATCAGAGAAGAAAAGGAAATAAAAGGAATCCAAATCGGAAAAGAAGAAGTAAAGTTGTCACTGTTTGCAGATGACATGATACTATACATAGAGAATCCTAAAGATGCTACCAGAAAACTACTAGAGCTAATCAATGAATTTGGTAAAGTAGCAGGATACAAAATTAATGCACAGAAATCTCTTGCATTCCTATACACTAACAATGAAAGATCAGAAAGAGAAATTAAGGAAACACTCCCATTTATCACTGCAACAAAAAGAATAAAATAACAAGGAATAAACCTACCTAAGGAGACAAAAGACCTGTGTGCAGAAAACTATAAGACACTGATGAAAGAAATTAAAGATGATACAAATAGATGGAGAGATATACTATGTTCTTGGATTGGAAGAATCAACATTGTGAAAATGACTATACTACCCAAAGCAGTCTACAGATTCAATGCAATCCCTATCAAATTACCAATGGCATTTTTTATAGAAATAGAACAAAAAATCTAGATTATGATAGAGAGTGAGTTGTCCTAGGATAAATCAGAGTGGTTCAGCCATTGTCCTGGGGGCATATGTGAGAATTAGCCTTGTTGACACCTGGAGTAAACGCCTGCCCTGAGCTCCCTGGCTTGTTCTCTTAATCTCAGGTCCTGGGAGGAAGTGCCTTCAGGTGAGCTGTGATTCAGACCTCCTCTGATGTAGCATCAGGCAAGCAGGTCAGAGCAATCAGAGAAAGAAAACTACTAGGAAAGAAGAGTACGTGGCCATGACAGCCAGGCCCAGTCAGGCATGCTCCAGGCCCCGGGGGGGAGAGGGGGATGCCCTCTCTTCGTTTCCTGTCACGGCACACAAGGCTCCCCATGTGTTGAGCAAGTGGCCTGAGGGTCACTTAGTCTTTGGAAAGACTAAGATGTTCTTATGACATTTATCATATTCCTGGGTTGGTTTATTTGAAGAAACTTGGATGGAAGGTGGGCCGTCAGGGAGAGCAAAGCAATCAAGCACCACTCACTCAAGTGTCCAGTGAAAATCTTACCCACGTGAGAATGAATTTGTTTTGGCCATAGAGTGTCTATAAAGGCATCCAGGGCTTGGAAAAATACCTGGAATAAGGAAATTCAGGGTTCCTAGGTGGCATAAATGTACCATAGCACTGACTTCTAGCTAGATATAGAGATAACAAGAGTAATAATAACAATCTAATATTTGAATGATTTTTGACAGTTATTAATCAGCTAAGCAGATAATGCAGATGTGAAGGACTTGGTTAAGATGGCCAGGGTTCAAATTCTGTCTCAGAGACTGCAGTGGGCCAAATTGTGTCCCTCAAAAAAGATATGCTGAAGTCCTAACCCCTGATACCTATGAATGTGACTTTATTTGGCAAAAGGACTTTGCTGATGTAATTGAGTTAAGATGAGGTCATAACTGATTAGAGTGAGCCCTAAGTCTAATGATTGGTGTTCTTATAAGAAGAGGGAAATTTGGAGACAGAAACACAGAGGGGAGACACAAGGAAGAAGGCCGTGTGAAGATGGAGACAGCAGATTGGAGTGATGCAACTAAAAGCCAAAGCACAACAAGGATTGCCGGCAACCACCAGACGCCAGGAGAGACATGTGGACTGGATTCTCCCTCAGAGCCTCTCAAAGGAACTAACGTTGCCAATATCTTGATTTCTGGCTTCTGGAACTCTGAGAGGTTAAATTTCTATTGTTTTAAATTATCACTTTGTGATAATTTGTTACAGCAGCCCTGGGAAACTAATACAGATACCTACTAGCTGTGTGACCTTGAGAATGTTAACTAACCCCTCTCAGTTTCCTCATCTATAAAATGGGGATAGTAGTAGTACCCACCTCATAAGGTTGTGAGGATTAAATGAGTTTTTATGTGCAGTGTGATTTGAGCAGTGCCTGGCACATGAGAGGGACACAAGAGATTAACAAATATTCTTGCTCACTTCAGTTCAGTAAAGATTTTTTTGAGCACCTACTGTGTGCCACGCACTGTGTATAAATCATTTCATTTGATTTGCGTAAGAATCCTGTGAGACTCTTCTCGTGCCTCTTTGAGGTTGAGAAAACTAAAGCTCAGAGCTTTGAGAAAGTAGAAGAGCTGCCATCTCAGCTGAGGCTTTGTGGCTCTGTTCTGTCAGTTCTTTTATTCCACAAAACCACAGGGATCTCAAGGGATACAGAGGAGTGGATCAGGAAGGGTGTGAACTTCTGATTATGATTTATTTTGCATTGGGAAGACTTATGCCTGATCCCTTTCTCCACATACCACTTAAAGAAGGGAAGTTTTCCCTGTCGTGAAAGCAAGAAGACAAATTGTTCATGGGGAAAGGAGAGGAAGATGCAGCTTTCTAAACGAAGCTCCCCCAGCACACACCAGTCAAAGCAGCACCCTTCTATTTGTGGTGTGCTGGTATTCTCTCCGCTCTCTGGCTCAGGAGGAAAGCTGTGTCTCTGAGCAAGAGTCTTCAGGAAGCCTGAGGATCCTCAGAAGTGTAGGAAGGTTGGCTGACCCCAGAAAACATGAACACGCCAAATGTGCGAATCCAGATAACACGGAAGCAGAGGAGAAAGAATTTGCAGCCTGTGTGAAGATTCGTTTTTGAAAGCCAACAGCAGGCGACAGCTATTTTGGAGAAATTACCAGTGTTGCAGAGAAGTTAAAGCCTTGAAGTATGTGAAAGGATTGTTGGGGTTTTGTGAGGGACACTGGCCTGTTTGTCAAGTAGTGAACAAGAGGAAGTTTACTTATCACAGTGCTTGGTATTCAGAAAGTGCTATATGGTGGTTTGTGGTTGATTCAAGTAAACCAGGGAAGATTTTGTGGGATATAAGAAAGCACTTCTTAACAACTGTGAAATTAGAACATAAATTAGGGGCTTCCCTGGTGGTGCAGTGTTTGAGAGTCTGCCTGCCAATGCAGGGGACACGGGTTCGAGCCCTGGTCTGGGAAGATCCCACATGCCGCGGAGCAACTAGGCCCGTGAGCCACAACTACTGAGCCTGCGCGTCTGGAGCCTGTGCTCCGCAGCAAGAGAGGCCGTGATAGTGAGAGGCCTGCACACCGCGATGAAGAGTGGCCCCCACTTGCCGCAACTAGAGAAAGCCCTCTCACAGAAACGAAGACCCAACACAGCCATAAATAAAATAAATAAGTAAATAAAAATTTAAAAAAACAAAACATAAATTAACTGCTGAGATAGGCCATGAGGGTGACTTAACTGGACTTTCAAAAGATAAATATGTATTTGTCTGACTCTCACTAGATTTTAAAATTCAGCTGATTGCTTACTTCTTATTTCAGGTACACAGTAGATAGATTGTCATAATAATTTAGACATTTTTATAATGTTACGCCTTGAAGAAACCTTAGAAATCAACTAGGATACTCGGATTTCTCTGCCTGCAGTTGTGTAGACGGGCTTGACTGTCTCACGAGGTCTCTCCTAGCCCTAAAATCCCAGACTTCTTTCCAGATCGCACTGCGGTGAGGCAGGTCTGTGAAATACGGCCCAGCTGTGGCTGCCAGCAGATCTTGGACAACGTATTCCTACACCTCAGACAGCTATGAAGTAAGGAGACCAGTTCCATGAGGGACCGTGGCACCATTTCATGAGCTGATCACCATTCCTTTATGCCAAACAGCAGCCCTGAAAATGGCTAAATTGAGGGATGAAGAAGATGAAAACTGACCTAACTTCTAATTAAAGAAAACCAGCCAAAGTGATAAAGGGCCCTGAAAATACAGTGGGAGAGAAAGATAATCAGACCAGAGCAGTGACAGGAAGAAATGATCAAGATGAAGGACAATTTGGTCTAAAGATTAGATTAAAATAAGAGACATGGGGAAAAGAATGATGACCAGGGACAGAAGTGTGGAACTGTGTGAATGCTCCAGGACTGGGCGGGAAGAGAAGACACACCAGTGTTCAGGGAGCATATGCAGGGGCTGGGGGTAAGGGTGGGGGGTGCTCATTGCTGTAGATTTTGGTGTGGTTCTATTAGCAAAGCATTGGGGGCCTCCCTCCAACCACCACCTTTCCTAATATGTTTCCTAGGCCCTCTGAAGATAACACATTCCTTTGGGGGGACCCACAAAAATCACACGGTCTGGGCTGCTTGGGGAATCACTGCTCCCGTGGGCAGAAGTCATGCTGGGTTTTCCCAGGACCATGACTTTATGGCTGTGCCACGCTCAGCTGGTCTCAAGCAGCAGGTTGGTTCTGTTTTCTGTCTTCTGCATTTTTCACATCATGCTTCTTCTTCTCCCAGAGGTTTTCCCTTAAGATCCCACTGGGTTTTGTCTTTACCATCTGCAAGTTACTTGGTAGCTTATCTTTTCAATCTTCGTTCATTTCCATGTGTCCCTGTGGGTTAGGGATGCCCGTGCCTTCCAGGGCCTTCAGAGAAAAATCTCTTCTCCACATTCAAACTGGAGAACCCCCAGAGAGATGGTGATGTTGGGGGGAACAGGGATGATTTCTCTTTGTTCTTCCATTTGCCATTTCTAGAGTTATTTCCACAGTTTTAAAGTATTTGTACAATGGGTTATAGAATATTTGTCCATCTACTATCTCATCCACTTTCAATATTTGCCCATCCGAGAACTTTACAACTGCTCTGAAAGATATTTTTATTGCCCTTACTTTAAGGATTAGGAAAGAAGGCTGAGAGAAGGAAAAGAGTTTGCCTGGGGCCCCATGGCAGGTCTAGATCCTCTGTCCTGAGGTTCTGTGCTTTCTACCGTGGCAGGTCCCAGCTGGCTAGGTGAGACCCAGCAGGTTCTGAGCTGCATGGAGACTTTTCTGTGGAGCTCTGTGTCTGTGGGTCTTGGAGAGGGGAGCATGGATGTAGACTCAGGAAACCTTGCAGGTGACTCAAGACCCTTCACATTCTCTGTAGCCGGTGGGTTCCAAGGTCAGCCAGCAGTCCCCATGGAGACAAGGGGTAGTAGGGGCAGGATACTAATTGCTGGGGGGACATGGCCATGGCATTTTCGAGTGTATAACATCCAGAGAGAGGGATGGTGACAGAGTAAGGTTGTTGTCTCAGGAAATAAGAGATGAGAACTTGAAGACAGAAGTACAACATAATTTATTCTAATTGGGTCCAAAAAGCTGAGACCATGAAGAAAAATCACGTGGCTGCCTACATTTTCATAAAATGTCTTTTGAGAAGTACACAGTATGGAAAGCAGAGCTTAAAATCAAGTATAAGTGCAGAGGAACTGAAACACTGAATGCGTTGGGTTCATGGAAAAGACTGACAATGAGAGAAGAAAAGTATAAAAAGAGAGTAGCACATGGCAAAGAGATATTCTGAAGTCCCATTGTTCTAACTATGTATCTCCTTTTTTTTTTTTTTTTACCTCAAGTAGAGAACTGTCAGATCTTCAAACTAGAAACACTAGAACATAGGTGATTTGAAAAATAGAAGTTTGAAAACCACGAGGAAAAAGGCAGACATCCCTCACTCCTTTAAATGTGTCCAGGCCTTGGTCACTTAAGACCTGGAGTCCTAAAGAATGTGATTGCAAAATGATGATTGATCATCTTTGCAAAATCATGGGGAATGGATGAGATATGAGAAGATTACAAGAAAAAGACACTTCACTTTTTAGAAAGGGGGAAAATCTGGGTCTAGGAATTATAGACTAGTGAACTTGTCATTGCCCCTGGGCAAAATTCTAGAAGAGATCATTAAGCAGATGATCTGTGAGAGCTTGGAAAAGGAAATAGTGATCCCTAGGAGACAGTCCTAAAAACCAATTACCAAGTATGCTTAGGAAATCTGCCTTAAGAGCAGCTATGCAAATTAGATTTGACTGTTTGAGTTGACCACAGTGTGAATGAGCAGTGAGATGCTGTAACTAAAGAAAAAAATATGATCAGAGATGCTTTGCTAAAAAAATATGATCAGAGATGCTTTGCTAAAAATTCAGTTCTAGAGCATAGAAAATATCCAAATTCACTCTGTCGTGTTCTCATCCCTTTAGGAATATGCATTCAGTTCTGTGAACTGTGTTTTAAGAGTTATTGGTAGATTGGGGTATGTACAGAAAAGGTTAACAAGGAAGATGGAGATCGTATTTACTGAACAAGCAACTCACCATATGTTGGGCATTGTGTTAAATACTGGAGGGGAGTGTTTTAATACTTAATACTATGAAGAGATCATTAATCTACCTATTTTCAGATCAGGAAAGAAAGGGTTATGTCAACTGAATAGTTTGCATAAGGCCAACAGCTAGGAAGTGGCAAAGCTAAGACTTGAACCCAGATCTCTCTCAACCCAAAGCCCATACTCTTTCCACAGTACAAACCTGCCAGAGCAATAAAGGATCTAGAAAATGGGCTGGTTGAGGAACTCTTGAAGGAAGAGGAAGTGTGTCACTTTAAAGAATGAGAGGAGTAAATATAAGTATGGTGGTGGTTTTCAAAGGGTTGCCATTTAGAAGGATTAGCCTTGTTCTCTAAGGCCCCAAAGGATAGAACTAGGGCAGTAGTGTGGCAGTACTAATAGTAGTTACCATTTATTAACCATTTGCTATAAGCTGATCTTTCTGCATACATTCATTCTTTAAACCTCATGAGTGAGGTACAGTACTATGGTTATCCCCATTTCACAGGTGAAGAACCATGAGTAAATCCAGATAATGCCCAGGATCTCACAGCTAGTAAGTAGCAGAGCCTGGACCTATAATCCAGATCTGTCCCACACCAGGGCCAGTGTTTTCAACCATTTCCTTCCACTGCATTGCTGTTGGTAGATTTCTAATCAATGTAAGGGGAAATTTCCAAGTAATTAGAAGCCCTCCAAAAGGAGGAATGGCTACTGTAACTGGAGTGAACTGCCCATCACTGACAAATGCTGAATGACAGGGATGCTGGGTTGGACAGATCTGAGGACTACACAGGTCTCTTTCTATTCTACATTCCGTTTTTTTTTCCTGTGCTCCTAAAAGAAACACATTTACCTATAGATTAATAGTCAAGGAAGTGAGAAGCGGGGTGTTGGTGGTGGGTCTAGTGGTTCTTTATCAATCCGTCAACTTAAATTCCAACATAACTATAAACCCCAAATCCAGTTTCCCCAAGATATTGTTTATATTTCAGTAATTTATGTTGTTTATGGACATAACAGTGTACAGAAAAGTTTATTGCTGTGGCTTGAACGCATAACAGTTCCATTAGTGAGTGAAAATTATAATTCTATGCATATTTTGAAATAAAACCAAGAAATTTGAAGAAATTTGAAGTGGGAATAAATCTAATAATATCTTAGTAATCATTATTAACACTATATGAACTACTTTGGTATCCTACCCTTTAATTATACTGAAAGTTATGAAAGTTGAGATACTTTTTGGAAGTGGGATCAGAACTGCACTAGACTTAAGGATTAAGATTAAGGAGGGGAAAAGGGAAATCTTTCCTTATTCTCTTGAGTCCTCATATTATTCTTTCTCCCCTCCCCCACCCCCAACACACACACAATCACAGTTCTTAAAACCAAGGTATGAAGAAGTAAGGGTTCGTGGAATATAGTTGTAGATCTAGAAGTTTGGACGTGAGGCCTTAATTTGTTGATTTATTAATTTGTCGGTGAATGAGGTCACATGGAAAAACTTCCTGCTTCTTGATTGTGTTGGCGGATACTTTCCTAAACTCTAACTAGTTGACTTTATAGTTAGCTAGAGATTATTGACTTTTAATAACTTACACATTAAGTTTCTGAACTCAGACATAAAAGAGCAGTCTCCGAAGAGCTCCAGTCCAAAGAGAGTGGCTGCATCCATGCCCAGGTTGTCATCATATTTGCCGAAAAGGTGCTTTGTCTACCAAGGTAAAGTTAACACTAGCTTGCTGCCATCCCTGAGTGCCTTCCATGTCTTTATGCCTTGTTGGCATGCCAGTCTGCCTTCATATCTGCTCCATCGGTTTTAAATCTAGTTCACATTCCTTAGGGTATTACCTAATAATAAATGAAAAACTCAAAAATCAAAGGAGTTTTATGTGTGATGCATCTGAACTAATGGAACCTCACTTCTGTCTGGGGGTGGGGGAAATGAATAGCCAGGCTGAGCACATTATGGGTGCTTATTAATGACGGCAAGGACGCTTCCCTCCCTCCTAAGCAGGCATTAGGAACCTCCTATGTGCCAATCACAGTGCTGGCACTGGAATACCAAGGTGTGGCCCTTCTTGCTACAAGAAGCTTCAGTATAAACATCATAGTGAGTACTGGTTCAAGATGGCAGAGTAGAAGGGCGTGCGCTCACTCCCTCTTGCGAGAGCACAGGAATCACAACTAATTGCTGAACAGTCATCGACAGAAAGACACTGGAAGTCACAAAAAAGATACCCACATCCAAAGACAAAGGAGAAGCTGCAATGAGACGGTAGGAGGGGTGCAACCACAATAAAATCAAATCCCATAACCGCTGGGTGGGTGACTCACAAGCTGGAGAACACTTATACCACAGAAGTCCACCCACTGGAGTGAAGGTTCTGAGCCCCACGTCAGGCTTCCCAACCTGGGGGTCTGGCAACGGGAGGAGGAATTCTTAGAGAATCAGACTTTGAAGCCTAGTGGGATTTGATTGCAGGACTTCGACAGGACTGGGGGAAACAGAGACCCCACTCTTGGAGGACACACATAAAGCAGTGTGTGCATCAGGACCCAGGGGAAGGAGCAGTGACCCCATAGGAGACTGAACCAGACCTAACTGCTAGTGGTGGAGGGTCTCCTGCAGAGGCAGGAGGTGGCTGTGGCTCACCGTGGGGACAAGGACAATGGCAGCAGAAGTTCTGGGAAGCACTCCTTAGTGTGAGCCCTCCCAGAGTCCACCATTAACCCCACCAAAGAGCCTGTAGCCTCCAGTGCTGGGTCACCTCAGGCCAAACAATCAACAGGGAGGGAACTCAGTCCCACACATCAGCTGACAAGTGGATTAAAGTTTTACTGACTCTGCCCACCAGAGCAACACCCAGCTCTACCCACTACCAGTCCCTCCCATCAGGAAGCTTGCACAAGCCTCTTAGATAGCCTCCTCCACCAGAGGGCAGACAGCAGAAGCAAGAAGAACTACAATCCTGCAGCCTGTGGAACGAAAACCACATTCACATAAAGATAGACAAAATGAAAAAGCAGAGGGCTATGTACCACATGAAGGAACAAGATAAAACCCCAGAAAAACAATTATATGAAGTGGAGATAGGCAACCTTCCAGAAAAAAAAAAATTCAGAATAATGATAGTGAAGATGATCTAGGACCTCAGAAGAAGAATGGAGGCAAGGATCGAGAAGATGCAAGAAATGTTTTAAAAAGACCTAGAAGAATTAAAGAACAAACACCTAGAAGAATTAAAGAACAAACAAACAGAGATGAACAATACAATAACTGAAATGAAAAATACACTAGAAGGAATCAATAACAGCATAACTGAGGCAGAAGAATGGAGAAGTGGGCTGGAAGACAGAATGGTGGAATTCACTGCCATGGAACAGAATAAAGGAAAAAGAATGAAAAGAAATGAAGACAGCCTAAGAGACCTCCGGGACAAAATGAAACGCACCAACTTTCGCATTATAGGGGTCCCAGAAGGAGAAGAGAGAGAGAAAGGACCTGAGAAAATATTTGAAGAGATTACAGTCGAAAACTTCCCTAACATGGGAAAGGAAGTAGCCACCCAAGTCCAGGAAGCGCAGAGAGTCCCAGACAGAATAAACACAAGGAGAAACATGCCAAGACATACAGTAATCAAATTGACAAAAATTAAGGACAAAGAAAAATTATGAAAAGCAACAAGGGAAAAATGACAACATACAAGGAAACTCCCATAAGGTTAACAGCTGATTTCTCAGCAGAAACTCTACAAGCCAGAAAGGAGTGACACAATATATTTAAAGTGATGAGAGGGAAGAACCTACAACCAGTATTACTCTACCCGGCAAGGATCTCATTCAGATTCAACGGAGAAATCAAAAGCTTTACAGATAAGCAAAAGCTAAGAGAATTCAGCACCACCAAACCGGCTCTACAACAAATGCTAAAGGAACTTCTCTAAGTGGGAAACACAAGAGAAGAAAAGGACCTGCAAAAAGAAACCCAAAAATCCTCAACAAAATACTAGTAAACAGAATCCAACAGCACATTAAAAGGATCATACACCATGATCCAGTGGGGTTTATTCCAGGAATGCAAGGATTCTTCAATATACGCAAATCAATCAACGTAATACACCACAGTAACAAATTGAAGGAGAAAAACCATATGATCATCTCAATAGATTCAGAGAAAGCTTTTGACAAAATTCAAGACCCATTTATGATAAAAGCCCTGCAGAAAGTAGGCATAGAGGGAACTTTTCTCAACATAATAAAGGCCATATATGACAAACCCACAGCCAACATCATCCTCAATGGTGAAAAACTGAAACCATTTCCACTAAGATCAGGAACAAGACAAGGTTGCCCACTCTCACCACTATTATTCAACATAGTTTTGGAAGTGTTAGCCACAGCAATCAGAGAAGACAAAGAAATAAAAGGAATCCAAATCGGAAAAGAAGAAGTAAAGCTGTCACTGTTTGCAGATGACATGATACTATACATAGAGGATCCTAAACATGCTACCAGAAAACTACTAGAGCTAATCAATGAATTTGGTAAAGTAGCAGGATACAAAATTAGTGCACAGAAATCTCTTGCATTCCTATATACTAATGATGAAAAATCTGAAAGTGAAATTAAGAAAACACTCCCATTTACCATTGCAACAAAAAGAATAAAATATCTAGGAATAAACCTACCTAAGGAGACAAAAGACCTGTATGCATAAAACTATAAGACACTGATGAAAGAAATTAAAGATGATACAAATAGGTGGAGAGATATACCTTGTTCTTTGATTGGAAGAATCAACATTGTGAAAATGACTCTACTACCCAAAGCAATCTACAGATTCAATGCAATCCCTATCAAACTACCACTGGCATTTTTCACAGAACTAGAACAAAAAATTTCACAATTTGTATGGAAACACAAAATACCCCGAATAGCCAAAGCAATCTTGAGAACGAAAAATGGAGCTGGAGGAATCAGGCACCCTGACTTCAGACTATACTACAAAGCTTCAGTAATCAAGACAGTTTGGTACTGGCACAAAAACAGAAATATAGATCAATGGAACAGGATAGAAAGCCCAGAGAGAGATCCATGCACCTATGGTCACCTTACCTTTGATAAAGGAGGCAAGGGAATACAATGGAGAAAAGACAGCCTCTTCAGTAAGTGGTGCTGGGAAAACTGGACAGCTACATGTAAAAGAATGAAATTAGAACACTTCCTTACACAAACATAAACTCCAAATGGATTAAAGACCTAAATGTAAGGCCAGACACTATCAAACTCTTAGAGGAAAACATAGGCAGAACACTCTATGACATAAATCACAGATCCTTCTTTTTTTTTTTTAAACATCTTTATTGAAGTATAATTGCTTTACAATGGTGTGTTAGTTTCTGCTTTATAATAAAGTGAATCAGTTATACATATACATATGTTCCCATATCTCTTCCCTCTTGCTTCTCCCTCCCTCCCACCCTCCCTATCCCACCCCTCTAGGTGGTCACAAAGCACCAAGCTGATCTCCCTGTGCTATGCAGCTGCTTCCCACTAGCTATCTGTTTTACATTTGGTAGTGTATATATGTCCATGACACTCTCACCCTGTCACATCTCACCCCTCCCCCTCCCCATATCCTCAAGTCCATTCTCTAGTAGGTCTGTGTCTTTATTCCCATCTTGCCACTAGGTTCTTCATGACCTTTTTTTTTTTTTTCCTTAGATTCCATATATATGTGTTAGCACACTGTATTTGTTTTTCTCTTTCTGACTTACTTCACTCTGTATGACAGACTCTAACTCCATCCACCTCATTACAAATACCTCCATTTCATTTCTTTTTATGGCTGAGTAATATTCCATTGTATATATGTGCCACATCTTCTTTATCTATTCATCCGATGATGGACACTTAGGTTGCTTCCATGTCCTGGCTATTGTAAATAGAGCTGCAATGAACATTTTGGTACATGACTCTTTTTGAATTATGGTTTTCTCAAGGTATACGCCCAGTAGTGGGATTGCTGGGTCGTATGGTAGTTCTATATTTAGTTTTTTTAAGGAACCGCCATACTGTTCTCCATAGTGGCTGTATCAATTTACATTCCCACCAACAGTGCAAGAGTGTTCCCTTTTCTCCACACCCTCTCCAGCATTTATTGTTTGTAGATTTTTTGATGATGGCCATTCTGACCAGTGTGAGATGATACCTCATTGTAGTTTTGATTTTCATTTCTCTAATGATTAATGATGTTGAGCATTCTTTCATGTGTCTGTTGGCCATCTGTATATCTTCTTTGGAGAAATGTCTATTTAGGTCTTCTGCCCATTTTTGGATTGGGTTGTTTGTTTTTTTGTTATTGATCTGCATGAGCTGCTTGTAAATCTTGGAGATTAATCCTTTGTCAGTTGCTTCATTTGCAAATATTTTCTCCCATTCTGAGGCTTGTCTTTTGGTCTTGTTTATGGTTTCCTTTGCTGTGCAAAAGCTTTTAAGTTTCATTAGGTCCCATTTGTTTATTTGTGTTTTTATTTCCATTTCTCTAGGAGCTGGGTCAAAAAGGATCTTGCTGTGATTTATGTCATAGAGTGTTCTGCCTATGTTTTCCTCTAAGAGTTTGATAGTGTCTGGCCTTACACTTAGGTCTTTAATCCATTTTGAGTTTATTTTTGTGTATGGTGTCAGGGAGTGTTCTAATTTCATACTTTTACATGTACCTGTCCAATTTTCCCAGCACCACTTATTGAAGAAGCTGTCTTTTCTCCACTGTATATGCTTGCCTCCTTTATCAAAGATAAGGTGACCATATGTGTATGGGTTTATCTCTGGGCTTTCTATCCTGTTCCATTGATCTATATTTCTGTTTTTGTGCCAGTACCAAACTGTCTTGATTACTGTAGCTTTGTAATATAGTCTGAAGTCAGGGAGCCTGATTCCTCCAGCTCCATTTTTCGTTCTCAAGATTGCTTTGGCTATTCGGGGTCTTTTGTGTCTCCATACAAATTGTGAAATTTTTTGTTCTAGTTCCGTGAAAAATGCCAGTGGTAGTTTGATACAGATTGCATTGAATCTGTAGATTGCTTTGGGTAGTAGAGTCATTTTCACAATGTTGATTCTTCCAATCCAAGAACATGGTATATCTCTCCATCTGTCTGTATCATCTTTAATTTCTTTCATCAGTGTCCTATAATTTTCTGCATACAGGTCTTTTGTCTCCTTAGGTAGGTTTATTCCTACAGATCCTTTTTGACCCACCTCTTAGAGAAATGGAAATAAAAACAAAAATATATAAATGGGACCTAATGAAACTTAAAAGCTTTTGCACAGCAAAGGAAACCATAAACAAGACCAAAAGACAAGCCTCAGAATGGGAGAAAATATTTGCAAATGAAGCAACTGACAAAGGATTAATCTCCAAAATTTACAAGCAGCTCAATATCAAAAAAACAAACAACCCATTCCAAAAATGGACAGAAGACCTAAATAGACATTTCTCCAAAGAAGATATACAGATTGCCAGCAAAGACATGAAAGGATGCTCAACATCACTAATCACTAGAGAAATGCAAATCAAAACTACAATGAGGTATCACCTCACACCAGTCAGAATGGCCATCATCAAAAAATCTACAAACAATAAATGCTGGAGAGGGTGTGGAGAAAAGGGACCCCTCTTGCGCTGTTGGTGGGAATGTAAATTGATACAGCCACTATGGAGAACAGTACGGAGGTTCCTTAAAAAACTAAATATAGAACTACCAAACGACCCAGCAATCCCAGTACTGGGCATATACCCTGAGAAAACCATAATTCAAAAGGAGTCATGTACCAAAATGTTCATTGCAGCTCTATTTACAATAGCCAGGACATGGAAGCAACCTAAGTGTCCATCATCGGGTGAATGGATAAAGAAGATGTGGCACATATATACAATGGAATATTACTCAGCCATAAAAAGAAACGAAATTGAGTTATTTGTAGTGAGGTGGATAGAGTTAGAGTCTGTCATACGGAGTGAAGTCAGAAAGAGAAAAACAAATACAGTGTGCTAACACATATATATGGAATCTAAGGGGAAAAAAAAAGGTCATGAAGAACCTAGTGGCAAGACGGGAATAAAGACACAGACCTACTAGAGAATGGACTTGAGGATATGGGGTGGGGGAAGGGTAAGCTGTGACAAAATGAGAGAGTGGCATGGACATATATACACAACCAAACGTAAAATAGATAGCTAGTGGGAAGCAGCCGCATAGCACAGGGAGATCAGCTCTGTGCTTTGTGACCACCTACAGGGGTGAGATAGGGAGGGTGGGAGGGAGGGAGATGCAAGCGGGAAGAGATATGGGAACATATGTATATGTATAGCTGATTCACTTTGTTATAAAGTAGAAACTAACGCACCATTGTAAAGCAATTATACTCCAATAAAGATGTTAAAAAAAAACAAACCCAAAACAATGAAGAAAGTGGTAATAGGAATATACATATCGATAACTGCCTTAAATGTGAATGGATTAAATGCTCCACCCAAAAGACAGAAGCTCACTGATTGGATACAAAAACAAGACCTATGTATATGCTGTCTACAAGAGACCCACTTCAGACCTAGGGAAACATACAGACTGAAAGTGAGGGGATGGAAAAAGATATTCCATGCAAATGGAAATGAAAAGAAAGTTGGAGTAGCAATACTCATGTCAGAAAAAATAGACTTTAAAATAAAGAATGTTACAAGAGACAAGGAAGGACAGTACATAATGATCAAGGGATCAATCCAAGAAGTAGATATAACAATTATAAATATATATGTACCCAACATAGGAGCACCTCAATACATAAGGCAACTGCTAACAGCTATAAAAGAGGAAATCGACAGTAACACAATAACAGTGGGGGACTTTAACACTTTACTTACACCAATGGACAGATCATCCAGACAGAAAATTAATAAGGAAACACAAGCTTTAAATGACACAAGAGACCAGATAGATTTAATTGATATTTATAGGACATTCCATCCAAAAACAGCAGATTACACTTTCTTCTCAAGTGCACATGGAACATTCTCCAGGATCACATCTTGGGTCACAAGTCAAGCCTCAGTAAATTTAAGAAAATTGAAATCACATCAAGCATCTTCTCCGACCACAACACTATGAGATTAGAAATCAATTACGGGAAAAAAACCGTAGAAAACACAAACACATGGAGGCTAAACAATACGTTACTAAATAACTAAGAGATCACTGAAGAAGTCAAAGAGGAAATCAAAATATACCTAGAGACAAATGACAACAGAAACATGATGATCCAAAACCTATGGGATGCAGTAAAAGCAGTTCTAAGAGGGAAGTTTATAGCAATACAATCCTACCTCAAGAAACAAGAAAAATCTCAAACAATCTAACCTTACACCTAAAGGAACTAGAGAAAGAAGAACAAACAAAACCCAAAGTTAGTAGAAGGAAAGAATTCATAAAGATCAGAGCAGAAATAAATGAAATAGAAACAAAACAGTAGCAAAGATCAATAAAACTAAAAGCTGGTTCTGTTAGAAGGTAAAATTCACAAACCTTTAGCCAGACTCATAAAAAGAGGGAGAGGACTCATATCAATAAAATTAGAAATGAAAAAGGAGAAGTTACAATGGACACTGCAGAAATAGAAAGCATCATTAGAGACTACTACAGGCAACTCTATGCCACTAACATGGACAACCTGGAAGAAATGGACAAATTCTTGAAAGGGTATGACCTTCGAAGACTGAACCAGGAAGAAACAAAAAACATGAACAGACCAATCACAAGTAATGAAGTTGAAACTGTGATTAAAAATCTTCCAACAAACCAAAGTCCAGGACCAGATGGCTTCACAGGTGAATTCTTTCAAACATTTAGAGAAGAGCTAACACCCATCCTTCTCAAACTCTTCCAAAAAATTGCAGAGGTAGGGACACTCCCAAACTCATTCTACAAGGCCACCATCACCCTGATACCAAAACCAGACAAAGATACTACAAAAAAAGAAAATTACAGACCAATATCACTGATGAATATAGATGCAAAAATCCTCAAGAAAATACTAGCAAACAGAATCCAACAACACATTAAAAGGGTCATGTACCATGATCAAGTGGGATTTATCCCAGGGATGCAAGGATTCTTCAATATATGCAAATCAATCAATGTGATACCCCATATTAACAAATTGAAAAATAAAAACCATATGATCATCCCAGTAGATGCAGAAAAAGCTTTTGCCAAAATTCAACACCCATTTATGATAAAAAAAAAACTCTCCAGAAAGTGGGCATAGAGGGAAGCTACCTCAACATCATAAAGGCTATATATAACAAACCCACAGCAAACATCATTCTCCATGGTGAAAAACTGAAAGCATTTCCTCTGAGATCAGGAACAAGACAACGGTGTCCACTTTCACCACTATTATTTAACATAGTTTTGGAAGTCCTAGCCACGGCAGTCAGAGAAGAAAAAGAAATAAAAGGAATACAAATTGGAAAAGAAGAATTAAAACTGTCACTGTTTGCAGATGGCATGATACTATACATAGATAATCCTAAGGATGCCACCAGAAAACTACCAGAGCTAATCAATGAATTTGGTAAAGTTGCAGGGTACAAAATTAATGCACAGAAATCTCTTGCATTCCTATACACTGACAACAAAAGATCAGAAGGAGAAATTAAGGAAATAATCCCATTCACCATTGCAACAAAAAGAATAAAATACCTAGGAATAAACCTACCTAAGGAGGTAAAAGACCTGTACTTAGAAATCTATAAGACACTGATGAAGGAAATCAAAGATGACGCAAACAGATGGAGAGATATACCATGTTCTTGGATTGGAAGAATTAATATTGTGAAAATGACTATACTACCCAAAGCAATCTACAGATTCAATGCAATCCCTATCAAACTACTAATGGCATTTTTCACAGAACTAGAACAAAAAATTTCACAATTTGTATGGAAACACAAAAGACCGCGAATAGCCAAAGCAATCTTGAGAAAGAAAAACGGAGCTGGAGGAATCAGCCTCCCAGACTTCAGACTATACTACAAAGCTACAGTAATTAAGACAGTATGGTGCTGGCTCAAAAACAGAAATATATACATCAATGGAACAGGATAGAAAGCCCAGAGATAAACCCACGCACCTATGGTCAACTAATGTATGACAAAGGAGGCAAGGATATACAATGGAGAAAAGACAGTCTCTTCGATAAGTGGTGCTGGGAACTCTGGACAGCTAAATTTAAAAGAATGAAATTAGAACATTCCCTAACACCATACACAAAAATAAACTCAAAATGGATTAAAGACCTAAATGTAAGATCAGACACTATAAAACTCTTAGAGGTAAACAGGAAGAACGCTCTGTGACAAAAATCACAGCAAGATCTTTTTTGACCCACCTCTTAGAGTAATGGAAATAAAAACAAAAATAAACAAATGGGACCTAATGAAACTTAAAAGCTTTTGCTCAGCAAAGGAAACTATAAACAAGATGAAAAGACAACCCTCAGAATGGGAGAAAATATTTGCAAATGAATCAGCGGACAAAGGATTAATCTCCAAAATATATAAACAGCTCATGCAGCTCAATATTAAAAAAACAAAGAACCCAGTCCAAAAGTGGGCAGAAAACCTAGATAGACATCTCTCCAGAGAAGACATACAGATGGCCAAGAGGCACATGAAAATCTGCTCAACATCACTAATTATTAGAGAAATGCAAATCAAAACTACAATGAAGTAACACCTCACACTGGTTAGAATGGGCATCATCCGAAAATCTACAAACAACAAATGCTGGAGAGGGTGTGGAGAAAAGGGAACCTTCTTGCACTGTTGGTGGGAATGTAAATTGATACAGCCACTATGGAGGACAGGATGGAGGTTTCTTAAACAACTAAAAATAAAATTACCATACGACCCAGCAATCCCACTACTGGGCATATACCCAGAGAAAACCATAATTCAAAAAGACACATGCACCCCAGTGTTCATTGCAGCACTATTTACAATAGCCAGGTCATGGAAGCAACCTAAATGCCCACAGACAGATGAATGGATAAAGAAGATGTGGTACGTATATAGAATGGAATAGTACTCAGCCATAAAAAGCAATGAAATTGGGTCATTTGTAGAGACGTGGATGGACCTAGAGACTGTCATACAGAGTGAAGTAAGTCAGAAAGAGGAAAACAAATATAGTATATTAACGCATATATGTGGAATCTAGAAAAATGGTACAGATGAACCAGTTTGCAAGGTACAGATGTAGAGAACAAACGTATGGACACCAGCGTGGGAAAGGGGATGAGGGTGGTGGTGGGATGAATTGGGAGATTGCGATTGACATATATACAGTAATATTGTATAAAATAGATTACTAATAACCTGCTGTATAAAAAAATAAAATAAAATTCTGAAAAAATAAAAATAAATATAAAATTAAACATCATAGTATGAGATAACGTGCTATGGTAAAGGTGAACCCAGGGGCATTCAGCAGCTCAGACTTGGGGGCAGGGTGGGCAGGGAACGCTTCTCTGAATCAAGTCTTCAAGGATGCCAGAGGTGTCACAGCAGTTGCAAAGGCAGGCAGATGTATGCACCTGGTTCTGAAGGGCTATGTAGGTCAGGCTCCTGGAGAGAGGTGAAAGCAGAAACATAGTTGCTCCATGCAGAGGAGTTTGGACTTGGTCTGAGGGCAGTAGGAAACATTTGAATGGTTTTTAGAAGGAAATACTAGGATGTAGTTTGTGTTTTCAAAAATATCACTTTGCTAGCAATAGAGTGGCTTGGCAGTAGGTGAGGTAGGAAGCAGAGAGACACTAGGTGAGTTGCAAAATTCCAGGTGAACAGTAGGACCTGTGGACTAAGGCAGTACTGTGGAACTGAAGGAGAAAGTATATTTCAGAGCCATGTCAAGGAGATGGGCTGCAGAGAACTTGGTCATGAGTGACAGATATTGGAGAACAAAGGAAGAAGGAGTTAAAGGTGTTGCCCAGGTTTCTGGCTTGAGTGGACATGGAGCCCCTCATCGAGAGAGGGCTTGGGAGAAGGAAGGCCATGTTTGCCTGAGAATTACAGGGGAGATGATTAATTTAGTTGGGGAACATGATGAATTTGAAGCTTGAGAGAAGATCAGGAGTGTGTGTCCATAAGGACTGGCTGGGTGGGCCTGGAGCTCAGGCAGGAGATGCTGAGGTGCCGTTGTTGGCTTGTCCCTTCCGTGTTAGGAGGACACTTTGGCGTCATTAGAAGAATCGGGTACTCTATGGTGCGGGCCCGATAATGTAAGATTAGCTTTCCTAGAAGCCACGTTAAACAAACATAATAACCTCTATTTCAGCATCGTTCAGAGTTGGTGGACATGTGAGATGAACTGAAATGACTTTTAGCAGAGTTCAGCAGAGAAGCTTTGGTCCCCAAGGTGAACTTGGATTTCTTCTGGGGATTGTTCTCCTCTCTGTATCACTTCTCTTTTGAAAGTCCCTTTCAGACTTCTTGGGGTCCTTGGTAAGAATCTCAGTAAAAAGGCTACTTAGAGGGGATATCGGTAAGGAGAAGTAAAAAGCACTTTACTCATTATTTCATCTTCCCAGTAACACTGCAAGGTGTTACTATTAAAAGTCCCATTTTACAGATAAGAAAACTGAGCCTCTGAGGGTTCCCCGGCTTACCTTATGGTAAGGGGCACAGTTGTGGATATGACTCTAAATCCCGTTCTGTCTGTGCTGCACAGAAAGACTGACTTAGACATACCAGGCCTGTGAAATCCTGGGATGGAAAAGTTGTGTTTTCATTGAGGAAAAGATTCTGGGGGGAAATGATGTGTCCCCAGGGTGTTTATAAAGAGCAACACTCTCCTCAATGCTCAAATCAGTTCCTCTGATGTATCCCTGATACTCACCTCCCCTGCCCCATGTTGACAGCACTCAGACTTGGTGGTTCTGGTGGTACCCTGTCCTAGGCCCACCTAAGAGTCAGCCATTAGGACCTTGCTTATAATTTTCCCCTTTTCCTGGCCTTTCCTCTGCCTCTACCCCCACCACCCACCCACAGCAGCCAGAGGGATTCTTTAGTCTAAAGCATCAGGAAGTCAATCCTCTGCTCAGAAGCCTCTAATGGTTTCTCGTCTCACTTGGAGTACAACCCCTGCCCTTCAAGGTCTCCTGTGTTCTGGCCTTTGATTGCTTCTCTGACCCTGTCACTGACCGCACTCCCTTGACTTGAGCCACGCTGACCTTCTGGCCATTCCTTGAATGCTTAGAGCGCCTTATAAACACCACCTGGCTTTGAAACTTGCTGTTCCCACTTTCTGCACTGCCTTTGCCACGTAGTCCAGTGACTGGCACCCTCACGTCATTAGGTCTTTGCCTCTCTTTAAGGCCTTCCTGCTAACCACCCTGTCTAAAATAGCAGCTCTGTCATGTTCTGTCCCTTATTTTTCTTCATGGCACTCATTTTCTATTTGTTTATTGATATCTCCTGAATATGAGCTCCATGAGTTCAGGGGTTTTATATGTTCTGTTGCTTGTTCCTCTGGCTGCTGGGATAGTGCCTGGCCCATGGTGTGCACTCAGGGGGATTGGTTGACTGATGGAATGAATACATCGAAGCTGTGGACTTGATGGTGTGGGACAGAAAGTGAAGTCATTCTCACCGAGGGACCTACAATAATGAAACAGAGTGTCTCCCAATGTGGTTAGCATTGCTGGTTCCCTAAGTCTCCTCATTTGGACGTAACTGTGAACAGGTATTAGGAAACCTCCCCACATTTCCCTGGCTTAGATGCAGATTTATTGCTCTGATAAGGATGGGAATGATTTTTTCCTTCTAACATACAAGTTGCCAGGACAGATTTACTAGTGATAGCGTGGGGTCCATGTCCTACCTGTGTCCACCCTTTCACCTCTGGAGGTCACTCACTGGAATGTCAGTGTTTGTGGAGCCCATGGAAAGTGCCTCCTGCATTGTGGCTTTCATAGGAAGAAAGCTTTCTCTAAGGACTTGACTTGAGTGAGCTCTGTCTGCAGAGTGTCCTTAAACAGAGGTTTCCTCATTGGAGATTTGAACCTAATGCCATTTTCAGCGCATTTTTCTGTTGTTCTTCCTGTAGGATCTTCTACGTCTCTCACGATTCCCAAGACTTGAAGATCTTCAGCTATATCGCTCGAGATGGTGCCAGCAATATCTTCAGGTGTAACGTCTTCAAGTCCAAGAAGAAGGTAAAGGGGCTGTCATCTCTTATCTTCCTCTGATGGAACCAGCGTGCTCCTAACATTGACCCGTCTCCCTGTTGATAGAGAGGCAAGATTTGGAGGTGGCTATTTCAATGCAAGATATAGGGGAACTCTCTCACTAGTCTGTCGTTGCTTCTATATAATGCAATTCTCTTTTAGTTTCATTTGAACTTTGTACTTAGTTTTATGCGAACAACTGGAGAGATCTTGACCATTGGTTAAGGGCTCTGCAACAGGAGCAGGCAGACAGGTCCAGGAGTGGCGCTCCCCTTGATGTGTGGTAGAAAAGAAGATTGCCGCTAGCTAAGGTGACCCTTCATCATAATCCTATATACTGTTCAGTGGCCTACAAACATGACATGTGGGATCTAGTTAGACTTTGTGATGTTGGTTGTCCTGGATGATTATTTTGTAACCATCCTTGATGTATAGTAACCTTGATGCTTGAGTAAATGCAACTTTTGCAATTCCGTAGAGGCATGCTTCCTCTCTATCATTCCTCCCGGAGTCTAACACACAAAACTGGGGTTTGGAAATGTGGGCTGTAGCCCCTCTTCTCCCCCGGAACTCTGAATGATGTTATGAGGGTCAGTATCCCCCATGGGTCTCAGTTTCCTTGTCTATAAAATGAGGAGGAGAGCCAAAACCAGCCTTTCTTAAAATGTATCCTGTAAAACATTTACCATCCAAAATGTTTCATGTTAAAATTATTCAATTTAAATGTGCTGGGAAGTCCTAAAGTCAGAGAAATCCCTGTAACGCAGCATTCTTCGAACTGAATTGGCCATGGAATCATATTTTTTCCATGTATAAGTGTTAATATCCTGGGAACTACTTTACTATAGAGGTGACTTTGGAAAACACTATTTGTGTCTGAAAGGTCCCTTACAGGTATGGAATGGTAAGGTCCCAACCATTCTAGACACAAACCACTAACCCTGGCTTTCTATGAGGACTCCTTCCAAATTCTCTCGTGTTTGTCCCTTCTTTGATGCTATGTGATATCTTAATGCATCTTATGCCGTAAGACATCTTTAATAGATTTGTAGGTACCTTGCCAAGTGGGGATAATAAGAATAAAAATGTGACAGGGTCAAGATTTACTATTATATATGTCCTGTCCCCCACCCTAGCTCCGTAAAGAGAATTATACTTTGCTGATTTAGCCTCTTCCTCTAAGGAGATTTGTGCCCTTACTCACCAAGCTTTTTAGTGCAAATCATGGAATTGGATGGAAAGAGCTAGAACTGGAAAGGTAGAAGGAAAAAGGGGCAAGTTGGTAGATTTCACTTTTAGATAATAGTACAGTTGAGAGGAAAAAAGTGAAAGTGGGGTGAAGTTGAGCTGCATATTAAAGAACTGATAGAAAGAGTAGGAAGGAGAGGGAGAGAAAGAAAAACCAGAGGGGCTGGAGATGAGAATTTAGGGCTTGGGAGAGTGAAAAGCACTTGTGTGGCTTTGAGGTGTAGTGGATCTAGGGAGGAGAGGAAAGGAAATACAAAGTGTTCCTGAGACTTATGAATTGGATCGTCTGTAATGGTCTTTGACAGATACAACTGAAGACTAGGATTCCCTTTAATTCATTTCGAGTGTTCCACTTTACATCTGACTTTAGTTTTGTCCAGAGACTGGACCGTGTGGACCTTGGAATTTATTAAAGTTACAAATGGCACTTTTTAATTTACAAAGTGCTTTAATATTTAATCTTACTTGATCCTTGCAAAAACCTACGTAAAGAAGTTAAGACAAGTAATTTTCATGCCCAATTTTATGGATAAGTAAATTTAAATTGAGGCTCAGAGAGATTAAATGACTTGCCCAAGGTCCCATGAATAGGCATTGGCTAGAATCAGGGAGACATGCAGAACAAAAGGATTTTGAGCAGGAAACCTAGGTAAAGGAGATGGTTATATTTGCTTTGCCAGCCAATCTAGTGTAGCAATGCAAACTCAGTGGGGTCGTCCAGTTCTTCTGCCAAAACCTGAGTCTAAGAACAATGCCCATTGGAACTTTGATCTTGAAATGAAGGGCAGAATTAAGTTCTTATTACCCAGTGACAAAGGAGTAGTCATCTGGTTCCCTATCATATCAGTGTTTTCCATGTTTCTTAGCTCTCAGAGCTAATCCTGATCTCTGGCTCTTTTATTTTCTATATCCCTTTCACCCTCACCTACTGAGACTGTAACTCTTCAGAGCTGGTTCTCAGGCCCTTTGCTGGCCTGTAGCCATGCAGCTGAAGGAATTGTTTCCAGACAGCCTGGGCTGTGAGCCCCATTGCAGCTGAACTATAGGTGGAAGGGCTAGTTTCCAAGCCAGGAAAGAGAAGTGAATTAATCGTTCAGCAAAGGAAGCACAGTTGGGGAGGGGTGGGTGGGGAACACGTCTGCAAGGTTTTGCATGCTTATCCTGGTTAGTCTCCAGATCTGGTGATTTACTTTCTTGTAAAGCCCTTCTGGTTTGGAGAGATAATAGTTAGCTTGGGAAGGAGTTTTAATTGGCACATTATAGGAATACTTAAGAGGCGAGGGGGAAAGGACTAAATACTCTGAGCATAAGTGTCTTGCAGGGATGTTTCTGGGTTGTTGGAGGTCAGTATGGTGGTCTCTTGACTGGAAGCCAGCGGACCTGGGTGTTCTCCAGAGCCCTCATGTTGATTATAGCATAGAAAAACCTTGTATGAGCTCCTTGCTACGTCAAGGCTTGGTTATTGCTGTTCACGTCACATCATGTCCCGAATGGGCACTCATGGCATATTTCCCATGACAGGCTTCTCATGTGGGTCATCCTTACCTTACAGTTCACTATGGGGAACAGGACTGTCTCTTCTCTTGGTTGAGAACATGGGTCAGGTGTCTCAACTTGCCTGGTAGAGGACCTCCCTGTACCTCGCTCCCAGCACAGTTGTTATTCTATACCTGTGGATCTTCCTTTACTTACCTATATAGCCAATGTGGTTCTCATCTTGGGGACTTTAATCTTGAGCTGATTTTTTTCAGTTGGGCTTTCACCAGAAGTTAGATAGCAGAATGTTGCAGGAAGATAACATACTACCAGCGATTCATCTGTTAGTCTAGATTTTCCAAGTTTTAGCCTTATATTAAGTCAAATGATATCCAATCAGTTTTGGTTACTTGCTATGTGCTCATGACTGTTCTAGACTCTTTATATGAATTATCTTACTTCATTCCCTCAGCAGCCCTGTGAGGTGTAGGTACTGTCATGCTCTTCCTCTTATGGATGGGAAAATGGAGACTTAAGGGACATAATTCATAAAGAGTGGTGGAGTCAGAAATGAACCCAGAAAGTCTGACTCTGGAGCTCATCTTTTTAGCCACTGCATTATATTATCTTCATCAGGAAGTTGCATAACTGAGGAGTAGCTTTGTTCTCCAAGACCTACTTGTAACCGGATTCTACTGTAATTGTTACTGGGGTATGAAGAGCTCCTTAACTCTGAAGGGCCCAAGTCTCTTTGACATAGATTTTCCTTTTTTTCTCTTAGTATCTTTGTTTGGTCAATATTGACTCTATTTTACAGTGGGAGAAAGAAAGGGCCCAGGGATGTAAATTTCCATTGGTCGCGCAGTGAGTCAACATTGCCACTGAGATAAAAACCTAGCTTCCTGCTTCCTGGTCCAGAGCTTTGGCCACTTAACTCTGTTATACAAAATTCGTAAGAGATACATGAGTCTCTCTGGATTTGAGTTTCTCCAGCCATCAACTAAGATGAAAGGCATCTCAGGAATGCTGTTTTTTGTATGTGGAGTGAGATGGTCTTCAGGAAACAAGTTTTGTGTGACTGGGAAGGATCACCAGGATTGTAGTGGGGAGATCCCAGCACTCTTCAGACTAGTGCCAGAAAGGAAGGGTAGGAGAGGGTCTTTTCCTTGCCCAGAGCATTGGAGACATTTCCTAATAACACGGCTTTCCTGTTTCTCCTCCTTAGGGGATATAATGACAGTATTCATTTGCAAGGCCTTTTGACTCCTGTGAAGCCTCTGTGTGGTCTCTTGACCTCTCCAGTGGAGTAGCTGTCCCGCTCCTGTCATTTCCTCCGAGCCCCAGGAGCATGTGGCTGTCTGCCCTGATTAAGTGTGACTGTGCTTATTAGCGCATCAGTGCGTGAAGTGTTGGTGATTAACAGGAGCCACAGGAATCTCCCCATTATCTTCATGAAATTGTTCTGCTGGCAATCACAGCTCAGTTGGTTTGGGTTAGGAGAAATCATTGCCTCCTATAATGCTGTCACCATCAGATTAGGGGCCACAGTGGAGAAGTTTAACTGTCCTTAAGAGCTTGCAATGGATTTTGAATGGTGATGTCAGTCATGTGCTAAAGAATAAGTCACTTTCCTGGCCAAGCTCAAGAAATGGAGGAGAGATAGGTCCTAAATTTAGGGAAGGAACCTCATGTTTTGTATCTTTAATGTTGAGGTGGGGTTGGGTTGGGAAGTCAGAAATATAGAAATCATGAGTCTCAGAACTGATCTAGTCCAAACCTCTCTGTTAATGGAGAGGAAATCAGTAGCTGGAAAAGTGAATTAACTTGCCCATGGTCACCTAGCTGGTTACTGACAGTATTAAGGTTATAACTTGACCTTCTTTTCTCTATGGTACTGTGGTTCATGGACTAGCAGAGTACAAGGGAAAACCCAGCAGTCCATTGGAAACTGTAAGGTCCACTACCTCCTGTCAATGTTGCAAGTCATACCCACTTTGAAACTAAGCTTTCCCCATAGTAGCAATATTCTACTGTCCAAGGCATTGCCTTGATCAAATTACATGATCAAGGCCATTAAAGAACCTGTTAGACAGAAACCTAATCCATCTCCCATTTCAGAGGCTTAGTTTGTTGGATCTTCCTCTATGTAGAATTCCAGATATATTTTCTTGCTTCAGCATTGCAGATTCTATAGATTGAGATCATTTGGTAGATATAAGCTTAAATCTTTTACTAAGGTTCAAAAAACACATTAAAGAAACGTGACCTTCAGCTCTATTTTTGTTGAGATTCTGTGCTGGTTAAGGTCAAGAGAGGGGCACTGTACTTTCTTGCTGTGGTAGATGAAAAGAATTATAAACCTGTCAGTTGTCCTAGAACTGGCTTACTGGGCTGCAGTTCCTTAGAATTCAGAAGCACTTGGCAGATAAATCTCAAGTTCCCAGGAGATACAGGGTGGCAGAGGAGGGGGATGTACACTGGGGTAGAAAGCTAAGTTTATACTAAGAAAGGCTAAGTAGACTAAGAAAGACACTTACTTGGAAGAAGTGTGCCCCCCAGTCTTCTCTTCATTCTCTGTCATTGTCGTCATCATCTTCTCCATCATCATGTACACCTTGCATTTTGAGCTTCTTCTATTCACTTTCCTTACTTATCTGATGACTCCCCTGCTCGCCGCAACTAGAGAAAGCCCGCACGCCGCAACGAAGACCCAACGCAGCCATAAATAAATAGACAGATAGATAAGTAGATAAATAAATAAAAATTAAAAATAAAAAACCTAGTAAATTCCAGAGAATGACCATATCCCGCAGCTGGAGCTGGAAAAGGGTGCCTTCCCAACATGCTAATTATTTGCTCTGCTTCATACCTGACTATCTTCACAACTTTAAAGCCCCAGTTTGATTTGCAGAGGTCAGGAGGTATGAGCACCTGCTTCGTGATGACCCGTGGGGCCCGGTGGAATGGGTTCTTCTTAAAGCTTCTCCCTCCTGAGTTAGTTATGGTTTATTAAAATAAGTTCCAGCCTGTGTGATTCCTGCATTCCGAGGTGCAGGCAGAATCAGTGTTCTTGCTTAGAAGGCCGGAGGGCCCAGTTACCACGTGGGGTAGGCCTGGCAGGCAGGGGCCAGCATGACCATGCAGGGAGAAGATAACACCAGTGAGGGGAGGGACAGCCCCTGCCAGGTGCAGGCTGGCCCTCCTAGCCACCTTCAAGTAACGTGCCCCAACAAGGTCCTTATATAGAATCTTCTAAAAGTAGACTTTTTACTGGTGAAGGAAGCGGAGTCTAAAAGGTCAAGGGCCCTCTGAATTCACATAGCCATTTGTGAGAGAATTAACAGCCACCCAGCCTCTTCTAACTGCTAGAGTGGTGAGTGGGAAGGGCTGTTCTTTTACGTGTATATAATCATTCTGTAAAGCAGATAAGGTAGCTTGTTTATGTTTTCAAGTGCGGAGAGCTCTTCATAAAACATGCTACTGTGTCCTTTTACTGTGAATGGAAATACAGCCTTCACATTAAACAGGAGTAAAGGATAAATCAAAATGAAATCATTTAGCACTGAATGTGCCAATCTAGAACTCTTACTGAACAGTTTCCTCACAGCAGAAACCTTCATACCAGCTCAGACCAAAGATGATTTGGCCCAGTTCTTCTCTGTTGCTATGGGGACGGAGAGATGGTGGCTTTAGCCCTTTTGATGCTAACATACCTACGTAAGAGGCAGTTCCCTTCATGTCTTCACGTTTCTATCATTGATAAAGTAAGCCTAGCCTTTCCTGAACTACTGTTTGCTTTATGTCTTAATTCCCCTTTGGTGCAGTGAATTCCATATTCAGAAAAAAACATTTCTTGAGCACTTGGTATATGCCAAGCACTGTGGGAGGTGCTCTCATATACGTTAGCCATATATTTATTCCTCTGTGTGGCGGAGGAGAGGCTATAAACATCAGTGATTCACTTTTCCGTTGAAGTTACAGAGATGTTCTGCAGAACAGCTCTGGTAAAGGGGGCTAGGAAGGATATGGGAGGCCAGGGAGGTGGGAGTCATTTCTAACACAGGGAAGTCAGGACCAGTGAACCCTAAGTCTGCATTTTCTACTTTTTCAGGGGAATCAGATAGAGGTGAAGGTCAATTGCTTGTCCTAGTAAATGTACTAAAATGTGAAAATGAGACACGGAGAGTACAAATATTAAGCATTAAGACCAGCCACTTCCTTACGACCGTTTTGGGCTTGTAAATAGTTGGTTGAAACCAGTGGGTGTGTGTGTCATACTTTTGTCCTTGATGAAGGTGGCAGAATAGAGATTTGAGCTGGGTTCCAGGTTCTGCAGATGCTCAGTCCTGAGTGTATCCCATCATCCACTGTCAGTGTGTGATGCATGAGAAATGCAGGTCCTCTGAAAAGTCGTTTCCCACCAGCTATATCCTCATACTTAAATCGGAGTGTTTCCTTCCAAAGAGAAGTTTAGAGATCCTGTCCTTTCCCCTGTTAATTCCTTAGACTCAGGGACACTTGAGTCCCTTTCATTTTTTAATACTATCTTAAAAGTTAGTTAAGGGAGGTATCTGTGACTTACGGAGTTGGGGGGATTTGTAACATGTCCTCCTTAGGAGAACCTGAGATTTTGTAGCAACAGATGTGGTAGTAAATTTGGCATTTTCTGTGTGAGTATATATTTTTAAGAGGGAAACTGGGTCTGTACTCTGGTAATAATACAACTGGGAAAAGACTAACTCAGCCTTTGCAGATACTTATGCAGTATGATTTATCTGGGTTAATTTATGGAAGATAAGGAAGTAATGGAATTAAATGCGGAATCTCTACATATCATTTAGACTTACCATATTTTATTTCTAGACCTCCCAAATTTGTCCTTTTCTGCCTCTTGTAAAGATGTGTAAGAGAGCAAAATTTCCGAAAGTCAGAAGAAGGGAAAGGGGAAAGGCTCTGTGTAATAGACACTGGCTATATTTGGTAGGTAGAATATAGCATCTCTAAGGTTTGGTAAACTGGTAGTAAGCTTTGCTGTAAAAGATTAACCACAGGCAGTCTGCTCTTATTCTCATAAAGAGAATAAGTAACAACAGATCTAAGGAGGCCTGGGGGAAGAACACTTTTGAGTGGAACAGAACCTTCTTTTTTACCTGAGGGTTGAGCTTCCTGGCTCAGCCTCCTCATCAGAGCACAGCTTGATTGCCAAAGGAGATGTGAAAGATGTGCTTGGCCTGGATTGGTTAGGGACTGTGCCCTCTAAATGACACTTTTTTTTTTAAAGATTTATTTATTGATTGATTGATTAATTGATTGATTGATTGCTATGTTGGGTCTTCGTTTCTGTGTGAGGGCTTTCTCCAGTTGCGGCAAGCGGGGGCCACTCTTCATCGTGGTGCGCGGGCCTCTCACCATTGCGGCCTCTCTTGTTGCGGAGCACAGGCTCCAGATGCGCAGGCTCAGTAGTTGTGGCTCACGGTCTTAGTTGCTCCGCGGCATGTGGGATCTTCCCGGACCAGGGCTCGAACCCGTGTCCCCTGCATTGGCAGGCAGATTCTCAACTACTGCGCCACCAGGGAAGCCCCTAAATGACACTTTTAAAATATATTTGGGGAGTGAGGAAGGTGGGGGCTTCTTGCTTAAGACCAGTGCTTGCTGCTCTTCAACTTCCAGCACAGACAGAGCAGTTATCTCCTAGATAGTACGAACTTGTGGCGTGAGAAGGGGCCTCAGCCTGACCTTTGGTAAACAGGAGGAAGTTAAGGTTGGAGGTACAGGACAGAGGCTCTGATCCACCCCTGGGTGATGGGGGATCCCACAGAAGTTACTCATCTCTTCCTGCCTCACTTAAAGTTCTCATCATCCAGACACGTCAGGATGGTCCAGGTGAGAGGTCAGTTAAGAACACCTCTGGAGTTCGCATCATGGGCGAAGAGAGGTCTGAGCGCTAAGACGGTCACTTCTAGGAAGTGTTTTGAGGAACATCAGGAGGAGTAGAAGTAGACTGAGATCTGAAGTAGGCCTATGACGACGATTGGCCAAGATGCCTTTTCACCTTAACCTGAATACTCCGGCCTGAAATGAAAAGGGAGAACACAGAAGTAATGCCAGGCTTGAGGAAATAGTAAGGGGAGTGACTTGGGGACTTAACACCTAGCAGAGAGTGAATTAGAGCAGTAGTTCCATACATGGGATCCAAGGCCCGTAGGGATTCATGAAGATACTAATGGAGAAATATGAGCTAATTTCAATATTATGAATAGTGTAAATGAATCATACGTTTATCCTCAACAAGGCCTTACAGGCTTATCAAAACATTGGACTCTGCGTTTGTCTATAATTGCATCGGTTTGCTGATGAGAAGCTCTACTTGACTGCTGATGTTACCTCGGGGTTTTTTAAATGTGCTGGGTGAACTGATGGTGTCATTAGGTAGTCACAGCTGACCTGAAGTCAGATCATCCAAGATGTGATTAATCTTAGACTCAAGGCATGGAGTGACAGCCACAGTTAAATGCGGTGCAGTCTGTGGTGGCAGAGTGTTTGGGGACCACTGGTGTAAAAGGAGAAGTGACCTAAGCTTTCCCGGCCTGAGCTCTTAAACTCCGCATGGCTCTCACTGAAGTCGTTCAGTGAGTCTTTGAAAGAATGTGAAAGCAGACCGATTATCAAATTATAATCAGTTATCCAGTTAGAAGACCATGCCCTGAAAACCTTGCATGTGGTTTTTCCTCATGGCCTACGTGGGCCACTTGAGACTCCTTCCAGGAACAGGCTTTTTTGTCCTGTCTCCTGCTGTCCTAGTAGTGGAATACTGGGAGCTAGGGTTAAGCTCAGTGCTTGGGCAGTTAGAGGAAGAGGTTAAATAGCAAGAAAAAAGAAAGAAAGAAAAGAAAAAAAAAAGAAAGAAAGAAAGGAAGTAGCCAAAGAATGGACCCAGTGAGAGACATCTTTAGAGCAAGGCTGGGAAGCTCACCTTAGATACCGTCGGCTGCCAGTGGTGTTCCAGGGAACTTGGACTCTAGGCCTCAGCTGGTTCTGCTGTTTAGACCATGGCTTCTCAACCCTTGGTCTGCAGGAACACCAGGGAAACCCACCGCTCCCAGCAGAAAAAAAAAATGATGGCTGAGTTACTCTTAGTGTGATGAACCCATGGAACATTTGATAATGGTTGGCAAAGAATTCTGAAGCATATCAACCACTTTTGTCAAACTTGGGAGGCGGAATTGGGCTAAGTCCAGAATTGGGTTGTTTGCTATCTGTCCATTCAGTTGACTGATGGTTTCAGAACTGTGGTGACAATTTCTATTTTCTGGAGTATTTCAGGAAGGGAAAATGTCTTTGCATTCTTCTTTGTGAGTATGTGCACATCCAAACAACATTAGGTTTTTCCATCTCTTTCCTTTGCTGGCTTCATGGGTTTCTGTCTGCATGCTCCTTGCACATCCTCTCCCACCTCGGCCCTTCTTGTGTCCTTATAGAGGGTCTCCACATCCTTCCTTCTCTCCTTTCCTTTCTCCTTCCCAGAGCCAAGCCATGCGGATCGTCCGGACGGTGGGGCAGGCCTTCGAGGTCTGCCACAAGCTGAGCCTACAGCACACACAGCAGAATGCCGACGGCCAGGAAGACGGGGAGAGTGAGAGGAATAGCAACAGCTCAGGGGACCCAGGTAGGTCACTGCTGTGGGTGCGGATGGACAGGCAGGTAGACACACAGCGTGGGGCGGTGGAAGTGAACGGTGGCCCAGGAATGGGGATGTTCAGGTGGGGAGCAGTCTGGTTTTAATCTTGAGCCGATCCCCAAAAGAAGCCTGTTTCCTCCTGGTTCACAGATTCAGAGTGTGGGGCTATTTCGCCGGCTGGGTGACTTCCCCCGGAGAGGTGGGGAGAAGACAGGCAAAAAGACTGAGAGAATTGGTCAGAGAATCAAATATATCTTTGGATATTTCAGCCCAGGGAACAGTCCTAAGGATCAGCTTATCCTGGCTAGATTTTTGGACTCTGAAAAATAAAATTCTTCTGAAAATAATTTCCTCCATATTCAGATTCAATTGTCTCCCCTCCTCCATCTTACCAGGACCAAGTCCTTAACTCTGAGAGTACTCTTGGGGGTGTGTGTGTGTTCATGCGTGCAAGCAATCAGTTCACTTAAAAAACATTTGATTTTCTCCATTTCTCTCTATATTCCAAATTTTCTTTAAGGAATGTGTGTTACTTTTATAACAGAAAATTAAAGATATTTAAACTATCAAACAAAGAAGCATTTAAACTGGATATCAGGAAACACACTTTAAAGGTAGAACTGTTTATGCTACCAAGTCAGACGCCAAAGAAAATGACCGTACAAAAGCACCTTCATAAAACAAATTAGAAAGAAGATAATTACAGTTATCTAAGTAGGTTTTTTTTTTCCTATTTCTAAATTCTGTAGTTCTATGAACCCTCAGTGTGGACATTATTCCAATATCTCCAATCTTCAAGTCTCATTAAAAGTCAGGAATAAGACTAAGGTGTCTTTTATCATCTCTATAATCTAACAGTAAATGTGGGGGAAAAGGTATGAGTATTAGGCCAAAAGTTAATATTGTTTGTACATTTTTATGTGGAAAACCCATGAAAATAAACTGAAAGATATTAGAAATAAAAGAATTTAGTTAAAGAGGTGAGGTCCAATAAATACATATGGATAACTATGGTTTTCTATTCCAACAACAACCAGTTGGAAGTCATAGTGGAAGCAAATATCCACTAAAATAACAATTTAAAAAGATAAAATGCCTATGAATAATCATAATAAAACATATATGTTTTATATGAGGAAGATCATAAACAATTGGAAAGTTCTTGGTTGGGAAATCTCAACATCATAAAAATGTTAATTCTCCTTACATTAATCTATAAATTTAACATTACAATACAAATTCTTAACAGCAAAGTAGGCACCTTGGTAAGCTATCATATTCAAAACTTATGGGATACAGATAAAAGAGTGCTCAGAGGAAAATCAAAGGCTTAATTATTTACATTAATAGATGATCAATCATGAAAATCAAATTAATTAAACATTCAATTCAAGAAGTTAGAAAATAGCAAAAGAAATCTCATACTGCAAAAGGCATTATCGCAAAGTGGTGAAGAGTAGAGACTCTTGGTTTACATTCTAGCTGCAGTGGTCACTGGCTGTGTGATTTTGGGCAAGTTCCATAACCTCTCTGTGCCTTAGTTTCCTCTTTTGGAAAAAATAGAAATAACAGTAGTGCCTACCTCATAGAATTTTTGTGTTGATTAGATGAGCAGATACATTTCAAATGCTGAGTCTGGTGCTTGGCACATGGTAAACACCAAATACATGTTAGCTATTATTATTTTAAAATATGGGAAAAAACAAGAATAGAAAAAATCCTGGAAGAGATGAGTGATGACAGAGGAGTGGCTTTCCAGGTACAAAAACATATTATAAAGCTATAATAGGTAAAACTGTGCTAATGCATGAATAAGTACGTGAATGGATCAGAACAGAAAGCTCAGAAATAAACCCAGACACACATGTTGACATAGTGTGTGATAAAGGTAGAATCCCTATGGAGAAAAATGTGGAAATCATTAATTTTGAAAATTCACATGCTTTGACCCCCAAATTATCCTCAAATTCCCTTCAAAGAATTCATGTTAAGGGTAAACCCATACATATGTGAAATAATGCATACATAAAGTTACGTAAGCAAATAATTTGTTATAAAAGCAAAAAATCAGAAATAGCAAGAGGGGATTTTAAAATAAATTATGGTTACAAATAATGGAATATTACACAGAGTTGGTGTACTCTATGAACTGATAAAAAGTCATCTCCAAGATATTTTGTTGAATAAAAAAAAAAAATCAAGGTGTAGAACTGTGGATATGATATGCTACCAATTATATTGTAGAAAAATATATACATGTAAATGTAAGTGTGTGTGTATATATATGTATATATATACATATACACATGAAACCATATATGTGCCTACTCAGCGTAGAATGTCTCCAGAATGATACACAAGACACTGGTAACTGTGGTTCATTCTGGAAAAAGGAACTAGGTGGCGATAGTGGGAGAAAGATGTACTTTTCATTATACCAGACCTATAGCTGGCCATGTTGCTCAGAGAACAGAAGCTGATCTGCTCACTTCTGAACTGGAGGATTTGCCCTCAGAGCTGCTAGCTGGAAAAGATGGATACCTTTACGTTGTTAACTGTTCTTCAGTAATGCCCTGCTCCCCTGTTGGTGGAGAATCATAGCTAAGCCTCAGAGGCTTTCAAACCCACGGTACCACTAGCAGCCAGGATGCACATATACAAAGAAATTCTAATCAGAAAGTAAAGGGCATTGTCTCTGGTGAAGCCATTTATTCCTGGAGTGAAAGGGGTTGGACATAGGGAGGTTACCTAGAGGTTGAGTGTTTGAACTTTGTTCTTATCCCAGAACTCCTGTCTGAGGAGCTTGATCCTAGCCTCCGGGCACCTAATCAGAACTCACTTCTCAGCCATTTGCTAAAGAGATGGTATGGTTTGGCCTTTTGGAGAGAAGAGCTGGATAGCATTTCATACAGACTATTCTGAGGGGTAGGTCTTCTTTCCCTCCTGCAGTGGGAGCTACTCCTTCCTTCCCCTTCTAGACCCTGCAGGGGTCTTCTGGGTGGGGGTGGGTTGATATGATTTCCTGTGATACTAGGAAGGATTCTCTCTGGGGCTGAGTAGAGATTCCAGTAGGGATCCCTTCCTATCCTTTTCTCTGTCTTGTCTTCCCCCACTCCTCCCCTAGCACCCTGAGTGTATCGTGTACCCTTCAGCCGTTGTCAGTGCTGTTTCATCTGCCAGTGGTTCCTGCATTTACCCCAGGCAGCCATTCTACTCATCCTTCACTATTCTGTCTTCTGGGAAGCCTGCCTTCCAGCTTCCACTGTCCCATCCTCTTCCTTTCCCCTTCCCGAAAACTTAAACACTTTTTTCCTCTAGATTCCTATGTTCTTTTCACTCCTGGCTGACGCTGTTAACATTAGCATTTAGCTCACTGTCTACCAGATACATAGTGTCCTCCTGTCTTCAGTAGAGTGCAAGCTCTGGGAGGGTAGGGACTGTTCCTGCCATAATAAATGCTTATTGAATAAACTGATAAACATGGTCAGTGATTGTGGCAAGGGATGTGTGTCATTTTAGTCATTGTCCACAGCATTTATTCGGTGCTTACTCTGTGCCAAAATGAGCATGGAGATTGAGTAGAAATTTCAGCAGGGAGTGACTTCTAAACAGTCCCCTTGATGAAGAACGATGACCTGGATGGGGGGAGTAGGTAGAATTGAGGTGATATAGCCTAGAGGATGAGACTGGCAGGCTGAAGAGAGTACTGATGGTGATGAGTGATGGTGGCTGAGGCTGCAGATAGAGACCAACGTGGTTACGCTCTTCTGACTAACAGGTGGTCAGCGTCGAGATACTGGGCCCATCAGCTACATGCACCTCTCCTTTTATAACCTTTTTGGTGATAATTTTTTCAAATTACAGTAATATACGTGAGATTTCAGTGATTTGGCACCTTCTGTATACCATTCTCCCTAAGAAGAATGTAACTGATGTTCTGCATGTAGAAACATCTCGGTTCATTTTAGGGAAATCTGTCAGGCCCAGTGTAGTTGCTTCAGAGTTTAAGATGTCAAAGCACTGAGTGTATCTCTTTAAGGAGGTCAAGCATGGGTTGGATGTGCTCTCCATATATCGTATTGGCATCTCTGCAGAGTAAAGGGAGTGGTAGGGGCTCTCCCCAACTCTTGTAAGGGAGAATCTGGCCTGTGGAGTGATGTAAATTGTATTTTTCAGGGAGATACACACACACCCCATTTTAAGGAATTGGCTCATGTGATTGTGGAGGTGTGGCCAGTCCAAAATCTGCAGGGTAGGCTCCAGGTTGGAAATCCAGGAAAGACTTGCAGTTCAAATCTAAAGGTGGTTTGCTGGCACAATCCCTCTTCTTCCAGGCAGGTCAGTCTTTGTTCTGTTAAGACCTTCAACTGATTAGTTGAAGCCCACCTACGTCATGGAGGGTAATATGCTTTACTCAGAGTCTACTGATTTAAATGTTTACTCTCATGTGAAAAATACCTTCACCGCGATATCTAGAATAATGTTTAGTCAAATATCTGGGCACCATGGCCCAGCCAAATTGGCACACAAAATTAACCATCACAGAAAAGAAAAGGCAGTGTGGCATGATGGGAGAGAGTGTTGGACCAGCAGACTAGAGAAGCAACTGAGAGTTTGGGTTCTGGCACCTGAACAGCTGGGCTTGAATCCTAACTCTACCACTTCTCAGCTGGGTGATCCTCAGCAAACTTTATAGTCTCTCTGGATCTTTCTTATCTGCTAGGTGTTGGGAGATAATGCATGTAAATCAGCATCGTGCCTAGCATGTAATACACTCTAAATACACATTAGCTATTAGCCAGTTCTCCAGTTCAGAGTCTCAACTACGTGACCTCATCTATGCAGTGGGGGCAGTGGACAAGAAGATCTCTGAAGTCCCATGATTTTATGACAGATCCACGTTAAATGATTAATCAGGTGCCCTCTGAATGCGGTGTAGTGCCATTGCCGTGAAGTGAAACCTACTTTGAGTATCAGTGCTTGGAATTCTACAGATCTGAGATGGGAAATATTTTCTTATCAAGCCCCGTAGTCACCTCCCTTTTACAGCCCCACTTGCTTCCTTACTGTCTATAAACTGCTAGGGACACATTCCTTTTTTCCGTAAATTCTTCACCCGGAAGAATTTATTGACTCCATTAGGATTTTTCTCTGTAATGGGGCACCTTGAAGCTCCACAGTGGAACTGTTGGTTGGCAGGTTTTCTTTTCCTTTTAACAAGACTCTTGCTTCCACATTAGGGAGCTTTCATTTAATGCAGTGTTTATCTTTCCAGTGGAGCTGCCCCAGGCAGGCCGTTTGTTATGCAGAGGAAACTTGTTTACTCTGGAGGAATTGGAAAGTGCGGAGGCTTTGCTATCTTCTTTGATGTCTTGTCAGCCCTTTCCCTTCTGGGTTTCGGGAGTGCTTTTAATGAAGGTCCTCACTTTCATTGTGTGTGTTGCCTCTCTCTTTCTTTCTCTGCCTGCCTTTCTTTCCTCCCTCATTCTTCCCACCGTTCCCTACCCTGGGGGAGATTTATCTTTTGTATCTTTTGGCAGCAGCTGCCCTTGGCCAGTACCCGGGGCTCAGAGCCAGGTGGGGCCACTGCCCCTGTTCCGCTTGCCTTGCTTTGCCCTGTGCAGTTTCTTTGACTCCTGGAGAGGGTTTCCTGGGAGAGATCCCGTTCCCCTGGAGGCGTCCCTCTTCCCACGGCAGCAGACAATCCAACGTGGGGAAGGGCTTGGAGCCCTTTGGAGATTAGAGCTTCTTAAAAATAAAACTCTTGCCATCTAGACAGTGAGCAGTGGATTCAGGAGTATTTACTGTGTACCTGTTACATCTGCTGGACCTGGGCATCTGGCTTATTCAAGCAAGCACACCACTGACCTTGTGTCACTTCCACGCTCCCACCACACCTGCTCTTCCATCTCATCAGGCCACCACTGCCTGATCCTTTGGTTCTCCTTAGTTTCAGTTCCCTTCCTTCATTCAGCAGATGTTTATCAAGTTTCCGCATGTGCCAGGCTCGATTCTGGGTACTGGGGATACTGTGAACAAGACAAGGTTCCCGCTGGCGAGGACCTCACGTTGAAAGTTGGGGTGGGGGATCAGACAGATGACAAACAAGACCATTTTAGGGGATGTCGATGCAATGAAGAAGATAAAGCAGGGTGGCTGAGACTACAGGTGGAAGCAGTGAGCCTGTTGGGAGACGAGGTGGTGCAATGGTTAAAAGCACCAAGCCTGGAGCCAGACTGGCAGGCTTTGAGCCCCAGCTCCAGCCTTACCAGCTATGTGCCTCAGTTTCTTTATCTGTCAAATGGGGATAATAATAGTGCTTAACTCTCAGGGTGGTTATAAGGATAAATGAGTTAAGACATGTAAATCCCTTAAACTAGTGCCTGGAACATAGTAAGCACTATTTGAGTTTAAGCTATTGCTGTTGCAATTTTGAGGCAAAAAGTGGCCATTTCAAGTACTTTTGGACTGAGCTGATAATCCTTTTTTTTTTTTTCCAACCATTTTATTTTGAGGTATAACTGACATGTACAAAGTTCTGCATTCATCCAACAGTACCTATCCATTTTGCCCTGTGACGCTGGTCCGTTACACATCTGTGGTCCCCAGACTTGGCCCCAGGCTACTTTGCCATTCAGCAGTCCTTCTGCTTTTCCCTTATCCCCAGTTTCCATCTTGGTGGACGATGTTCTTCTCCTGTCCGAGATTCACCTTTTCACTGCCTCTGCTTTGCCCCTCATGTCGCCTCTTCCTAAACCCTGAGCCATCAGCTCTCTCTCCTGAATCTTCTACTGTGCTGGCTTTTTCCCCCACTGCAGATAGATACAGTCAAGTCTTTTCCATCATAAAGAAACCAAAAATCAAACCTTCCTTGTCCCTGCATCTCCTCCAGCCTATCTCTTTCCTCTCCATAGTCAAGCTTCTTGCGAGACACATTTATACTCATTGTCTACGTTTTACCCCACCCTCGCCATTAGCCCTTCAACCTCCAGTGATCTGGTGTCTGCTGCCTGCCAGTCCTGAAACGACCAGTCTAGGTCACTGAAGGGCCACCTAGTTGGCAAATTGAACCAGCCTTTGTCTGCAGTGTGCACCACTGGGAATGAAGCACTCCCCTTCCCCAGCTTCTGGGGCACCCCACCGCCACCCCGCACTCTTTCCTTTTTCCTCCGATAGCTGCTTTCCAGCATCCTTTGTAGGTTCTTCTTTTTACCTACCCCTCAGGTGTGGGGATTTCTCCTGGGATTGGTCCCTGTGCTCTTTATTGACTTCCCATGGTTTTAACTCCAACCCAGACCTTTTTCTTGAACTCTCCACTTATGAATAGTGGCTATCTCCAGTTAGCTGTTACGGACTCTCACAATTTCATTCTCTTATCCACAATCCTCCTTCTCCTCAATTTTCCCTAAAGGATGCCAGTCTCTACTCAGTCACCTAAATCAGAGTTTTAAAACTCATTCTACATGTATTCCTCTCGCTCTCCCTCCCCATCTCCTCCTCTCTCCCTCTTTCCCTCCCCCTTCCCTGCCCACAGACAATTGGTTACCAAGTCCTATGATTTCTGCACCCCAGAAGGTATTTCAGATTTGTCCCCTCTGCTCTGTCTTATGCCACCTCTTTAGCTTAAGCCCTCGTCTTTCTCACCTAGAGTATTGCTTTCTATCTTGTCCCTTATAGATCTATCCTCCACATCATCCCTAGGTGAAATTTCAAAAAATGAAAATCTTTTGGTATTACTTACCTGCTTTCCTTTCTTCAAGATCAGATCCTGACTCTTCCTGGTGAGGTCCCTCCCGCAGAGTCATTTGCAGTGTCTCCAACCATGCTGTGGATTTCTGTACCTCTGTGTCTTTGCCCCTGCCTTGCGCTCTGCCTAGAGTGCCTTCCATGGCCTCCCCTCCCCTCTGCCTGCTTCTTCACCTGCCTTAGCTGGTACTCCTTCCTCAGGAGGTGTTTCCCCTCTGCACAGGCTTCTCTAACCCCCTCCTGACTTAGATGTTCTTCTTCTGTTGTCCTGCACCCTGGATAGCTCCCTCATAGGTGATACAGCCTCATGCTGCATCTGTGGTTTATGTCTGTTTCTTCCATCAGGCTGGGGAAGCATTGAAAGCACAGATTTTGCTTATTCATCTTTATGCCCAGTAGATTTCTTTTGTATACAGGGTTCTTAACAAATACTTATTGAATAGATGAATGAAATCAGCATATGTCGAGAGACTATTCAATGTATCCAGTATACTTTAAATAAACAGTTTAAAAAGCACCACCCCCACCCCAAGTTCAGTCTTACTTGTCCCTATTACAATTTGAAATCCATAGTGCCCAATCCTGTAAGTTTCTTGGTTTTACCAGAAGATTTTCGTATCATTTCTTGTCCCTTGGGCTTGTCGATGTCAGGAACATTGCAAATACCAGATTTTGTACCTTGTCTGATAGGACCTGAAGAAGACCATTTGCTGTGGGTCCCTTTTCGAGATATTGTGTTATCTGATACACTAACAGGCACACACACAATAATAATATTCCTCCATCTAGCTTGTTCTTTCTCTCTACCCCAGCTTTACCCCCCTGGTTCTAACAGATCTGTTACTATACAGGCATACCTAGGAGATAGCGTGAGTTCAGTTTCAGACCACAGCAATAAAATGAATATTGCAATAAAGCGAGTAGCACAAAGTTTTTGGTTTCCCAATGCACATAAAAGTTACCTTTACACTATACTGTAGTCTATTAAGTGTATAATAGTATTATGTGTAAAGAACTGTACATACTTTTAAAATACTTCATTGCTAACAAATACTGTCATCTGAGCAAACCGTAATCTTTTTGCTGGTGGAGGGTCTTGCCTCAGTGTTGATGGGTGCTGACTGATGAGGGTGGTGGGTGCTGAAGGTGGGGGGTGGTGGCTGGGACAATTTCTTAAAATAAGGCATCAGTGAAGTTGGCCACATTGGTTGACTCTCCTTTCACAAACAATTTCTCTGTAGCAGGCAATGCTGTTTTATAGCATTTTACCCACAGTAAAACTTCTTTCAAAATTGGAGTCAGTCCTCTCAAACCCCGCCACTGCTTTATCAACTAAGTTTATGTAATATTCTAGATCCTTTGTTGGCATTTCTACAGTCTTTACACATCTTTGCCAGAAGTAGATTCCATCTCAAGAAACCACTTTCTTTGCTTATCCATACGAAGCAGTTCCTCATCTGTCCAAGTTTTATCATGACATTGCAGCAGTTCAGTCACATCTTCAGGCTCCCCTTCTAATGCTAGTTCTCTTGCTGTTTGCACCACATCTGCAGTTATTTCCTCCACTGAAGTCTTGAACCCCTCAGACTCATCCATGAAGGTTGGGATCAACTTCTTCCAAAATCCTGTTCATGTTGACATTTTGGCCTCTTCCCGTGGATCACGGATGTTCTTAATGGTGTCTAGAATGGTGCATCTTTTCCAGAAGATCTTCAATTTATTTTGCCCAGATCCATCAGGAGAATTGCTATTTATGGCAGCTATAGCCTTGTGAAATGTATTTCCTAAATAATAAGACTTGAAAGTTGACATTACTCCTTGATCCATGGGCTGCAGAATGGATGCTGTGCTAGCAGGCATGAAAGCAACATTAATCTCATTGCACGTCTCCATCAGAGCTCTTGGGTGACCAGGTGCATTGTCAATGAGCAGTAATAATTTGAAAAGGATCTTTTTCTCTGAGCAGTAGATCTCAACAGTGGTCTTAAAACATTCAGTAAACCATGTTGTCGACAGATGGGCTGCCATCCAGGCTTTGTTGTTCCATTTGTAGGGCACAGGCAGAGTCGATTTAGCATAATTCTGAAGGGCCCTAGGATTTTCGGAGTGGTAAATAAACATTGGCTTCAACTTCAAGTTGAAGTCACTGGCTGTATTAGCTCCTAAGGAGCGTCAGCCTGTCCTTCGAAGCTTTGAAGCCAGGCATTGACTTCTCCTCTCTAGCTATGAAAGTCCTGAATGACAGCATCTTCCCAATATAAGGCTGTTTCCTCTACATGGAAAATCTGTTGTTTAGTGTAGACACCTTCATTAATGATCTGAGCTAGATCTTCTGGGTAACTTGCTGCAGCTTCTACATCAGCACTTGCAGCTTCACCTTGCACTTTTTCGTTATGGTTATGGCTTCTTTCCCTAAACCTCATGAACCAACCTCTGCTAGCTTCAAACTTTTCTTCTGTAGCTTCCTACCTTCTCTTAGCCTTCATAGAATTTAAGAGAGTTAGGGCCTTGCTCTGGGTTAGGCATTCACAACTTGGCTAAGTGTTGCAAGAGGCCTTGCTTTTGACCTGTTTTGGCTTTCAACATGCCTTCCTCACTAAGCTTAATCATATCTAGCTTTTGATTTAAGATGAGAGACATGTGACTCTTCCTTTCACTTGAACACTTGAGGCCAGTGTAAGGTTATTAATTGGCCTAATTTCAATATTGTTGTGTCTTAGAGAATAGGGAGGCCCAAGGAAAGGAAGAGAGATGGGGGGGTGAGGTGGGAGTGGCTGGCAAGTGACGCAGTCAGAACACATTTATTAAGTTCACTGTCTTATATGAGTACAGTTTATGGTGCCCCCAAATAATTATAAGCAAAGATCACTGATCACAGATCATCATAACAAATAATGAATAGCACCTAATAACAAATAATGAGAAAGTTTGAAATATTGTGAGAATTACCGAAATGTGACACAGACACAAAGTAAGCAAATGCTGTTGGAAAAATGGTGCCAGTAGACTTGCTCAATGCAGGTTTGCCACAAACCTTCAATCTGTAAAAATGAAATATCTGTAAAGTGCAATAAAATAGGTATGCTTGTACTCTCTACCCGTTAGCTGTACTAAATCTATGAGACTCCAAATGTGATCATCAAAGAACCCACTGAGTGGCAGGAAGTCTCTCAAAAAGCAGTCCCATAGTTGGTGACTTCATGTACGTCAGGCTTGGTTTGGGAACTCCACTAGTACAAAGAGAATGGCTGAGAAGTTTGTTTTTTAATGACTCCCCCAGAAGCAGAGCTAGAACCTAAGAGATTTTCCAGTCCCTTCTGGGCTCCTGGCCTGGGCATCTCCGGACCCTCTGGAGGGCTGCTTAGTTCTCGTCATTCGGATATCCAGGGATGAGGGGCAGCTGCCTCTTATAGCCCACTTCCCTGTTCTGCTACCCTGTCGTGACACTGTTGCCTTTGTTAGTGTTTACTGAACACCTTCTCTGTGCCAGATCCTTGGGAGACGTGAATGAAATACACCCTTGGTCTCAAGACCAGAAGGGCACAGTTGATATCATGTGCTAATTAAGTGCACTGACAGATGGATGCCCGGTGCTGTAGGAGCCAGTCCCTCCTGATGACTGATGGAGATCTCTCCTCAAACGCAGGCCCCGTTCACCCTGCTCACTCCTCTGCGGGCAAGGAGACTCAGATGCTCAGTTCCCAACACCATCCACCTACTAAGAAATAGTCACGAGTTATCCATCGGCCTCCCTCTCCCAGGATCAACCTCTTCATCGTCAAGGAGGTCACTTCTGGGTGCAGGAGGTGGTAGAAAGCGGCCCACTCCCTGTGCTCCTGCCGGCTGGTTTACAAAGGGGCAGAAGAGCTGCCCTGCCAGGCCATGGTCCAGGGCCCTCCTTCCTGTTACATGCCATTGCAACCCTTAGCAGTCCGTCTCCCAGCTCCCAGAGCAGCCAGCAGGAAAACCAAGCACACTGTTAGCTTTCTAAATACCGCCTTGCTTCCCCTGATGACTCGTAAGGGTTTGCATGAGAAGACTTGTTAGAACTATTTGTTCTACAAGGCAGGCCCTCAAATGACCAAAGCCTGGCTCCCTGGGTTGGCCTTAGGGTTAGGGAATCAACTCTTCATACTTCCTACTGACATTAGCCTGTGCAGTTTTAAATTGGTGCTTGGTCTCTGAAGCCTTTTAAGAAGTTTTATTTGGCTCCACGAGGCGTCCAGTGCGGTAACGCAACCGATCCCGGAGAAGCCGGCGGGAGCCCCGGGGAGAGTTCTCTTTTCTTTGTGAAGGGCAGGGCGCCCTGGAATGGGTTCGCCCCAAGAGGGGGGCCCGTGCCTTGGAAAGCGTCGCGGTAAAACAAAAAAAAATTTTAAAATTAAAAAAAAAGAAGTTTTATTTGAAGACAGTAGTGATGAACCTAATCCCAAATGTAGAGAAAAAAATGTTTCCTGGGAGATGCCTGAGAATTGCCAGGTGTTCTTATAGAGCCCAGGAAAGAGAAAGGAACAGGGAATGAAGAGAAATAAGAAACAGTAGGAATTTCATACATGTGCTGAGCATGTGATCAAAGACATGGTCACTGTCTTCAGTAGGAAGGGGAAAGTGGGAAATAGACAAGGCAAGGCATGAAAACCAGCCACCTGTCTCTCCCCTGCCACTGCCGCCTTCTCCGGGACCCTCCCCTAGCTTCTGCCCCTGGGGGACGGTCAGAGGCAGGCTCTGAGGATGGGAGACTGATGTACTGTGTGGGATGGGGCCTCGGATCTCCTTGTCCTTATTTTTCAGGCCTGCAACCCTCCCACCCACCTAACGCAGCCTCCACTGTATAGTTGAAGGAACTGGGGCCCAGGGAGTGAGGTAATTTACCCCTTATCTGACAGCCCGTTAGGAGCATGGTGGGGGAAACTCCTACATCTCTGGACGCCCAGTTCAGTGTTCTTTCCCTGGGCTGTTTCCACTCCTGAGTTTGGATGAGGTTGAGATGACTGTCATCCCTTTCTTCCAGGGTCCCCACGCCCTGTCAGCATAAACATCATGCCAGCTTGGCAAAGCAGTCATGTCCAGGCTTGAGGAAATGTTGTCTTTGTTTCTGGACTTCAAAAGGATATTAAAATGTGAACATCTTATTGGATTGGAAATTTAACGGACTTGAGTGAAAAGATATGTGAAAATGTCGCAAAGCCAGAGGCGTCCCTAGGCGTGACACAGCTGAAAACTAAAGTGTTGGGAAAGTGGGGCATTGTTCTTAGTGTGGCTGATCCCTTCCCTGCCCTCTCTGTTGTCCCTGTAGGCCGCCAGCTCACCGGAGCCGAGAGGGCCTCCACGGCCACCGCAGAGGAGACGGACATCGACGCAGTTGAGGCCCCACTCCCAGGGAACGATGCCCTGGAGTTCAGCCGAGGTGTGACCGACCTCGACGCGGTAGGGAAGGAAGGAGGCTCCCACACAGACTCCAAGGTAAGCCGGAGGTGGCCCACCCAGCTGGTCTGCACGCATATCACCTCCCAGAGCAGTCTGTGTCACAGCCTCTGCCACCGTCAGTCACCTCTTAGCCCCTGCCGGGTCACCTTTAGAGTGAGGCGCTCCCCAGCACGGTGGTGGTTCCAGAGCATGTTTTACTTCCTTTCAGAGGGGCCTAACTTCTAGAGATTCAGTCCCTGTGTGTTGATGCTAGACGCCGCTGCGTGTCAGGATGCCACAGAGCTCATTCCTATGCGCGCCACCCTCCAGGGTCCCATCAGTACTCGGTCCCCTTCTTCTCAGTGGAAGCCCCACCCTGAATGGCACCTTGTCGCTGCACGATACCTGTGCGTGGCTAATCCTTGCACAACGTGACGTGATCCCCGGGGGCTTAGCTGAAGGAGCAGAGTGAGTTTGGGCTGCCTCTGCCTGCAGCTAGCAGTTGTGTGCCTTTGACGCTCCTGGGGAGGCTGGAGATTGGCCCCTTGGAGGTTAGAAGCTGCCAGACCACCTCAGGCATCATCAATTTCACGCTCGTATCTTACGGGTGAGATGATGGACGCCCTCAAGGAGTTCCTGATACGATCCAGGTTAAGAAACTAAGAGCCTCCAACCCGAAGACAAAACAAACCCCCCCTCCCCCGCCAACAGGAGGAAAAGACTGACAAATTGCCCTTCCTGTAGATTCCCTGCCAGTTCCCTGTATCAGGAGTGCCTCTCTTTCCTCACCATGCAATGCCTTTTCTCAAGTGGAAGTCGTTAGGCTGGTTCATCAGAAGGAGAAACCTGTCTAGTTTGAAGGGCAATGTTGTTTCAGATTGTCTGCCTGATATCTTCTTTGGTGCCCAATTTGTTCTCTGCAAGTGGCGAAAGCCCTCTGTCACTGGGTGCTTCCTCTTGCACATCTGCAGAAGGACCGGCAGCAGAGCTGCCAGAAATCAAATTCAACCCTGCGCTTGAATTCTCTGGCTCACAGAAACCATCTTAATGAAAGTGTCCAACTACCAGGAGGGAAACAGGAGGGAAGGGAATGGAAACTGCTTTCCCCTTTCAGAGAGAGGATCTCTCCAGACCACTCTCTGTGTCCCGACTTTCTTCCCTGGTGGCTCTCCCTGTGAGAGGAGGCCGTGCTGGGCTGGAGCACCTCCCTCGCCTGTGGCCAGCTCAGGAGAACCCTGCAGAGCCTGGAAGAGGGAGCCCTAAGAACACAACAAAGTAAAGGTAGAAGCCGCCTCATAGTGGGGTGGTAGGTAGCTATCTTTCATAGAGGCAGATCCCCTCTAAGTCCAGAACCTCAAGTAACTCAACAACATGGTATAGTTGGAAGCTGTGGGCAAGAGATGGGATGGTCTCAGCTGCCTGGTCTCCCATCACACGGCATCAGTAACTCAGGTGTCCAAACAGGGTTTTCTGACTCTGTGGTCCCAGCCCAGGCCATCAGATCATCATCTCCTCTGTGGGGGTCTGTCCACACTTCCACTGGAGATGTAGCATTTCCAGCTCTTGGTTAAAAGCGGGCCATTTCACCCCACCCTCCTATATGCTGTAGGTATGAAAGGCAGAGTGAGGCCCCTAAAGGTGGCGCCTGCCCAGGGTCACGCCGTGTCTCCTCTTCTCCGCCAGGTCTCACCCCGCCCCCAGGAGCCCATGCTGACAGCCTCGCCCAGGATGCTCCTTCCCTCTTCTTCCTCGAAGGCCCCGGGCTTGGGCGCGGGCACGCCGCTGTCCACCCAGCACCAGATGCAGCTCCTCCAGCAGCTCCTCCAGCAGCAGCAGCAGCAGACGCAAGTGGCTGTGGCCCAGGTTCTCCTCAGCCTCCTCCCTACTTCGCAGGCTCCACTCTCATGGGCTTGACGCGCCTTCCTTAGCGAGGGGCACAGGGCAGGTTTACAACCTAGCGAGCTATGAGGGATGGCTCCCGCTGTTGGGTCATTGCTTGTTGAGGAATGGGGGCGGCGGGGAGGGGAGAGATGGGGGACGCGGTTGAAATGGGAAGAAGCGTTTTGGCTTCCCGTGTACCCCCCCCCCCCCGCTCTGAGTTGGGCTTGGCTGGCTTGGCTGGATGTTGTTGGATAATGATTTGAACTTACTAAGGAACAAGATGCACATAATGTCACCCTTCCTTTCCTACCTTCATTTCCTGGTGTTTGGGGTGGGAAGGGACGCCTCTGGAGTCAGGACAGATGTGACTTTGTGATACCACTCTTAAAAGAGTTTAAAGTATGAATTTGTCCCAAACACCCTTGCAGAAGCTACCACCCTGGAAACCTCGTCCATAGGGGTTTCCATGCCTCTGTTAGTCATCTACGCATTCCAGGAAGGATTTTTTTTTTTTTTTTTAAGATTTCTCCAGGCAGAATTTGATACCCTACTGGCCTGGAGTTCATTATATTGGGATTTAACTTACAGAAACTTAGGCGTAGTATTTGAGCCATAATGAGAAGACTTGGCTTAGATTTCAGGAGCCAAGTGCTGTTTGAGCCCTGAAGACGTGTTGTGCTGCTGCTGCTTTATAAAGGAGGGGTGAGCTGATTTCCCTGCTGCTTTTAGCAGGGATTCCTTTCTCTTGCTTTCTGTGGAGGGCATGGTAGTCCACATCTTCCTTGGAACTAGTGAGTCCGAGCTTCATCTTCTCTACGGGCTATCGGGGAATGGTGAAGACACAATCATTTGTACCATTTACAGGCTGAATCCTGCGGTAAGAGTCAGACAGGGTGAGGACCTGGGTGGGTAGATGAAGACAGTGAGGAGGAGGGTGGGGTCTTCAGGGTTTGGAGAGTTGATGAGAGATCGGGAAAGGCAGCTCTATGCATCGACGTTCTACATCTGGTCAACCAGGCTGGCCTTCTGCATTCTTGAATGAGAACACGAAGACTTCTCTAGGGAGCTCCTATCGATCCTCATCGTTTCTTCTCCTTACTCTTCTCATGACCCTTGGGTGGAGTGAATCACCCAGGCGGAGCCGTCCTTTCCAACACATACCCCTTGAGGAAGCATCCAGCAGCCTAACCAAAATGATGCAATGACTTGGGTCTTGAAAAGACCTTCTTTGTAACAGTCTCACCCTGACCTGGGCCTGAGGCCCAGCCTCATGGGTGCCTTTTGCAGCCAGGTTTCAAGAGAGTAAAATCAGTAGGGCACTGCTTCCAAGTGATTTGAACCTTTTTAAAAATCCAGACCATGAACCCAAAAGGATGTGTGCTAATTCTAGGAGGATTCGCAGGTGTTCCCAAAACAGCAACAAAGAGGAGGAATGTCATTAATGGCTTCTTATATTTGGGGGAAAAATCATTGCCTTTTGTCAGATAACACAACTCATCTCCTCTAGTTACTAACGGAGTGGCTGTCCCGAGAATCCCCTCCTCCCAGGTGTGATGGCTGACAGGAGCACAAAGCCTGCGTGCTGCAGCACAGGGCCATTCAGCAACTCATGTCATTTCCAAAAGTTTCCCATTAAATATAAATCCATCCTCCAACCATGATACTTTTCTCCTTCAGCATATCAATTGCCAAGTAATTATTATTTATCTAAGAATGGGCTTGATGCATATTCATGATGAATATTGTCAGAGAGGCATTTGAATGTGAACTCACTGCTTAATACTAAAGAGAAACTATTTGCAAATGTACAGCCTGCACAAGAAGAAGAGTGTTGTGGCAGTTACCGACGTACTCAGCAAAGCCACAAGACCTGTAAGTCTCCCACAGTCGGGATGAAACCCTAAGAGTGGTTCTCTGGCCCAGAATCAAGCATCTGTCTCAAGGAGACATCACTGCCCTGGCCCTATTTTAATTGCCTCTGTCCTTGAAGACAGTGAAGCTAGGAGAGGGGAAGAGCATGGTGCTTGCATTTCACTTGATGAGCCTCTCTCAGTTCCAGCCCCTTCCACAGGCTGGACACCCTCAGCCTCTCCTGCACTTGGAATCTGTTGATTATCGTTGGTGGTGTCCTCGTTGAGTCTCAGTTCGGGCAGTGACATGATTGAAAGGCCCCCAGAGTGCATCAGTATCCCTCACTGATGAAATGACTTGGGGTAGGGTCGTAGACTTGTAAAATCTTCAGGTCAGACAGTACCTTGAGGTCTTCAGAGAGCTTCTGGAGGAGACTCCTCTGCCCCTCTCTGCCTTCCTCATAAGCAGTCTCTTCAGTTTGCACCTTCCTTTGCTGCCCGGGAAGGAAGCAGCCGTATTATTGTAACCTCTCAACTGGCTTTCCGCTCCCCTGCCCTCCGGACCGATTCAGTCCTAAACCAGCCTTCAGCTACAGGTTTCTCTGCGTGTTCCTCTCCCACTCTCTTTGTAGCATTTGATCCAAGGGCTTTTTATTAGTATCCATATCTTTGGGTATAAACGATATAAGGTATATAGGTGGACTAATAGGTCTTCTTGGCATCTTTCATGCATTTAAAATATATCAAATCTGGCATATTTGGTTTCTCTGCACAGTGTCCAGTTATGAGGTCAGCTTTTACTTGTTCTGTCAGACTCTGTTGTCATCAAACTGCAAGGTTTCTTTCTTCGTTAAACTACCAGCAGTCCCCAGAATTCCAGTGGGTAATACTGTGACCTCAGCACTTTGGTGGGAACATATCCTCCTTTGCTCTGGGGGCATCCAAGTCCTCCTGTGTGGCTCCTGAGAAGAGCTAAGGATAAAGACAGTTTCTTGCAAACAGGTGCACTCTTGGGGTCCCTTGTTGCATGACTTATGCCCCTCTCCCCCATTTATTCTCACAGGCCAGTCTGGTTCTACTGTTATCATTGGGACTAGGCTTAGATCTCCTTCACAGCATTCTGATTTGGTCTAAGACCTCAAGATCTCTCCCAGCCTCTCCCTAAATTGGTTCAGAGCTGGCCTAGAAAGGGCCTGTCCTGGCCTTAAAGGTATCCAGGCAAAGGTGTCGCTCAGCTGCCTCTTAAGCATTTCTAGATTAGATACCAGTGTGTAAATAGTGAACCCCAAGCCCTTTGGACCACTTTCCCGACCCAGCATGAGGCTTGCCTGGCTGCACTAGCTTCCTGCTTTTAGATGGACCAGAAGTTCAAGGGTGCGAATGAGAGTATAGCCAAGCCTTGAGCCAAAGCTGGGATGTAGCTGGCGCCCGCATGGCCACGGGCTGGGCCCGCATAGCTCCCGAATTGATCCAGGCGCTGTGGCTGACTGGCAACAGTTAAGTAGGCCAGGCTCTTTCACAGTTTGCCAATTCCTGGCCTAGCTCATGGGGAAGATGTTATACTGCAGCTCAGTATTGCTATTTATAGATTTCTCCTCTACCTGCTGCCACTTGCGCTTGTTCTGAAACAAGTGATTGGTTACTTATGCTTCGCAATTGTGTACGCCGTAGTTAGAGGAACAGCGCTAAAAAACCCTCCACACCCCGCCGAGGCCCTCGATTTAGCATCTGGCCTTGTGGCTTCTCCCAGTCCCCAGCACCCTGGGTGCACTGCCCAGGTCCCTGCCTTGTGCATGCTGAGACAGCGCTGCCTGCCTCCGCTTGTGTGTCCGGTGTGTGTGTGTGGGCAAATCGCTCTGGTTCTCTCCACTGCCATTTCCATGTGCCTGCCGCTCCCTAACTTCAGCCTGGGCCTGCCCCCACTTCTCACGGAGGAGCTGGAGTCCAGGCAAGTAGGCTGGAGAGCCAGTGGGCAGTGGTCTGGTGTTGCCGGGTGGGTTGAGGGGGTGGGTATCTGAGTTTTGGGAAGTGGCACCGAGCTGGAGGGCACAGGGTCGAACGTACGCTTATAGTAGCGCTGTGGCAGGAATGCAGAACTGGACGCCGCCCTCCAGGCGTGGCCCTCCCACTGACTTAGACTGTGACCGGAATAAGTCATTGCCAGAGACCACACAGCTCTGGAAAGGCAAAGCTAAGTCCTACCTTTTCAGAAATTGATATGGCCTACCTTTGCGAAAGGTGTCTGATGCTTTAAGAGTGTGCTGAGTGCAAATAAGTCCCGCCTGGTAGGGAAGAGGTGGTGTTACCTGCTCCTGTTGTACCATGGAGGAAGCGAGCACACAGCTGTAGCTGACCTGCCCAAAGCCAAGGCTGAAGATAATGCTGCCGCATTTTGGTGCTTCAAGGCCAGGCCCACATATGCAAAACACAGGGACTATTACATTGCCTCGAATTTAAAGGAAGCCTTGGCTGTTTTGTCCCAGCTTGGCCTGGTCTGGGTTCTCCTGTGATGTGCAGACTGCTGCAGAGAGAGGTCGTGAGCCTTATGCCTGCTGCCACTCTTGACGGCTGCAGGCGCAGAAGGGCTCGTTAGTGCTGGGTTTAGGCAGCGGCAGCGGTGTGTGCTTTCTCATTCCCAGGGTTTGAAAAATGCCTGAAATGTTATAACTACGTTTGCAAAGCTAAAATTCTTATTTAGTCTGGCACGAGGAGCACTCAAACACAGCATTTTTCATGGTGCTGAGTGCCAGTGGCTTTGTGATGAAAGCATTTGATGCAAGGGTCGTCTTTTATGTACTGATGGTACCTCCACCACTGGGATGGTTACCTGCAAAAGAAACTTCCAATTTTTTTTCCCCCTGGCTTCTGTAGGAGGGAATTCCTCTTTTGTTCCCAGTCCAAGTTCTCTGACTTCCCAGTGGAAATCTAGAAATGTTCTTCAGTGAGCCTTTAATGAATGGCCCCTGGTACTGACCACTACGTCCACCGGGATGTGAAATCACAGACTGTCCGAGCCTCTAGCCAACCCTCTCAGTTGAAAGATGGAGAAAGTGAGGTCCAAGTAGAAGTGAATTACCTGCAGTTGCATAGGGAGTAACCAGCAAACTCAGGTGTTCCAGCTTCTGTTGGGATGTTCAGATGTGGGGTTCAGGCACCTGAGTCTGTAGCATATGTGTGCAGGGAACCCTCCAGAGATGCCAGTTAGTGGTAGGCAGGATTCTCCACTTTCTCTGCTTACATGCATTGAAAGTTTTGTTCCACATTTATGCCTAATGTTTCTGTTTTGTTCCAAAGAAAATAGAAAATGGATAATTAACAATTCTGTCTGCTCGGTACGTTCCTTTCAATGATACTCTTAGTTGGAATAAGTTACATTACTTGCAGATAGAAGGTTAAGGTTGGCCTTTCCTCTGGGAGCCCTTCTGGGGGTGGGCTTCCCACAGCAACTGTCCTGTTTCTCAGAAGCAACAGGATCTGGGGGACTCTCGGGTGAACTACCTCCATGCCTCAGTTTCCGAGGAAGATAGAGGCTTCATAGCCATCCACCATCTGATATCCAGGTTGAAATATTGTTGCCACTCTTTTCTCTGTTCTCACCCTTCTCTAGATCTCTCTTTAGATTATCTGAGGCAACAAAGGAGGCTGATTTCTGGACCAAAATATCAGTTCTGTCCTTAGCAGCACCTAAGGTGGAGGACAGATTTACTTTAGATTCCTTAGGCATCCTCCCCACTGAGGGAAAGATCGGCCTCACCTTGGGAGCCACTAATGGAAAGTGGCAACTAATCTCATTAGTGGCCCCACTTAGAAGCAGAGCCAACTGCAGGATCAGGTCCTTAAATCCGGGCCGCGGGGGAAGCAGCCACTGCATCCAAGAGGATGATCTCCGAGTGCTGGCTGCTGGGAGGGCAGACACTGGGCTGGCAGGACCCTGGGTCAGGCTTGGCCAGACTGTGGGGCGGACATGGTCTTTTACTCCCTGATAGAATGTGAATCTCTTTGGAGCAGATTGCTCTTCAGAAATCCAGAGCATTTGTTATCTGAGCCAGAGAATTGGCTTTTCCAGTTCCTTCCTTCTCTCTCGTCCGCTCCTGGTTCCACCTCTCCCACCCCGCTCACCCTGACTCTGTGTCTTTATCCACACCATGTTTTCGGTTCAAGAAAACCCTCTTTCCCACAGGCTGCCTTGGTCCAGGCCACCAAATTCATCAGCTCTGCTTATTCAGGGACCTTCAGAAACCCTCCTAGAGACCCCTTCATCCACTTCTTAGCAGAAAAGTCACATATGTGTAAATACTGCCATCGTCTCGTGACTCAGTTTCTTCAAACCAGGGTCCTGACAGAATCACCCCACCTCTCCTCCCACTGAATTGTATCCCCACACCCAGACTGCACACGAAGAGCAGACCCTACTGGGCCCTGAGCATTTGGGGTATGCCATTGCCAGGTGCTCTACCATGAGAAGGCGAGAGTTGATGAGGGTCCCCCTCTTCTCATAGAGGCCGTCTCTGTAAGCTGTTTACCTCAGCCCTGCTGGGGTTGCTGGATGAGGCCCTGTTATTAGTCAGTCAGCAAACGTTTGACATTTGCCAGGTATGAAGCATGCTCCCAGGTGCCCTGGGAAATAAAAAGGGAACGGAAGGTCAGGGAAGGAAGCTGACACCCACCCACAGATGTGCAAACACAGACCATTACAGCCATTTCACTGACTTAGAAAGGGCAGGTGTAGGGTTTCCTATTTCTCATGGTATTTGGATGCGAGGAAGGGGAGAAGGAAGATTGCAGGGGGTTTACTGTGACACTGTTCTTAGCTGGTGGGTCAGTATATCAGTTTTTGGTTTCGTTTTTTAAAAGACAAGATAAGAAAAATGTACCTGCCTCAACACAGCAGTCATATGTTAGCTGTCAAAGGAGTTCCGACAGGGATGGAGCAGGGGGCAGGGTCTGGGGCCCAACTCTTTCCTACCTTTGGCTCGTGGTGTGGGGCTCTGAGTCCTACATGAGTGACACATCATAGCCCTCACTCAGGACAGACAGAGATCCAGCGAGCAGCTTCTTTCGGCTTCTCCTCTGAATTGCAAGCCCGGGCGCCCATTTTGCCCGGGGCAGGGCTTCTTTGTCTTGAATTGAACCTGGAAGGTGTCTCTGGTCCTGGCCGTCCACCAGTGACTCGCATTTGCATTCACGTGCCTCTCTTCTCTCTGTCCTGTCTCCTCGCTGTCTTCTCTGCCTCCTCCTCCCCTGCAGGTTCACTTGCTGAAGGACCAGCTGGCTGCTGAGGCTGCGGCGCGGCTGGAGGCCCAGGCTCGCGTACACCAGCTCCTGCTGCAGAACAAGGACATGCTTCAGCACATCTCTCTGCTGGTGAAGCAGGTGCAGGAGCTGGAGCTGAAGCTGTCGGGACAGAACGCCAGTAAGCCAGGGCCCTGCCCAGCCTCACCTCCATGTGGAAGCTCCGGAACCACATGTTCTGTTCCCTAAAGCTTTTTGGTGGTGCTTTATTGGACCCCTGACCTGACCTGACCTGGTATCCCGGCAGAAAACAAAAGCAGCTCTGTTTGTCCCATCCATACATTTCATGGAATTACAAAAGGGCAGGGCCAGAGAGGGGCTTGGCTGCCTTCTAGCCCAGTGCCCAGACTTGACCTTGAAAGTCCGCGGCAGTCACGACCACATGTTCACCCAGCCTCTCCTCGATGGGGGCCCGGTCTCTTTACACGTAAGCTAGGGCTGCCCGTTTCTTTCTCAGAGGGCTTTCCCAGTCGAAACACGCTGAGCACCTACTGTGAATTGTGCTCTCTCTGAGCTCTGCAGGAGACATCGAACTGTTGAGTAGTTTACTCTCCCTGCACTATTTCACAACTCAGCAGCATGGAAAAGGCTGGCAGCAGTCCGTCTATTTAATGGATAAGGCAGAGGAGTAACTGTGGCCAGCTAGCTCTGCTGGTTAGTGGCAGAGGTTGCCTGGCTCCCAGCCTGAGATGCCTGCCTCTACGCCCAGCCGCCCCCAGGCTGCACTGAGAAGTACTAGAAGACAGCGTGCCTCCGTGCCCTCCCTCCTGAGCTTGTCCCTGGGTTGTCTGCTGCTCTAAGTGTGCATTGGCTGTGGACCAATATCCATTGATCATATACATAATCTCATTTAATCCCTGTAGTGGTAGGTGGTGGTGTGCCCATTTTACAGATGAGGAAACGGACTCAGAGAGGTTAAGTAACCAGCTCACAGTTTCAGGACTAGCAAAGTGTGGAGCCAAGATTCAAACCCAGGTCTAATGCTTTCCCTATTATACCAGTAGTTCTCCCAAACTATCCTGTGAGCTTTTTAAAAAATGGATATTCCCAGATCCAACCCACAGAGGTTCAGCATGGGTAGATCTGGGGCAGGGCTGATAAATCTGTGTTTTTAAAGTGGCCCGAAGTTATGGATTGGGAACCACTGTACTTCACCACTCTGAAAGCCTCTCTGGATTTTTACTTTTGTTTATCAAGGCCCTGTTGTATTCTAATTAATGCCAGTTTGCAAGGTTGCACCAAGTGTTACTACATGCTTTTAACGTAGCTCTTCAGTTTGTACCTTTTTCCTACCACACACTCCATTCAAGGCATCCACGGGCCTCACCAGCTGATCATGTGGTTATCGTTGCCCGGCCTTTACCACCTCCCCTGAGCTCCTCCCCTTCAGCCTGGCGTGTCTGTGCTGCATGGGGTGGAAGCAAGGGCTGAAGAGCCCCTGTGAGGGTCCGCTCAATTGGCCAGGGACCTGGGAGGGCCAAGGGTGGCTTCCAAACCAACCACCTTGCTAATGTCGCCCCCTTCCCCTCTTCTCCCCACCCCCCCTCCAGTGGGCTCCCAGGATAGCTTGCTGGAGATCACCTTCCGCTCTGGAGCTCTTCCCGTGCTCTGTGACCCCACGACCCCGAAGCCAGAGGACCTGCATTCTCCGCCCCTGGGCGCGGGCTTGGCCGACTTCGCCCACCCGGTGGGCAGCCCCTTAGGTAGGCGCGACTGCTTGGTGAAGCTGGAGTGCTTCCGCTTTCTCCCGCCCGAGGACACCCCGCCCCCTGCTCAGGGCGAGCCGCTCCTGGGCAGCCTGGAGCTCATCAAGTTCCGAGAGTCAGGCATCGCCTCGGAGTACGAATCCAACACGGACGAGAGCGAGGAGCGAGACTCGTGGTCTCAGGAGGAGCTGCCCCGCCCGCGGAACGTCCTGCAGAGGCAGGAGCTGGGCGACAGCCTGGACGATGAGATCGCCGTGTAGGTGCCGTGGTGCTAGCAGGCGGAGGCCGTGGCCGAGGTGTGGAGGGCCAAGTCGGGCTGCTTCCCCGGGTAGGGGCTGCCGGCGAATATGCGCACTGCTGAGGATAATACCCAGGGGCCCAGAAGCGTTTACAGTTTCAGAAAAGGATTAGGATTTTGCTTTGGAGGGTCACGTGGGGAAGACATTGGATTCCCAGAAGTGATTCAGCTCCTCCCTCCTGCTTGTGACTACTGGGTGGGTGGGGGTTGGGCAAGGGGCCTCTCAGAGCCCGTGGCTTTGGGAAGGGGTCCCTCTTGAGGACCACCAGGCTGCTGAAGGACCTGCTCCCTCTGCCCGCTGCATCATCAGGCTCCCCTGCTCTGTCGTATGATGTCCCCTTGCCCCCCCCCCCGCTACTTCTGTGGTCCCGACTATGAAGGGAAGCCATCGGTACCTTCTCAGGTACTTTGTGTTTGGATATCAGGATGCTACCAGTTGCCTAACTCTCCCCTGACCTTCGTGGGAGGAATTCCTTCTCTGGGCCCTTGCGAAGATTGTAGAGGTTGAACGCTCTAGGCTGAAAGACAGGATAGTCCTTTCAGTGTGAACGTGGAATTGGGATGTGTCACATTGCGGGGATAAGCTTTCAGATGAATTGGATCCAAATGTTTTCTCTAGATGGGCTTCAGGTGTTGCTACTGAGGGAGACTGGGAGTTTACTGTCACTCAGGCCCTTGCCGTGAAAGCCCGTGGGGAGGACAGCCTCTTGCCTGCCCCAGATCACTTAGGTCTGATTCCTCAGTGTGGATGTCCTGCCCACCTCCTGCCTGCAAGTCCAGCTCATCCACATGGAGGCTGGAAAGCCGCCCTCTCTCCCCTGTGTCCTGCCTCAGGGGCTGTGCCAGCTGAAGCTTTTGTAGCACTCTTGCCTCTATAAAAGCCTCAGAGACCTGGAGCCCCCAGCCTTACCTCTCAACCTGTCCCTTCCACTGGGCAGTAGTCAGTTTTTACTGCAGAAAAAAAAACCCAAACATAGACTGGTAGCTGAGACTGCTCAAGTCCACTCTTCAGAATCACTGCCACTTAAGTCAGAGACGATAGGCACTTTGCCCTTGACCTGTCTCCCTGTGGGTGCGTGCCTCAAGCACACCTGTAAAAAGTGCCAGGTGGAATTCTCTTTCACCATCTAGGCCTAGAGATTACCACCTGGTACAGTGAGCTGATTGGGGCAGGGAGGGCTAGCTTACTTGTCCTTGGTTCCGGTAAGGCCCTAAGTGGCTGTTAACAGATTTAAAGATGCCTGAAGAGAGAGCTGAGACATGCTAGTGCCAAGTGTTGGGGAAATAAGTCTTTATCTTGGACAGCAAACCACAGACCCAGACTGCAGTGTTATTTGGGGATCAATTGGTAAGGATGTAGTTGCAAAACTGAGTTCTTCAAGCCTAACTTGGCTTCATAAAATATAGAAATGGAAGTGCAGGTCTTTTCTTATAGCTACAGTTGGATTTCTTCTAGACCAAAAAGTCCAAATTAAGGAAATAAATGTAGCTTTATGTTAGCCTTCCTTGGTGCACGAGGGTGTCAGTGGAATGGGACGGGTGCGTGTGTGTGTGCATGTGTGTACACGTGTGCTGGCATTGACACACACGTGTGAGGGAAGGTGTATATGTGTGCATAGGCTTGTGAGAAGTGACCAGAGAGAAGAGAATGGGAATCTTCAGGGTGTTTGAATCAACAGTAGATTTGTGTTCTTTTCCTAATGTGCATTTGGTTGGAGAGAAGTGGTTCTGTTTTCGTTATACTCTCTAATTAATCATTGGAAGTAGGTCCAGATACACAAGGGAAGGAAGAACCATGAAATCAAAGGAGAGAGGTTAGGAGTCCAGTTTGGCTGAGCCTCTCTAGCTAGCTTACAAAATCCTACCCGGGCTTCCTTGAGTGTGGGACCTCTTAGCTCATTAGAATTTGGGGTGTTCAGGGGAGGGAAGGTCTGGCTTCTCCAGGCCCACTGCCTGCAAGCAGGGGCTGAGGACAAAGCCAGAGGCCAGTGGATTAGGTGTGTGGAATGTGGTAGGAGAAAGCTTGTTTGGGATGGGGAGAAGAGTGGGTGGGGGGGATAGTTTCTAAAAGGGTCTTGAAAACCTTGCCAAGGGAGGGAAGAAAGGAGGCGGTGGAGAGTTTGAAGAATTGGAGAGACTAGTTCTATGTACCGCTGACTTGGGACCCATTTAAGACCCTTGCCCTAGGGGTGCTCCACAGTGGTTTCCACCCACCTCGGCCCCATTCTTTCCCCAGTTCAGGCCCTCCCTGGAGCACTGGTTTGTGTGTTGGCATTCTCCTCAGTGTGACCCACACCAGTGCGCACTAGGTGTGTTGGAGGTGGAGGAGACAAAGGACAGATCTAGGGGCCTTGAAGGGTCACCAGCCACTGGGCAGGAAAGGGAATGTTGCAGAGCTGATCTCCGAGCAATGTCACCCTGTCCTCTCTCCTTGCTTCTCGCTCTGCTAACTCAACTCCTGCCCCCCCTCTTTTTCATCCTTCTACTCTGCCCTGTATGGAGGACAAGTGGACACCAGGGGCGCCTCCCTTACTGTACCTGCCCCAGCCTTTCCTAGGTGCCAGCAGACTCTTGGGTACACGAGGCTCCCACAGTTGCGGAGCCAGGAAAGAATTTCTCTACACAGGATGGACTGTATATTGGGACTGAAAATTATATTCCTGCTTATACTAATGCTGTCTATAAAGCCTCTTCGTAGCCTCACTTCTCTCAACTCTCATTTAGGGGTTGTATTCCTTTTATTTTCTCTTTGCCTGACTGCTTCTTCCCACTCTGCCCCCTCCCCCCTGAGCCCTCTACTTCCTAAAACTGTGTGGCATTAACTCTGTTGGATCAACTCTCTGGGAAAAGATTCTGTTCATGTAAGTGCACTTACTCCCTGGATGTTGTCACTAGTCTAGTGGCTTTTGCTAAATAAACCTTTCTTATTTCTAAAAGCTTTTCCATTGTCTTTTCTTGCCTCTTCTATTCTACCTGCTCCTTCTCCCCACCCACCTCCCAACTTCCCAAACCCGGTGGCATCAGCTCTGTGACACACGATTCCCAAGGGTGTGTGGTGTTTAGAAAGAACTCGTGTGTTCCTTCAAGGAGCGGGGGAAGGTGGAGTCTTCAGTGGCAGTTTATTCAGACCAGCCTTGCAGGATCGGGCTGTACCAACGGTTCTAATCCTAGGGCGATTTCGCTCCCCCAAGGGATGGATGTTTGGTGACGTCTGGAGACATTTTTGGTTGTCACAACTCGGAAGGAGGCTATTGACACATAGTGGTTGGAAGCCAGGGGTGTTGCTAAATATTCTACAATGAACAGAACAGCCCCACCACAAAGAATTATCCAGCCCAAAATGTCAGTAATGCCTAGGCTATCCCCGTTTTTTTTTTTTGGACTCTCCCAAACCCCAGGTCTTTTCAAACTCCAAACATCACTGGAATATATTGGCGGCGGCAGCAGGTTTTGAGTGCTTGAAAAAGTACATCATAGATACTTTCAGATATAATTAAGATCATCAAGATTATAAAATTTCACTGACTCCCCGACTAAATGTCTGAAATATGTAGTTGGTAGGTTTCTGGGTGGGCCCATTCCAGGAATGTCCATACTGGAGGCAAACAGACTTTTCTTCCCACACCTGCCTAGAAGGGTTATGGTGTCGCTGAAACACAGCTCAGCAGAGGAGTCCTGACTCGTTAAGATGTGGGCTTTCCTGCAGGGAGTAGAAATGAAAGGGGAGGAGGGTTGCTAGCAGAGAGGGATGGTAGAGAAATATGGAGCTGCAGGATCTTGCAGAACCCACATCTTGAAAACCAGGCTTCCCCGACTGGAATGCATAACCATTTTGAAGGCAGAGGTTTTGTTAAACCTGATACTTTGGTGGTAGGCCAGGCCTGAAGGAAAGTTGGAGGGTCAGATCAACCAGGGTCATATACCCTCTGCCCTTTTCTGGCTGAGTGAACTGAACTGAGCCTTATTTTCTTATCTGTAAAATGGGAATGCAACACACCACATAAGGCTATAATGAAGCGTAGATGAGATTGTATTTTAGAAGCACCCAGCAGAATGCCTGGCAGTGGCCCAGGGCGCAGTACGGTTTACCCCCTAATTAACTGGGAGGGGGAGGCCGTGTTTGTGCCGCTCAGTGCAGTTGTGTTCTGCGTGCATTTTCTGCTGTGCGGAAACTATGCAGAACTCTGTACCGAGAAAGCTCCTGGGGTCATAATGACACTACGTTAAATGTGAAAGGTTGGAAGTACCCTGTCCTTAGGGAGAAAACGCTAAATTCTCGCACCTGCCAGGCCATGATTAGCATGTGCTGTGGCCCTTGGGCTCAGTCCCTGGCCTTTGGATGGCGTTCTCTCTCTCTCTCTTTTTTTTTTTTTTACACTGTGCTCTGTGCCCATGATGTGGATGCCCTGGAGGGGGGAGTGAGGGCTGGGCAGAGGGAGAGAGACCAGATGAGGAGTGATTCCTCGCCCGGTCCTCCCACAGACCATGCTGAGACAAGTCCACTCCGTGTCCCCCTCCTCGTACTCCCTCAGGAGCCCTGTCAAGGGGACACACGTGCACAGCAGCGTCCGTAGGGAGAAGCCTCCGGGGGCTCCGGTGGCCTTTCCATTTAGGAAAGCAGGAGGTCAGAGTGAGGACTAAAGACTCGCCAGAGTCCCTCATCTGCTCCCGCCGGGAGCCGGGCCCTGGAAGCAATGGAATAATGTCAGGGCTGCCTGCAGACCACCCTGCCCCGCCCCCAGTGAGCGGGTGGGACCCTGCATGTCCTGGCTCCCAGACCAGTTGGAGCCTGCAAATCAAGTAGACTCTGGGACTCTGACTTAGTGGCTGGAGGGTGGGGGAAAGAGTGGGGTGAGGAGTGGGGTAGTGGGTGCAGGACTGGTGTGTGATGGGGGTTTGAGCCAGCCTGTCTCTCACAAAAGAACCACAAACGATATTTTAGCAGAACAGTGATAAGCAGAAGCAGCTTGGCCAAACTATAAAGTGGGGCTTCGGAAGACTTAACTATGTGACCACTGGAAGGGTAAGCGGAGATCCTCCACCCCAACCCATTGGCCAAGCCATTGGCCCAAGTGGGGAAGCAGAGACAAGGGGAGGGTTGGTGCCAGGGTCCCTGAAAGGAAATGCCCCCTTGCAGTGAAGGGGCCCACTGAGTCATTAGGGAGATGAAGTGAGAGGTAAATAAGGCCTAAAAATAAGACCATCAAACATAAGCTCTTTTTTCTTTAACCACATAATGGGCAGAACCGATGTCCTTGCTGCACCCTCGACGCTCATCCATTTTTCTGGGTCAGAGTTGGCTATGAGGTTTGCTCAGTGATGGAATAAGGGTCAGGGCTGTCTGCTGGGACATTTCTTGGTACTAGGAAGCAGTGTTTTCACATGTTTACCGGGCTTTTTAGACATGACTCAACAGAGCCATGTAAAAATGCCCCCTGGGTCAAAAATGATCTGTTCTGCTTCAGCCAGAGATGTCCCTTCCAAATGAAGGATCATGGTACACGTGGTGGGAATGGGCCCCAGCCCTATTTGCCTCTTTTCTGCCTTATGCGTGGGGCATGTTGTCCTCCCCGTTCCACCCCTCAGAAGAGCTAACACCTAAGAAGCTTTCAAACTGTGCAGAGATTCTGCTGGTGGAACCGAGAGGAAAGGGCGTTCAACCCTTCTCCCTCAGTGTGAGCTCTCCCACGGTGCAGGGCAAGGACCAATCACAGAGGGACCAACAGGAAGGCCAGGGTCTTAGAGCAGTGGTTCTCATACCTGAGCTGCATCAGAATCACCTAGAGGGCAATTAGAACACAGATTGAGGGGCCCACCCCACAGAGTTTCTGATTCATTAGGTCTGAGAATTTCATTTCTAACAAATTCCCCGGGGATGTTCACACTGCTGGTCTGAGCACCTCACTTTGAAAACCACCATTTTAGAAGATAGTCTCAAACTTTGGGTATTGTCTTTCAAAAAAAAAAAAGAGAGAGGCAGGGAGATGGGCCTGGTGTTGCTAGGCAACTGGTAGCAGAAGGGGAATGCGATGATGGGGACCAGGGACTGAGAAGCACAGGTGGTACAGGGTGACCTCAGACTTGACAGAAGGCTGTCACTAACTTTGGTTTATTGGCCTCTCTGTAGAGACATAAATAGGCATCATCCCCCGTTTCCCTGAAGCGTTGTCCGCTAACAAGACAGCTGCCGCCACCCAGCAGCCCTACTTGAAGGCCTGGCAGCTGCCTGAGGAAAGCTTGTCTCCCGGCCGGACCTTCTGCTCCTTGCCCCAGAAGGTTTTGAGCTTGCGATAGTACACCTTGCAGCTGAAGCCCTCCTTGAAGCCCCCCTTGATGTGGCTCTTGAGGGAGTGCAGCGTCGGGTACATACGGCAGCAGCCCGCACACTTGTAGCCTTTCTGCTGGGCCGGGTACCACTTGGAGGCCATTAGGATGTCCTGGGTTGTGATGTGGTCTGTGGAATCCAGGCCGTGCCTGGATTTCTTGGTGGCCTCTTGGGGGCAGGTGTTCTCTGGGGAGGAAGAGGACGAGCAGATGCTCTCAGCCGTGTCCTCTGGGAGGCAGTTGTCCCCCCTGCCCTCGTCCCGCTGCACCTCTGGGACGCTGTAGGTCTCCAGGTGGCTCTCTTTGTCCTTGCATACAAAGTAGCTGTAAGGGGAGAACCAGGGCCGGTAGATGGTGCAGTTCCACCTCAGCTGCTCTCTGTTTGGGGGGTCCCCCAAGATGCAGTCTGCAAAGGAAAGGGCTGGGTCTGAGCCTCGAGCCAGGCAGGGAGCAGTGAGGCCTGGGGTGGCTGGAGGCCGAGCGGAGAAGCAGAAGGGCAAGAAGGCAGGTAGTCAGGCAGGACCTCAGGTTACCTCTGCCCCTCCTTGAGTGCAGTTCTGAGAGCAGGCAGAGGGTGGGGTGGGGAGAGCAGTCTAAGGCATTCCTTCCTGCTGTCCAGAGAAAAGCAGTTTGATCTCTGCGTAGAGACTCCCCTTGCAATGACTAACTAAGCCTTGGCATTTGTCAGGTGCATCCCTCCCTGCAGACACCTTTCCTCTGCCTCCTCTGAGGATAGACACAGGTGGCTCAGCAGACAGCCAGACCTCTGGCCTCCTAGAGCCCCGCTTTCTACCACCACCGGTTGCGGCCGTTTCTCCAGCCTCACTGTCTGCCTGCAACAGCCCAGTCAGGCAGAAAGTGCTGTTCTCCATCAGCCTGAGAGACAGGAGAGGAGAAGCAGAGGACTCTACAGACCTGCAGGTCTCTGCTAAAGGAAGCACCGGACAGGAGACTACAGGGGGAAAGGCAGCACGTGGCGATCCCACACACAGGCACCCTGCCCTTAGGGGAGCAGCCCCTGTTCCCCCAGCTTCTCACATGTGCCCGCCTGAGTCAGAGAAGGCCTCACCTGGTGAGAACACTGTGTTGTACACCCCATGCCGGAGAGCGCTGCTTTGGTGCTGGGGTAGCAGGGCCTGGGCTGGGCTGGACGCCTCAGTGGGAAACACCGTCTTTGCAATGCCTGGGTTACAGAAGAAACACTCTGGTGAGCTGAGCGAGGTTGGGCGTCCTCTTCTTGGGACCCCTCCCCCCGAGACCTACCTAGAGGTTCAACCTTGGTGCTTTAAGGCGCTGCAAAACTGAAGCAAAATAATGACCTTTGTGGCATCCACATAGGCAGAGCTATTCTGGATGAGCTCCTGGGGAATTCCAAATGGGGTGCTGGTTTCACTGAGACCCTGGAAAGGTCCTCTCCAAAGAAGAATATAAGATGTGGACCAGATGACAGCTTTCTGCCTGGCCCTCCCCTTTCTTGACCCTCCTGCAGGTTGTGTGTGTGTGTGTGTGTGTGTGTGTGTGTGTGTGTGTGTGTGTGTGTGTGTGTGTGTGTTTTCACTCCGCACTGTGTGTGTGTGTGTGTGTGTGTTTTCACTCTGCACTGCAGCCTTTGGGTCCCTGGAGGGCCCAGAGGAGGGAGTCTGGTCGCGGACCGCGTAGCTATGTTACAAGATCCCTTTGAGGACGAGAAGCCCGTTTCTCCAATTAAAATGCCTCCCACCCACAGCTAGAGAGTGTTCAGGTGGACCCCAGCTGCCTGATGGTTGCTAATACTTGGGTTAAGAAGCTGACTTGCCTCAAATCGCAGAGCAGTAGCTGTGCTCAGTTTGGGAAACAGATGGATACAGATGTCCTGTGTATAGGCAAATGGATGTTTAGGAGAACCACTTCAGAGGACAGCACTTCTCAATCTTTAATGTGCGTAGGAATCACCTGGACATCTTGTTAAAAATGCAAATTCTGATTCAGCGGGTCTGGGGTAGGGCCTGAGATTCTGCCTTGTTCTAAGAAGCTCCCAGGTGTTGCAGGTCCATGGACCATGCTTTGAATAGCAAGTCCTCAGAACATTCAACTTTATTTCATGATAGGCTCATCAGTTACCACCCCCCCCCCCCTTAGGTTCCTTCTGATGGATGGATAAGTCTAGATCTTCTCCAGGTTTCAAAACAGGGCTGAAACTAGTAGCTACTCCTTACTTAGACAAACTGTCACTTTGAGGGTTCATGCAGATTCAGAGGGGGAAAAAAGCCTGACAACAAATGTTTCCCCCATCCTTCCCTTGCAAGAAATGAATACACAGCAGGAACTACTTACCATGTATGCAGCATTTTGAAAAATTATTTTCTCCCCATGTGTAATTTGACTTTCTCACTAAATTGTGGTCCTGTAACATGATCTGGTACTCAATTAACAAGCTTCAGAAAACCACATTTTTGTGGCCCTAGTGGCACGAGAGTTTACCTGGCAAGCTGGTGGCACGTGAGGACGTGATATCAGGAAAAGTGCTCAGAGCAGAGGAAGAGATTCGAGGCTCAGAAATGCTGAGGAGTGAGAAGTTCTCCATATTCTGACTACTGAAGTGTATGGAGATCACACACACCTGCTCCCAAGAGGCTGGTTGGGTTGTCTAGGCAATAAACATTCTGAGCTCAGTTGACATCACAAGAGGACCACATGATTCTACTCGCCAGGGGAGGTTATCCCTCTCAAAGATGGATGGGGTCTGTAGCAAGCAAGATACAAAAATTTTAAAGATGTTTTTCACTTGTCATTCTTCCGTGGCCTGTCCTGATTGGGGATACCCAGAGAGAGGGAGGAATGTAGTGGAGACCTGAGAGCGATGTTGTCTATTCACCCCCTCTGTTGTTTAGTGTCCCTTTTCCATGTCGTTGCTGTCACCACCCCCAGCTCTGGGGATCCTCTGTCCTCTCTTAATGACCTCTTTGCTTTTTTCATTTGCCTAACCTCTGTCACCAGATGTTTTTGTTGTTTTACCTTAGTTTCTGTTTTTTTGGTTTGGGGTATATTTTTTACATTTTTCTTTGGAAATAATTTCAAACCTATAAAAAGCTGCAAAAATAAAATTTGTACAGAGAACATTCATGTACCCTGTATCCAGATTTTCCTATTGTTAACATTTTCCTCCATCTGCCTTATCAATTCCCTCCCTCTCTCTCTGCCTCTATGTGTGTATACATTTTTTTTTTCTGAGATATTTGAAGGTAAATTACAAACATAATGCCCCTTTGTGCCTAAATACTTCAATACGTACGTCCTAGGAATAGGGACCAAATACTGTTTTAAATGGTTGGTGTTGTCTGTTTTTAGCAAATGACTAAAACATAGTTGGGTGGCTTACTCAACACCATTTTGCTCATTATAAGCAATTTGGTAGTAAGGCTGTGTACTCAGAGTGGCAAGGTAGCCTCTTTCTCTTTGCTTCACTTTTGTCATGGCCAGCCTGCTAGAGGGTTGAAAGATGAGCTTGAAGGTGCCCCATTCTAGATCATCATGACTAGATGCATACAGGGCTTTAGATCTAAAGGTGGGTATGTTTTTGCTGGGTCGGAAAGGTCTGGCCCAGCCCGTAATCAGCAGTGGGCTCCCCTCTCAGTGTGTGAAGCAAGTGTGAGTTAGCATGTGCATATGAGATTCCAGAGTTGTCTTCCTGTCTGTGTTTACTCACAGTACTTAAACATTTGCAGGACAGTGTGGAGAATGAGATCTCATGTACCTCCTTCATAGCCTGGTTTGGAACGTTAGAACATGTTAGGATGTAAATTGACGCCACGTACCTTGGCAACTTTGAGGGTATTGGCAGTTTCACTTGGCCGTCGTGGTGTAGAGAAAGATGATGGGTCTGGGAGTCAGCCTACGTGAGTTCTAACCCCCTGCTCTGCTGTTATCTCCCTGTGTGGTATTAGGCAGACCTCTCTGCCACCTGCTTTTCCCATTTTGTTAATTTAGACGGTTGGAGTGGATGAATGAACATCTTTCTGGTCTAAAATCTAGGGATTCACATGTTGGAAACGAGACAGCAAAAAAATGAGTGATACACACATGATCCAGAAAACTTAGAATTTCATCTTGCCTTGGCCCACTCAATTCCTCCCAGTGCCAGCTAGGAACTTCAGATATACTTAATGTAAAGGGGCCTCAAAATATTGGGGGAAATACAGGAGGCTGCCTCAGCGCCTGTTTGTAGAATTTTTAAAATACGACTCTGTTTTGGTTTATTACAAAGCGTATGGGAACCTGGTCATCCAGGTCTGTTACACTCCTCATAGCAGGACCCCTGTCTTGCATACTGTATCCTCTTGGTGTGCTGTTGCTGGTGACCGAGATGGGAGGTGACACTCCCAAAGTGGTCGGTCACTACATAAACTGTGTCTCTCTCTCGTTTGTTTCCCGCCTGCTTTCCGAGCCCCTTTCTCGGACAGGTAAGATACTGTCTTTCTTTTGGATGACTTTGGCCCCAGATGCTCCCCTCTGCTTGGCTATGTGCATGCTGGGGGGTGCTGTTAGGAGGGTCACCTGGTTGGGATCCAGTCACCTTTCTTTCTGCCATCACCATTATTTTCTGAACCACCAAGCCTCCCATCCTGACAGAGTGTGGGGTCATTAGCGCCTTCAGCAGGAAAGGGGCTCGCTGCACATCCCTCAGATGTGGAGATGAAGGGAGCCCCAGCCAGAGTCCTGCTTTGGAGAGAAGGGCAGTTTTTCCTGGCCTGACCTCAAGAGCCCCTGTGGACCACTCCTGGAGGAGGGCATTTTGAGTGGCTTTTGTAAATGGAAGAAGGCTTGGGGAACAGCTTCTCTACGATGTTAGCCCATAATGCAGTCAGTTTTAAGTATTCATATCAAAAGTCAATTCAATTAATTTATTAAATGCCTACTGTTGTGCAAGGCCCTATGCTGAGCATTATAGACAAAAAATGTCACTTAAGATGCTTCATCCCATCAAGGGATTTATTTTATTATTAAAGACAAGATGTATTTACCAGAAGACTTAAGAGAATTATGAAGAGAGTATATGATGAGCTATTTTTAAATTACTTAAGAATTCAGTGTATACATCCTGAAGGGTAGAGAAACAAGAAGTACAGGAAATCTAAAATGGTGCTTAATCCAAAAGTTATTTATGTTTCTTAGAATGTGTTTCTTCAATAATTATAATCAAAGGGGCTCACAATTTACAAGTCACTTTGCCAGGTGTTTTTGGTACTTACACTTTTAGAAATGAATGTGTCTGCTCTGAAAATTCACATTAAACCAGTAAGGAAACAGCCACAGAACTATGTGAGCCCGAAAGTGGTAGGGATTGGCCTTCTTCCCTGGCATATATCTCTTGAACATTTGCTCTAGTTTCATGGTGGCCCCAATACTTTCTGGTTTGGGGGGAAATCATTAAATGCTTAAGTTTCCAAAGGCTTCTCTGCTCGTTTGCAGAGTTCACGATTAAAGAAAATTTAGAAGGATATGGGACATGATAGGTAAATTATGCAAAAGTGGATGACATGGCAAGATTTACACTCTCAGGAGAAGACTCAAGAGTTGATACCCCTGTTGTGGGATAGGCCGGGATCTCCTGCTAATGTGGTGGGTCTACATCTGGAACCCAGCCAGCCTGACCCAGTCAGCTCTGTGCCCTGTGTCCCAGGGATGTTCTAATCGAGTTCCCGGCATGTCCCCTGCAGCGGTGCTTTTCTCGCACGTGGGTTAGGGGCAGTTACAGAGGTGAAGACTGTGGGGTTCATCACAGGGGGAGGTCTCCACTCCTCCCACAGCTTCCTCCTGCCGCCCGAAGCCCCTTAGCATATGGCTTATTGAGGTAGTTGGCTCAGAAGGGATATCTCTGCATAAAACCACAATAAAGAGAGATGCTTCCCAGTGCCCAGGACTCAGCAGTGCAGGGCAGAGAATTGCTTTATGCAGAAGTTCAGCGGAAGAAAAGGTATACCCTAACCTCAGTTACTCTTAGGAAGGCTCGGCTAGAGTAGGCACTTTAGCAGAGGTGTTGACAAGGAGCAGAGCCTATGACCAAATCGCTCTCCTCCTCTGAGACTGACAAAATATCTGGAGTAGCTGGTAAGGACAGCAACCTCAAGCCTGCTTCCAAGGCCCCAGAGTGGGTCTGGCTGCACTGAGGCCTGAGCTAGATTTCCTGGTGGGGAGAGGCTGCCTCTGTGCAAGTGTGTGGACAGTGTAGCTTAGAGCCCTGAGCTCTAGCCATTCCAACTACAGACCTCGGAGCTCCTGTGGTCTTGGTCTCCACAATTCTCTATCTGCAAATGGGGTTGGCATTTCAGGATATTTATTGAGCACCTACTATGTGCCACACCCAGGCTAGCTGTTAAAGACACAAAGATGAGCGAGACATGGCTTCTGCCCTGCAAGTGTTTACAACCCAGTGGGTCTCCTCCCAGCCCTTTGAGTTAATCTTTCCAGCCGAACAGAGATCCCTGGGAGGCAGACTGTGCACGAGGCGTATTTAGGCGGTTATTCCATGCAAGGCAGGAAAAGTAGTGGCAAGAGCCCTGAGCTTTAGGTGAGAAAACCTGGGTTCTAGTTCCCACCGTGCCAGTAATTGGGCTGTGACCTCGGGCCCAGCAGTTCATTACGCTGAGCCCCGTCTTCTTCCTCTATAAAGAGAAATCTTACCACGCCCCACCTTACTAGCTTGTGAGGATTAAGCGAGCTGGTGTTTGTCAGCTTCCTCCTGCTTCCTTGGCACCAAATGCTTGTCCATTTGGCGTGAACTGGTTCTGAACCACCACTTAGCACCTCTCTGCATGCAGCTGTCCCATCCTCCCAAGTTCCACCCCCAAGAGAAGTGAGCATTTTTCCTGGAGAAAACGTGCTACTCATGTGGCTTTTTAGCAGGGAGCTTCCAACTCCAAGCCTCATACTTGCCATCCCTCCACCAGCTTCTACCCCAGCGCCTGACTCAGAGAGCTCCACATGTGCTCGTGGCAGGATAAAAATGTCACATCTCATTGCTTCATCCTTGTTTTTCTCTACTTCAAAGGGCCTGGTGACCCCAAGGTAAGGGGTGAAGCCATGAGTCAAGGAGGCATGTTTAAAGGGATAAGTTAGCTTTCTTGTGGCTAGAGTTCATCACTGATTAACCTGGGTGAGGCAGAACTAGAATTTCTGGTCCCACATCCCATCAAAACAACTGGATCGGAAGGTTCAAGAGTGTCTTTGCTGCCTCCCTCTTGACTATTGCCAAAGCCTCATGAAGTTACAAGCTGTGGGTGTGGTATAAGGAGCAGATCAAAAGCGATGAGGTCGAAGGCCCCCCTCCCCTCTCCTCACCGGCTCTCTGTCTTTCCCTCTCTGTTTGTAGTCGATCACAGCATGTTTGAGAACTTGAACACAACCCTCACTCCAAAGCTCCAGTCAAGCCGCTCCTTCCCCCACTTGCCCAGGCCTGCGGCCCCCAGCTCTGCCGCCCTGGGGTCTGTGGAGCCCGGAGGGCCTGGACTGTGGGTGGGCAGCGGCCAGCACCTCAAGAACCTGGGCAAAGCCATGGGGGCCAAAGTTAACGACTTCCTGCGGAGGAAAGAGCCCTCGAGCCTGGGCAGCGCGGGCACGATGGAGGTCAACAAGACCGCAGGGGCCCAGCTGGCCGGCGGGGCTGACGTGGATGACGGAAGGTGAGTGCACCTCTCCCTCCCGCCCTGACATCCTTACGGGTCTGGACCCGCTGGAAGGGGCCTGCGACAGACTGTAGTGTCTAGAGGGGAGAATGGCCTTGGGGTGGGGACGGAGGTTGTCACATAAGGAACAGCTGAAGGATCGGGCCATGTCTGTGGGAGCCGGCTTCCACTCTCCCACCGTGGCTGAAGTTTACGGCGTGCCCGTCACGTCCTAGCACTGTGCTATGCTTCAGCTGCATTATTTTACCTAACCCTGAAACAGCCCTCTGAGATAAATTATATTATTTCCATTTTGCAGGTAAAGCAGGTTCAGAGAGGTCACCTGAGGAGCTTCAGGTTACAGAGTTAGTAATTGGCAGGGTTGGATTCAAACCCAGGTATTGCCGGAAGCTCCCCGGGGGGGATTCTGACACCCAGCCACACCTGAGAAGTGCTGCCCTGACTGTCGGTAGTGGAGAAGCCGGCGTCTGGCAGAAGCCACTGGTCAGGGGAGAGAGGAGCCTCTGCTTTGGCAGCCCTCCCACGTCCAGCCTCGTTGTAGACGCCTACACTCCCCACGTGGGGATGCACTTTTCAGGGCTACTGTATAGGTTCTGACGTGACGCAGTTCACCAGTGGTCCCAGTGTTAATGCTGTGAACACCGAGTGAGGATGTGACAGGCCCAAAGCCATTTGTGTTCAAACTGCCGCGACTCGCACGCTAAACCAAGAACGAAAGCCCACAGCGAAAAGCGCTTCCCGGGTGGGTGAGTGGAAAGTGCAGCACGGTGTCTTGCCAGCCTTATGTCAGCTCATGTCACCAACCTTATAGGTCAGCCCTGCAAGAAGCATTCCCTCGGCTGGATCCCCCGCCTCCTACCACCAGGAAGCGAACCCCTCGGGCCCTGAAGACCACCCAGGACATGCTGATTTCATCGCAGCCGGTCCTAAGTAGTCTGGAGTATGGGACAGAGCTGTCACCTGGGCAGCCCCAGGACTCCCCTCCCACTGCCCAGCCCAGCCCAGCAGATGCTTCACAGCCAGAGGCCGTCATGGAAATGATGGACAGGGGCGAGGCTCTGCCCAATGGAGAGGTTTCCCTGTCGGTACCTGACCTAATCCACAAGGACAACCAGGACGAACCGAAGCTAAAGGTGACTGAGTGCCGAAGGGCCTCCTCCCCTGGCCTCATCGAGAGAAATGGTCTCAAGCTCAGCCTGAGCCCCATCAGCCTGGCTGAGTCTCTGGAGGACGGCAGCCCGCCTCCTCGGGCACGGACCTCCAGCCTTGACATCGAGGGCCCTCACCCAGACCTGCTGTCCTTTGAGTAGAGCTTCTTCTGCTCCTGCTGAGCCCCCCTTCCCCTCTGCCCGCTCCTCCACCGTGCACCCTGGCCCTTGCCCCAGCTCCACCCTGCTGTCTGTCCTGCTTGCACAAGGCTCAGCAGAGCCAAGTCTTCCACACGGGCTGCTGCAGGGCCACAAGTCCATGCGTAGTCCTAGTTCAAGAGTCCGTCCGTGGAATGGCAAAAGGACTCGGGTGCCACCCCAGCTCCTCGGGTGCTGGCTGCAGCCCTTGGATACTAGGGCGCCTCTGCTCCGAGTTGCCCTGGCTTCCCACCGACCTGCAGGGCCAGCAGCGCAGGCTGAAGGGTATTCTCTCTGCCTGGCTCCCACATGCTGCCTGCTCTTCTTCCTCCCCTGCCCTCCTGGTTCCTTTCTTCTCCTCCCTGGGGGCCAGAGGCCTCCTGCCCCCCGGGGGAATCAGGCTGGATGAGGGATGACGGGTTTGGCTTGATGATAGGCCCGGGCCCAGAAAGCCGCACACCCTGAGCACAGCCCAGCCACAGCTTCTCCTGGTCCCAAGACAGCACAGGCCTCGGGTTGTTACCTCGCCTCTGCCCGTGTGGATGCAAGCCGGGGGCAATGCTTCCCGGGCCTGAGACCTCGGGCAGCCTTGTCGACAGCCCGGGTTCACAGGGTGTGTCTCATCTAGCCTGAGGCAGGGCACAGAGCCAGCCAGCGAGAGCGCCTGCCAGCATGGGAGTGTGGAAGGCACTGGGCAAGATGATGCAGCCAGCTACGCTCGGGCTCGCCGCACAGAAGGGACCCGGGCTTCCCTTGCTGTGCGTGAAGACAGGGCTAGGCAGGCCCTGGCAGAAGCAGCAGAGCAAGTTCTGATCTTGTTTGGCGGGGAGGGCCCAGGAACCTGGCATCCAGGGAGCTGGTCCCGAGAGAACCCAGAGCAGTCGTGGGGAAGGCAGTGAAAACGGGATGGGGAAAGAGTAGTCGTAAGGGCTCAGAGCAGCTTTTCGGGGTTTCCACAGCGTGATGTGATGTAGTTCTAGGGTCTAGGCATGGTAAGTACGAGAAGCAAGGTGAGGAGTGTGAGAGGTTGGAATGTGGTAGGAACCGTGGAGCAGACCGCCCTTAAGGAGGAGGCGCTCCGCTCTTGTACAGAAGGTGCTGTCTACCTGCCTGCCTCTGGGGTCTCTGTGAGGGATTGACAGTTCACACAACGCCACTGGTTCTGCCTTCCTGGGTTAACCGACGTCTGTGTTCCTGTCTCCCACCAGGGGTCCTGTCATGCTGTTTTCCTGTGGCCAAGAGACCCTGTCGGGGGGTGATCCCAACCCTGGGGGCCTTTGCAGCAAGAAGAGAACATGCCTTTTTTTGAGCAAGGTGGCTGGGTCCCCGGGAGAAGGCTGGGAGTAGCACATCTGGCCAGAGTGGGCTGTTCAGTTCTTCTGTGATTCCTGCCGCCTCCCCTTTTCTATTCTTTGTTCGGCTTCCCACTCTGGGTGCCCCAGAGCTCACTGCCCACTTCATCTCATCACCCATTTCCTGCTCCCCTCCCCACCACCTCTGCCTTATAAAATGTCCAAGCTAACTCCTGCAGACCCGGGAGCCTCGGGGGACCACCGGGATGCAGGTGCCCTTCCCGCCTCTTTGCTTCTGCAGCCGGGGGCCTTGCCACAGCTCTCCCGCTGCCTTTTCTCCTACCCTGCGTTCTCAGAGTGAAGCTTTGTCTCATCTTCCTCAGGAGGGCCCAGGCACGCCAGGCACCTTGCAGGCCGTGGTGAAGTGAGGAAGGCTGTTACTGAATTGAGTCGATCCTGACTTACTCCAGGAATATCACAAAGATGTTGATATCTGACCCTGATGCTCAGAAGTTCTCAGGACTAGCATTCGGGGGCCTGTGAGTTTTCCCAGAATGGCTTGGGGTTCTGCACAAAACACAGAGCTGGGGGCAGAGAACTAACCCCACGTGCTGGCAGCTAGCCCGCTCTCATCTGCGCTTCCATCCCAGAAGCTCGGTTTGCTCCTCTGACGGGAAACTTACCAGGTTCCTGCACCCTGGGGCTGCTCCTCTCCCAGAGACCAGGGTGGGTCTGGCCGGGTGATATTGTAGCCATAGGTGCAGAGGTGGCAGGCCTGGGCAGGCTTAAGCACCCTGCTCTCCGCTCCACACCCAGCCGCTGCTGAGGTCCTGGCCCTCAGACCCAGGGTTAGCCCAGGGATCCTATCAGGCTGTCCCAGGACCATGGCCAGGGTGACCCAGTGTTCCTCAGACTCGTGCCTAGTACCAAATAAGGGGCTGTGGGACCCTGCTTCAATGTCTGGGTGGCCTCTCTGCGATCTCCATCTCAGCCATCCTTCTACAGGAGGGGTGCTGCTGCTACCGGGGTGGGGGAGCTCTCTGAGGCTAAAATCAGGTCCTATAGATGCGACAGGGAGTGCCTGGTGCTAGGGCTGAGTGTTGCCCAGAGGCCAGTAGGAACAGCGACTTCTGTCCTGCTGAGGGCCCCGGCTTGGACCAGCTCTCTATGCAAAGCCCCACTTGACTTCCCGTGTCCATCTCAACAACCTGACCTGCCCATGACTGCAGTCACCGCCCTGACACACCCCTCATGGTGAATCCAGCTTCTCCGGAAGCTTGACCCTCGGGTGGCCCAGTCTGCTCAAGGACAGGGTACTGAGGAGAAATGAAGGGCCTGTCTTCTATGTCCAACAGAAGGAAGCTGGGGCCACAGAGTTTTTTCTCTGCCTGTTACCCACTGTCCTGTATCCCCATATTCAGCAATAGTTTTACCCTGATAGATGCAAGGTGAGCTTCCAGAACTTGGCAGGAAGGTGGCATATTCCCCTGCGTGGAGAGAAATGTATCTGTGTTAACGAATGTGGGTGATATATGAAGACATTCATGTAGTCCATCAACTTTTAAAGAACAAAGAGGTTGGCCCCGGTTTGGGGAAAGAAGAATATTACAGAGCTATTCCAAGTGTTTTCTAGAGATTTTATATTTATATTTTTAGTAATCTTCTGGTAGAAGGAAACTACACAATAAAATGATTTGGTTTGGTTTTGCTGGTTTGGTTTTTTTTTCTCCTGACTGATGCAGAGTGGTTGGTTTTTCTGAAGGCTGCCTTGTTGAGCGGAGAGCATTGGCCTTTTGCTTTGTGAGCCTGGAAGAGTGAGACATGAGGTTGATGGGCACTGCTGACAGATCTCCAGCACGAGACCTTGGGAGGAAATGATCTCTCGGGAGGTACCCTCATATGTTCCTCTGACTGGCTGGCTGCTGTGGAAGTGTCCCTCTTGCAACCAGACCTATGTCTGGTTCAGGGCATCAACATCACATGCAAAGGTGCAACCGTCCCCGTCAGAAGGAAGCAGGGAGGAAATGCGAGTGACCACCAGAGCGTCCACCTGGGGTCCATAGCCCTCTCCCATCAAGGAGGGGACAGAGCTGGGTGTGCACACAGACACTCTTCAGAGAGGGACCAGAGCTGCCATCAGATTCAGAGTCATTAGTAATGTTGGTAAAACACCCGAAGCTGCTGACGTAGGCACTTACCCCAGACTGGGGCAACCCAGATACTCCTTACTGAGACAGCATGGCTTGGAGCAGCGCTGGCCTGAAGCCCCTTTAACCCCCTTGCTGCCCCTGGCTGGTGTCAGACCAGGAGACCCAGAGGACTCCCAGCTGAGAGTTGACCAGACCTTTAACCTCCTTAAAAGGGACAAAGTGGAGAAGAGACAGGAAGGGGAAGGAAAAGAAGCCATACACATTTCTAAAGGGGGAAGGATGGGACCTTTCTGCCCAGCCCTGTCATTCGCCCCCATGACATGCCAGGGGTCCCTCCCTGGGTGCACATCAGAAACGTCTCAGGCATGAGGCTGTCTCCAGCCTTTTCTGCATTGAATTCCACTCCTGCACTTCCTTTCTCAGAGGACGGGCAAGAAGACCACGGGCACTCACATTGCTCGCTCGCTCTGGAGTGGGGTGCAGCGTATTGTTCTGGGAAGGCAGGAGTAACACAAAACCCAATCCAGCGTATTCCATGCATGGGAAAAGGCATTGAAAGTACTTACAATACCAACTTCTTCCTTTCAGCTAAGTCCAGTGACTATTCTTTGGGTGACCTCTCCCGTTGGATGGCTTCAGGATCAGCTTCTGCAGTCATTCAGGTGTGAAATGTGCCTTTCATACACTTTTCTTTCCCACTATTATGCAAAGGAGTTATTTTTGGCTAAGATCAAATATGAAAAACTATAATGTAAAAATTAAAAACTTTTGAGGAAATTTTTAAGTGTGAAAAAGGATGTGAATATGTCACATTTTTTAATGCTGTGCTCTGAGCCTTTGGCCTAGAAGCTGGGATACAGAGATGCATGTATTCAGACAACATATCCAAGCCTGTCTGTGAGCTGAGTGCTGACTGGGGCACAGTGATAACGCTGGTGGAGAAGAGACACCTGTTTCTGTCTCTCACTATGCCCACGATGGGTGAGGACACCACGGAACCTGCCTTCCTGGTATGCTAACAGGCTATGTTAGTGTAGCCTGTTATGCAATGAAGTACTAAATTGGGGGGGGGGGTGCCCGAGTAATTTCAACTAAGTGTTTTTCCTCTGAGCTTAATCTGCCTATAGAGGTTGCCGAAGGAAACGAACAAATCAGAGGTCATCAGGAAGCCCACTTCATTCCTAAAGTCTGTGCCTGTGCTGGTGAGGAACCCCAGCTGGGATTCAGAATTTATGGAATTAGCTAGTCTGGGAATGCACCTCAGATACTGTTCCAAGCTCAGAGAATTCCTTCCTGGTCAGTTTGCTCTCGGACATCTTCCGAATCCCTTCGAAGTCTGTGAATCCTGGGAGTATTCTAGAAACGTCTGTGCTTCAACTCCCTGTCCCCTCTCTACCCACATCTCCACCACCGCAGGGCTCCCCGGATCAGTCTGCCAGCTGCTGGTTACACCTCCTTGCCTTTGAGATTTTGGCCCTCAGGGTCCCCTGGGCTTCACTCAGCATTGCCCCTGCCAGCCAACCGCTGGGTTTGAGGTGCCCCATCTGGAGCCCCCGCTCTGGCTCCCCTCTGAGTGGGAGCAAGTAATTAAGTCCACACAAAGAAATGCAGCCCTCCTAGATGAAGCCCCACCTACCCCCGAACAGCTTGCAGACAACATTCAGTGTCTTTCATCTCTCCCAAGGAAATCCACTCTGGAAACCTTCATTTCAGTTGTCCAGTGAAAGCATCTTCAAGGACTTTGCCCCTCCAGGGTGCCCTCCTCCCTGCTGCCGTTTGCACTGGGTCGCACGATGAAAGCCCGGAGTGCCCTCCATGACTTACCACTAATGAGAAAATTCCTCCGCGTTCGTATCTAGGGCCCAACCCGTGGAGACACAAATCCTCTTTGTGTCCAGCTTATCTCCAGCTGCTGCCATGATAAATAGTCCAGCTCGAGGGAACCCGGGGAAGCTCTACCCCACGGAACGAATCACTTGGTAAGTGACCACACAGGGAAGCCAGCCTGAGGAAATATTTAAGGACCAACTCAGACACCAGGCTACTTTCTCCCTCGTGGGAGGTGCCTGAGGAATCTTTCCTTTTCGGAGTAGGAAATGCTGCCAGTTTCTCTCTCTTGGAAAAGACAAAAAAAGGAAAAAAGAAGAAAATCCCCCAAAGCAAAAAGCAGTCTCCCAACAAACTGCAACTTTTGTTTTGCGTTTTACTGTTTAACAAGTCAGTGGTTTCCAGTGCCATCTGCTTGTCCACCTTCTTCCTTAGAGCAGCGGTCCCCAACCTTTTTGGCATCAGGGACTGGTTTCGTGGAAGACAGTTTTTCCACGGACCGGCGGCGGGGGAGTGATGGTTTTGGGGTGATTCAAGCGCATCACGCATGTTGTGCACTTTGTTTCTATTATTATTACATTGTAATATATAATGAAGTAATTCTACAACTCACCATAATGCAGAATCAGTGGGAGCCCTGAGCTTGTTTTCACTTGCCACTCACTGATAGGGTTTTGATATGAGTCCGCAAGCAATTGATTATTATGGTCTCTGTGCAGTCAAACCTCTCTGCTAATGATAATCTGTATTTGCAGCTGCTCCCCGGCGCTAGCACCATCGCCTCAGCTCCACCTCAGATCATCAGGCATTAGATTCTCATAAGGAGTGCACAGCCTAGATCCCTAGATCCACCGCATGCACAGTTCACAGTAGGGTTCGCGCTCCTATGAGAATCTAATGCCACCGCTGATCTGACAGCAGGCGGAGCTCAGGCGGTAATGCGAGCCATGGGGAGCGGCTGTAAATACAGATGAAGCTTCACTCGCTCACCCGCCACTCACCTCCTGCTGTGCAGCCTGGTTCCTAACAGACCAAGCACTGGTACCAATCTGTGGCCCGGGGCTTGGGGACCCCTGCCTTAGAGCACCCTCCGTGTTTGCCGCCAGTAGCGTCTCTACACTCCTGTTTATTACAGAACTCCCGCCGGTTTGGTCTGGTGTGTGAGCACAGCCAAGTGTCCAGCCTGCTTTGTGGGCTAACTCATGGCAACTTACAGCATCTCCCTGTGGCTACCATGGGGTGGTTCCGGTTAGTCCAGGCCACTGTGGGACCAGCAAAGGGGCAGCCTGGCCTTTGAGATGGAGGGACTGGAGCTCCATCAGCCCTGCAGCTTCAGCCAGTGGATGCGCTCCCTCTGCATCCAGGACCCCTCTGGGGTCCCTGCCCAGACGCCACCCCCAGCCCATCCTCTGCGCCTGGGTAGCACCCTGTGCGTTTCTCCATGCTGGCACTTGCCATGTGACATAGGAAGTATCAAGAGCTGCCTCCTGTTGTCTCTCCCACAAGTCTCTGAGCTCCTCAAAGGCGGGGGCCTTGTCATCTTCATCTCTGACTCCTCGGTCCCAGGCACAGCACCTGGTATGTCGCTTGATAAAGATGTGCTTTGGACTGAATTAAACTCACAGAACGTGTCATCTGATTCGGGAGATTTTACATACGTGTACACACACAATCTAGTGCTAAGTGAACCCCGCCCCTTTCAGCCTCCTTCCTCAGGGCCTCCACCCACAGGCAGTCTCTGTACCTGATCACCCACTGCAGAGAGGGATTGAGAAAGGCCATTTTCAAAGTGGAAAATGATGAATGGGCCAGTGTGTAGCTCATTTCTCTCCAGCCAGAGCCTTCGTTAATTCTGCCCCCCGGACAAGTGACACCTTGCCATGGAGCCGGCAGAAGCAGGCACTTATGTCCGGCCTAATGTAAGAAGGGTCGCGCTCCAGTGCCAGGCACCTGCCCACCTCTGGTTGCTGCTCCTCCAGCTTCTCTCAGGTCCAGTTCTTAATATTCGTACTTTACTATTTTGGGCTTTGCTATTCATTGATGCTTTATTATATTTCTAAATCTCCTATACATTCCAGGAATTGTGCTAATCAATTTACGTTCATTATCTCATTTGTTTTTCTCAATAGCCCTGCAAGGGAAGTCCTATTACGCCCGTTTTTTTTTTTGTTTTTGTTTTTTTAAATTAATTAATTAATTTATTTATGGCTGTGCTGGGTCTTCGTTTCTGTGCGAGGGCTTTCTCTAGTTGCAGCAAGTGGGGGCCACTCTTCATCGCGGTGTGCGGGCCTCTCATTATAGCGGCCTCTCTTGTTGCAGAGCACAGGCTCCAGACGCGCAGGCTCAGTAATTGTGGCTCACGGGCCTAGTTGCTCTGCGGCATGTGGGATCTTCCCAGACCAGGGCTCGAACCCGTGTCCCCTGCATTGGCAGGCAGATTCTCAACCACTGCGCCACCAGGGAAGCCCTGCCCATTTTTTAGATACAGACAAAACCTTACTGCATTCAAATAATTCACACACATGCTCTCATTAATCCTCGTATCTTGTGAGGTAGTTATTTCAGCCCCGTTTTATAGATGGGTAAACTGAGATTGAGGTAATGACTAAGCAGATTTGCCTGAGTCTTACAACTGATAAAAAGCAGAGCTAGATGTGTAGGCCTAGGTTTTTAGACCCGAGGGGCAGACAGCTTCCCCACCACCACATGGTTCTTCTCTGCTTCCATCACACCAGTCTGATAAAAATTTCCCGGAAATGTTCATGGCCCAGAAACATCTTGTTGAATTGGACCATCTCCAGGGGTGAATGCAGTTTCATTAAACACTGAATATTCATGTGGGGTGGGAATGTAGAGACCCATTCACCAATCCCTCATTTTACAGAAGAGGAAACAGCAAAGGCTACAGTTTTTCAGTGTTAACCTGTGCTGACGTGGTTTCTGATTCCTCACAATAACTCTATGCGGTAAGAATCGTTAACCCCATTTTCTAGATGAGGCTGGCCAGAGGCTTAGGGAGTTTCAGCAACTTGCCCAAAGTCACTCTACCAGTGAGTGACAGAGCTGACTCTGGTGCCTCTTGAAAACATCCATTCTGAATGGTTTTGGTGTAAATCTGCTCTATGAATTGCAAGAATTTCAGCCCCAAGCAGGAGTGGCAGAAGTATTTCTATTGCATCTCAAATTGCAAACTCAGGGAAGGCTGGCTCATACAGTAATCCTGCTATTGACACTGGAGATTAAGCATTCAAATGAGAGATGAGTATTAGTGAGAGGAATGTTTCCGGTTTTGTGGTTACCATAGTTCTTCAGCAGTGCTAAACAAACAAAAAAACCCTCGGTTCAGTACCTGTTTTCTTGATGGTTGTCTGACCTCTTGTGGCTGACTTTAGGCATTACAGTTTCTGGCAGCTAATTTCTGCCAAGAGGCAGCTTTTCGTGATAAAAATAACATACATTCATGAGGTAAGTACTACCTCCTTTGGAAAGGCTTGTAATTTTCCTAAGATCATTCAACAAATAGCATGGGAAAGGAGAAATAAAACAGATGACACTTCTTTACTAGGAATTCCAGTAGGAGAGAGAAAATAGAAGGGGAGGAAATCTTTGAAAAAAATGAGAATTCTCCAAAAGTACAGAAAGATTAAAATCTTAAGAATAAAATGGCATATAGACCTTCAAACAGGATAGAGGAGGAAAAATTCAGACACATTTACAGCGAAATTTAAGATCATGAAGACAGACCATCTTTCACTTCTTACCTGTCAAAAAAAAAAAAAAAAAAAGATACACCATCTTTAAAGTTTCCAGAAAAAGAAGATTGGCTATAAAGGAGAATCAGATTGACATCAGACATCTCAATAAGAATTCTAGATACAAAATAATAATGGCTTAATATTTGCTATTGTTGAAAGAAAAAAAACACTAAACCTATATTTTATATTCAGTTAAACTATCATTTGAATGAGTATAAAATAATATTATGAAGCATATAAGACTGCAAAAGGTTACTTCTCAAAGACCATCTTTGAAACTATTCTTGGAGGAAATATTCCAGTAAGAAAAGAAGTGAACTCAGAAGAGTTCTATGTGTTTGTAAATATGTAGGAAGTAAGGATGAGTAATTGATTCAGTAAAGCTTACTGTTATTTAAATGGTAAAGGACCCAAAAGGAGTAGATAATAATAATTCAAATTTTAGATCAGAAAATGAGGTGGGATTAATTATGGTGACAAAAGGGAAATGAGAGTATGCTTAATTATAACAACATATTTTAAGTTTTTTAGGTAGAGAATAACTACAGGTTTTAATAGGCTATGGATAACCACCATAATTTTTTTTTTTAATAGAGGTTTCAAATCAGCAGGGGGAAATCCAATGAAAAGCAGAAAAGGAGAAAAAAAAAAAAAGAAACAAAATGTATAGCAAATGGAAAGAATGGAATAAGATTTCTATCTTAGCTCAGGCTTCTGTAACAAAATACCACAGAATGGGCGGGCTAAACAGCAGATATTGTACTAGACTTTCTTGCAGGGAAGTCCAAGGTCAAGGTGCCAGCAGATTCTGTGTCTGGTGAGGATACTTCCTGAGGTGCAGACAGCCCCCTTCTTGCTGTGTTCTCACAAGGCCTTTCCTTGTGCTTGCAGGTGGAGAGAGAGCTCTGGTGTCTCTTCCTCTTCTTATAAGCGCCCTGAACCTATGATGAGGGCGCCTCCTTATCTAAACCCAATTACTTCCCAATGGCACCACCTCCAAATACTATCACGTCAGGGGTCAGAGCTTCAACATGTGGTTTTGGGAGGGACAAAAACATCTGGCCCATAACAATGGCAGAAATAAATTCAAATAGAACAAATTATAATAAATATAAGTGTATTGAACTCACCAAACAAAAGGAGGAAAACTTAAGTTGGAAAAAAAAAAAAGTAGATCCAGCAATACTTTGTCTGCAGAAGACAGGGTTAAAACAAAAGATATGAAAAAACTTAAAAACAAAGGGATGGAAAATTATATAATGAAAAGTATGGATGAAAAGAAAGTCTGCATAGATATTTTGCCTCGATTGGTTCAAGATGGCGGAGAAGAAGGGTGTGCATGCACTCCCTCCTGTGAGAGCACTGGAATCACAACTAACTGCTGAGCAATCATCGACAGGAACACTGGAACTCACCAGAAAAGATACCCCACATCCAAAGACAAAGGAGACTCCGCAGTGAGACGGTAGGATGGGTGCAATCACAACAAAATCAAATCCCATAACTGCTGGGTGGGTGACTCACAAGCTGGAGAACACTTATACCACGGAAGTCCACCCACTGGAGTGAAGGTTCTGAGCCCCACGTCAGGCTTCCCAACCTGGGGGTCTGGCAACGGGAGGAGGAATTCCCAGAGAATCAGACTTTGAAAGCTAGTGGGATTTGACTGCAGGACTTCGACAGGACTGGGGGAAACAGAGACTCCACTCTTGGAGGGAACACATAAAGTAGTGTGCACATCAGGGCACAAGGGGAAGGAGCTGTGACCCCATGGGAGACAGAACCAGACCTACCTGCTAGTGTTGGAAGGTCTCCTACAGAGGCAGGGGGTGGCTGTGGCTCACCGTGAGGACAAGGACACTGGCAGCAGAAGCTCTGGGGAGTACTCCTTGGCATGAGCCTTACTGGACTCTGCCATTAGCCCCACCATAGAACCTGTCCCCTCCAGTGCTGAGTTGCATCAGGCCAAACAACCAACAAGGAGGGAAATCAGCCCCACCCGTCAGCTGACAAGTGGATTAAAGTTTTACTGAGCTCTGCCCACCAGAGCAACACCCAGTTCTACCCAACACCAGTCCCTCCCATCAGGAAGCTTGCACAAGCCTCTTAGATAGCCTCATCCACCAGAGGGCAGATAGCAGAAACAAGAAAAACTACAATCCTGCAGCCTGTGGAACGAAAACCACATTCACAGAAAGACAGACAAAATTAAGAGGCAGAGGACCATGTACCAGATGAAGGAACAAGATAAAACCACAGAAAAACAACTAAATGAAGTGGAGGTAGGCAACCTTTCAGAAAAAGAATTCAGAATAACGATAGTGAAGATGATCCAGGACCTTGGAAAAAGAATGGAGGCAAATATTGAAAAGATGCAATAAAAGTTTAACAAAGACCTAGAAGAATTAAAGAACAAACAAACAGAGATGAACAATACAATAACTGAAATGAAAAATATACTAGAAGGAATCAATAGCAGCATAACTGAGGAAGAAGAACGGATAAGTGACCTGGAAGACAGAATGATGGAATTCACTGCTGCAGAAGACAATAAAGGACAAAGAATGAAAAGAAATGAAGGCAGCCTAAGAGACCTCTGGGACAAAATAAAACGCACCAACATTTGCATTATAGGGGTCCCAGAAGGAGAAGAGAGAGAAAAAGGACCCAAGAGAATATCTGAAGAGATTATAGTCGAAAATTTCCCCAACATGGGAAAGGAAGTAGCCACCCAAGTCCAGGAAGCGCAAGAGTCCCAGACAGAATAAACACAAGGAGAAACACGCCAAGACACATAGTAATCAAATCGACAAAAATTAAGGACAAAGAAAAATTATGAAAAGCAACAAGGGAAAAATGACAACATACAAGGGAACTCCCATAAGGTTAACAGCTGATTTTCAGCAGAAACTCTACAAGCCAGAAAGGAATGGCACAATATATTTAAAGCGATGAGAGGGAAGAACCTACAACCAAGATTACTCTACCCAGCAAGGATCTTGTTCAGATTCAACAGAGAAATCAAAAGCTTTACAGATAAGCAAAACTAAGAGAATTCAGCACCACCAAACCGGCTCTACAACAAATGCTAAAGGAACTTCTCTAAGTGGGAAACACAAGAGAAGAAACGGACCTACAAAAACAAACCCAAAACAATGAAGAAAACGGTAATAGGAACATACATATTAATAACTACCTTAAATGTGAATGGATTAAATGCTCCAACCAAAAGAAACAGGCTCACTGAATGGATACAAAAACAAGACCCATCTATATGCTGTTTCCAAGAGAACCACTTCAAACCGAGGGACACATACAGACTGAAAGTGAGGGGATGGAAAAAGATATTCCATGCAAATGGAATTGAAAAGAAAGCTGGAGAAGCAATACACTTATCAGATAAAATAGAATTTAAAATAAAGAATGTTACAAGAGACAAGGAAGGACACTACATAATGGTCAAGGGATCAATCCAAGAAGATATAACAATTATAAATATATATGCACCCAACATAGGAGCATCTCAATACATAAGGCAAATGCTAGCCGCTATAAAAGAGGAAATCGACAGTAACACAATAACAGTGGGGGGCTTTAACACTTCACTTACACCAATAGACAGATCATCCAGACAGAAAATTAGTAAGGAAAACAAGCTTTAAATGACACAATAGACCAGATAGACTTAATTGATATTTAGAGGACATTCCATCCAAAAACAGCAGATTACACTTTCTTCTCAAGTGCACACGGATCACGTCTTGGGTCACAAATCAAGCCTCAGTAAATTTAAGAAAATGGAAATCACATGAAGCATCTTTTCCGACAACAATGCTATGAGATTAGAAGTCAATTACAGGGAAAAAAACGTAAAAAACACAAACACATGGAAGCTAAACAGTATGTTACTAAATAACCAAGAGATCACTGAAGAAATCAAAGAGGAAATAAAAAAATACCTAGAGACAAATGACAATGAAAACACGATGATCCAAAACCTATAGGATGCAGCAAAAGCAGTTCTAAGAGGGAAGTTTATAGCACTACAATCCTACCTCAAGAAACAAGAAAAATCTCAAATAAGCAATCTAACCTTACACCTAAGCAACTAGAGAAAGAAGAACAAACAAAACCTAAAGTTTGTAGAAGGAAAGAAATCATGAAGATCAGAGCAGAAATAAATGAAATAGAAACAAAGAAAACAATAGCAAACATCAATAAAACTAAAAGCTTGTTCTTTGAGAAGATAAACAAAACTGATAAACCTTTAGCCAGACTCATCAATAAAAAGAGAGAGAGGACTCAAATCAATAAAATCAAAAATGAAAAAGAAGAAGTTACAATGACACTGCAGAAATATAAAGCATCCTAAGAGACTACTACAAGCAACTCTATGCCAATAAAATGGACAATCTGGAAGAAATGGACAAATTCTTAGAAAGGTATAACCTTCCAAGACTGAACCAGGAAGAAATAGAAAATATGAACAGGCTAATCACAAGTAATGAAATTGAAACTGTGATTTAAAATCCTCCAACAAATGAAAGTCCAGTACCAGATGGCTTCACAGGTGAATTCAATCAAACATTTAGAAAAGGGTAACACCCATCCTTCTCAAACTCTTCCAAAAAATTGCAGAGGAAGGAACACTCCTAAACTCATTCTACAAGGCCACCATCACCCTGATACCAAAACCAGACAAAGATACTACCAAAAAAGAAAATTACAGACCAATATCACTGATGAATATAGATGCAAAAATCCTCAACAAAATACTAGCAAACAGAATCCAACAACACATTAAAAGGATCATACATCATGATCAAGTGGGATTTATCCCAGGGATGCAAGGATTCTTCACGGTACGCGAATCAATCAATGTGATACACCATATTAACAAATGAAGAATAAAAACCATATGATCATCTCAATAGATGCAGAAAAAGCTTTTGACAAAATTCAACACTGATTTATCATAAAAGCTCTCCAGAAAATGGGCACAGAGGGAACCTACCTCAACATCATAAAGGCCATATATGACAAACCCACAACAAACATCATTCTCAATGGTGAAAAACTGAAAGCTTTTCCACTAAGATCAGGAACAAGACAAAGATGTCCACTTTCACCACTATTATTCAACACAGTATTGGAAGTCCTAGCCACAGCAATCAGAGGCGAGAAAGAAATAAATGGAATACAAATTGGAAAAGAAGTAGTATATATATTGGGTGGGATAGGGAGGGTGGAAGGGAGATGCAAGAGGGAGGAGATAGGGGATATATGTATATGTATAGATGATTCACTTTGTTATAAAGCAGAAACTAACACACAATTGTAAAGGCATTATACTCCAATAAAGATGTTAAAAATAAATAAATAAAAGGTAATTAAAAAAAGAGTAACACTGTCACTATGTGCAAATGACATGATACTATACACAGATAATCCTAAAGATGTCACCAGAAAACTACTAGAGCTAATCAATAAATTTGGTAAAGTTGCAGGATACAAAATTAATGCACAGTAATCTCTTGCATTCCTATACACTAACAACCAAAGATCAGAAAGAGAAATTAAGGAGACAATCCCATTCACCATTGCAACAAAAAGAATAAAATACTAGGAATAAACCTACCTAAGGAGGTAAAAGACCTGTACTCAGAAAACTGTAAAACACTGATGAAAAAAATCAAAGATGACACAAACAGATGGAGAGATATACCATGTTCTTGGATTGGAAGAATCAATATTGTGAAAATGACTATACTACCCAAAACAGTCTACAGATTCAATGCAATCCCTATCAAAGTACCAGTGGCATTTTTTTTACAGAACTAGAACAAAAAAATCTTAAAATTTGTATGGAGACACAAAAGACCCCAAATAGCCAGAGCAATCTTGAGGGAAAAAAATGAAGCTGGAGGAATCACACTCCTTGACTTCAGACTATACTAGAAAGCTACAGTAATCAAGACAATATGGTACTCGCACAAAAACAGAAATATAGATCAATGGAACAGGATAGAAAGCCCAGAGATAAAGCCACGCACCTATGGTCAACTAATCTATGAAAAAGGAGGCAAGGATATACAATGGAGAAAAGACAACCTCTTCAATATGTTGTGCTGGGAAAACTGGACAGCTAAATGTAAAAGAATGAAATTAGAACATTCCCTAATACCATACACAAAAATAAACTCAAAATGGATTAAAGACCTAAATTTAAGACCAGACACTATAAAACTCTTAGAGGAAAACATAGGAAGAACACTCTTTGACATAAATCACAGCAAGATCTTTTTTGACCCACCTCCTAGAGTAATGGAAATAAAAATAAAAATAAACAAATGGGACCTAGTGAAACTTAAAAGCTTTTGCACAGCAAAGGAAACTATAAACAAGACGAAAAGACAACCCTCAAAATGGGAGAAAATATTTGCAAATCAATCAACGGACAAAGGACTAATCTCCAAAATATATAAACTGCTCATGCAGGTCAATATTAAAAAAATAAACAACCCAATCAAAAAATGGGCAGAAGACCTAAATAGACATTTCTCCAAAGAAGACATACAGATGGCCAAGAGGCACATGAAAAGCTGCTCAACATCACGAATTATTAGAGTAATGCAAATCAAACCTACAATGAGGTATCACCTCACACCTCTTAGAATGGGCATCATCAGAAAATCTACAAACAACAAATGCTGGAGAGGGTGTAGAGAAAAGGGAACCCTCTTGCACTGTTGGTGGGAATGTAAATTGATACAGCCACTATGGAGAACAGTATGAAGGTTCCTCAAAAAACTGAAAATAGAATTACCATATGACCCAGCAATCCCACTACTGGGCATATACCCAGAGAAATCCATAATTCAAAAAGACACATGCACTCCAGTGTTCATTGCAGCACTATTCACAATAATCAGGTCATGGAAGCAACGTAAATGCCCATCAACAGACGAATGGGTAAAGAAGATTTGGTACATATATACAATGGAATAGTACTCAGCCATAAAAAGGAACGAAATTGGGTCATTTGTAGAGACGTGGATGGACCTAGAGACTGTCATACAGAGTGATGTAAGTCAGAAAGAGAAAAACAAATATCTTTTATTAACACATATATGTGGAATCTAGAAAAATGGTACAGATGAACCAGTCTGCAAGGCAGAAATAGAGGCACAGATGTAGAGAACAAACCTATGGACATCAAGGTGGGAAAACAGGGTGGGGGGAGGATGGTGGTGGTGGTGGGATGAATTGGGAGATTGGGATTGACATATATACACTAATATGTATAAAATCGATAACAAATAAGTTGCTGTATAAAAAAAATTAAATTAAATTAAAAAAAGAAAGGATAGCAATTTTAATATGATAAAATAAAATTAAAGGCATAAATTAATTTTTTTAATTAATTTATTTTTTGGCTGCGTTGGGTCTTCATTGTCACACGCAGGCTTCCTCTAGTTGCAGAGAGTGGGGGCTACTCTTCGTTTCGGTAAGCAGGCTTCTCATCACAGTGGCTTCTCTTGTTGCAGAGCATGAGCTCTAGGCACGTGGGCTTCTGTAGCTGTGGCTCATGGGCTATAGAGCGCAGGCTCAGTAGTTGTGGAGCACAGGTTTAGTTGCTCTGTGGGATGTGAGATCTTCCCAGATCAGAGCTTGAACCCGTGTCCCCTGCATTGGCAGGCGGATTCTTAACCCCTGCACCACCAGGGAAGTCCCTAAAGGCATAAATTTATGAGACAAAGAGAAACCCTTCATAAAAGAAAGATATTAAGATGATAAAATAATTATAAAAAGATACACACCTAAAAATATAACCTCAAAATAGTTAAAACAAGAATGGCAGAACTATGAAGACAAATCTGTACAACTATTGTAATTAGAAAGCTAAACTCTATTATATATTGGGTTAAAATGAGAGACTTATTTCTCTTTGATAGGTCAAATAAATGAAAAATAAGAAAATATATTAAAGTTTTGGTTTATATGATCTATAATCTTGAATACAATGGTGGCAGTGGTGAAGAGAGTGAGCTTTAAAATGGGTAGAAAAAACTATTTCTTCCAAACAAATGTAATGTTCATATATACTAGGTCATCAAGGAAGCCTCATCAAGTCAAACTATGCTATCTAACTTTAATGCTGTATAGTTTGGAATCTGTACTAAAGTACTGTACATGTTTGAAAAGAATTACAAACTACTAAATTCTCTTTGGATTGAAGAGGGCATTTTTACAGGGATTAAAAATACTTTGATCTGAACAGCAATAAATACCATGTTAAAATTTGTGGGGTACAGCTAAAGTAGTACTATGAGATAAATTCATAGCTTTAAGTATATTTATTAGAAAACAATAAATATTGAAAATAAGCCAAATGAGCTAAAAAATGAGAATAAAAGTCAATGAAATAGAGAATAGCAATCTAAAAACAATAACAAAAAAAATTAAAGCTAAAAGCTGACTCTGAAAGGACCATTTAAGATGCATAAAATTGATTAGTAAAAAGAGTAAGATGCAAATAAGATAGAGAGTGAAGAAGGAGATATTATGACTGTCACAACATATTCCTAAAAATAATAAAATAGTATTATTAACTATATGCTAATAATTTAGAAAACTTAGACAAAATGGATAAATACTTGGAAAAATAAAGAATACCAAATTTCGCAAAATAATTGAATAAACCAATATGCATTAAAGAGAGTAATAAGCAAGTTCTTTTGCTGAACAAACCAGTCATAATAAAAATTATATGTTTAATTCCCTCTCATCAGACTATGTTTTAAAAAACATATATTTGTAAATAGATTTCCCCATTAAAGTATTTATTTTTGTTCTTCTTCCTATGGGACCAACTATAGCTCACATGAGAGCTCTGGGGGAGAAATTCTTAATAAAATAAATTTGGGGTTCAAATACAAATTTTAACATGTGTGAGATATAATGCATGTGTCTGACACTTAATAAAACTCTGTAAATTTTGTAAAAAAAAAAAAAAGATATTTAAATAGTAATAAAAGACACCCTCTCCTTCTTCACCAGAACTTCAAACTCAGTTTTACAAGAGAGTATTAATGAGCTTTCATGCAACAGATAATCCTTACCTTACAAAGCTGTTGCAAAAAAATAGAAAAAAGAAAAAGACTCCTTAATTCACTTTATATTGATCTGGTTGGTATAACCATAATTCAGCAAATTATAGTTCTGTTTGGTTTACGAGTTTTAATGCAAAAATCTTAAATGAAATACTAACTTACTGAATCCAACAGTCTATTAAAAATAATGTAACATGATCAAGTTAAGCAATGCAAGGATGGTATAATATTAGAAATTTAATTAATGTAATTTACCTCTATAATGGAATGAAGATTAAAGGAATGTGATTATCTCAGTAGATACAGAAACAAATCATTTAATAAATTTCCAAACACTTCCAATAAAAACTAAAATAGCCTTCTTAAAGGCTGCAACAAACATTGTGCTTAAATGGGGAAATTTCTAAGCATTTCATATAATATGGGAACAACATAAGAATGCCCACCTTCATGGCTAGTATTTAATGTATACTGGAGGTCCTAGCCAACCAAGTAAACATAGAAAATAAATAAAATGTGTAACTGATGAAAGGGAGGAGAACAAAATTCTAACATTTATAGCTGACAAAATCATTTACATGGAATTTACAATCTAATTTACAATAGAATCAACAGATAAACCAGTAGATCTAATCAGAGCATAAACAGTTTGCTACTGCCGTAGTCTACAGGGAACTCTACTCAGTGCTCTGTGGTGACCTAAATAGGAAGGAAATCCAAAAAAGAGGGGATATATGTATACATACATATAGCTGATTCACTTCGCTGTACAGCTGAAACTAACACAACACTGTAAAGCAACTATACCCCAATTAAAAAAAAAAATAAAGGGAAACCTCAAAAGAAAAAAAAGAAATGTAATAAAACATACGACTTAAATTTATAACAACTAAAAATAGTTAGCAATTAAACTAACAGAATATACAAGACTTCTGTAATGAAAATTTATGATTGAATTAAAGACCAAAAAAGATGGCCTGACAAAATAGATGTAGCATGTTTATGCATGGGAAAACATCACAAGAATATCAGTTCTCCCCTAATTACTCTACAAATTCATTGCAACTTTACACAAAATTCCAGGAAGATGTTTTGAGAAACTTATTTATTCTAAAATGTATGTGGAGGAATCAAGGTCCACAAACAGCTAAATTGGTATTAAAAAATAAGAGAGAGTGCTTATCCTACCAGACAATTAAAAGCCAGAGTATTAGAACAGTTGTGATATAAAGGAGACGCCATAAGTCAGAGGGGGGAAAATGAATTATTAAGCGGGTTGAAATCAGAAAACCACTTAAATATATATGGAAAAATACAAAGCTGGATTCTTACCTCTCACCATGAACAAAGGTTAACCCCAGATTCATCATTTATTCAATAAATATTTATTGAGCATCTACTATGGGTGAAGGACTTTTCTAGACGCTGGATATATGCCAGTGAAAAAGGCAAAAGTCCTTGCCATCTTTAAAACCCTAACTGCAGAGGGTAAAAGTATAAAGCCAGTAGAAGAAAATGTAGGATAATTTTTTTTTCACGATCTTGGAGTGGGGAAGGGCTTGTAAAACAAGGATCAAAAAGCACAAAGCTTAAGGCAAAAAAGCACTTAATGGGCTTGATTAATAAATAATTAAATCTGAGTACATTTTCTGACCCACCCATATAATCCAGAGGAAGTCTTTTACACTTCCATAAAGAGACTTGCTCAAGGTTGCTCATCACAGTAGCAGGAAGTTGGAACCAACTTAGATATCTCCATCTCTAGAGGGAAGCAAAATGTGGTGGATGCACGCTGTGGAATACCATGCATCAGTTAGAGGCACTGGGTTAGATGTACACTCAACAATATGGAATAGAACTAAGCATACTATTGAGTGAAGAAAAGTAATAACAGAATTGGAGCAATAGCACCATATCATGCACGTAAATGTAAAAGATCTATAGTCACAACCAATTCTGTATATTCTACAAGGGTGCACACATACCAAGGGCATGTATCAAATAGTACAGAGCTGGTTCCATTGAAATGGGAATTAGGGATGAAGGGAAGAAAGATGAAATAAAACAATAGTCTTGTACGGGTTGATGGTGGTAAGGAGTTATGAAGAAAGGAATGGGATTAACTCTACTCTCCATACCTAAGTCACTTGGACCACAGCAGAGGGAGGACTGTTTGAATGTAGGATAGCTGCAGTGGGTTCAGAGTTCTTTCTTAGATTTGGCTAAAACTGCCCTCCTATAAACACCCAGCCATTGGTCTGAGTTCTGCTGTCTGGCATTGTACCCAGTGAATCTTCACGCTCTTTCACGGAACAGCACTTCGAACACTTGAAACGACTGCTTTAGTTTATCAAGTCCTCCCTCATCCAGTCCCACATACTCAGAACTTTCAGCTGTTCTTCACATGACCTGTTCAGGGTCTTCTAAATTTCAGGGAACTATAGCATGACATCCACATTAGCTATTAAATGTGGCTTGCTCGTTTGAAAAATATGCTGAAAACCCAGTGGGGACCAAGCATCATGTAAGGTGCTATGCACAGATGCTCAGAAAAAAGGAGATCACTTCTATGAGAGTTATAACTGAAAGGTCTTGAATTCATAGTCACGTTCTACTGGATTTCAAAATGTATAAAGCTCAAACAAATCTCTGCTATCCAGAATAAGTGGCCACATTTTATGTATATTGATTTATTCAGTCATTTATTTAAGAAATATTCACTGAATATATTTTCTGTGCCAAGGATCGCTGCAGGCTCTGACAACTGGAACATGCTTCTTTGTACCATGGAGAAAGAATCAAAGACCCAGGACCCTGGAGAGCAGGTTTGCTTCTGGTGTCCTTTACTGAACCAACCCGAAGGATTTGGCTCCCTCAGCTCTCTGAATATGGCTACAGTGCACTTTTTCTCTACTATGGTTTGCTGTGACCCAAAAGTCAGAACGGCTCATGCTTTGGGGTTCCAGCCACAATGTCTGTTCATGTTTCCTAGAAATCTAAGTTCCTCTCTTTAATAACTTTAAAAGGTAAGGCTAGTGGGGTGAAATGAATCACTACGGTTTGAAGATGGGCGATAGAATGGGCATAGAATTTGGTACATTCCACACTAATCAGGTCTTAATTTAAAATGTGAACTAGCAGAAAAATTCAAAGGGCCTTAGAACCAATGCGACAAACCCTTCAGGAATGAGCTTCTAGTCAGTAATGTCTCTGAATGGGGCACAGCTCTGTGCCCCATGCATTTCTACGTGCTGTGGAGGGTTCAGGGAAGATCCAACCATGCTTTAAAACCTCGTTGGGAACAGGAACCACACCTTCAGAATCCCCGCACATACCACAATGCAAAACCACATCCCTGCTGCTGAAGTGGTTAGTGCATAAATGAAATCAGGCAGAATCAGATAGGAAGAGTCTCCAGGGCAATATTTGGCAGGGATCAAGGTTAGAAAGAAGGTGAGTAGCCCAGGCGGGAGGGAGAAGGGTGCATGAGTGGGTCAGGGCTCCCACCATGACCAAGACCAGCACAGGCAGGTGCAGGGAATGCACTGGCTGTTTTGGGAGGGCTGGGATCCTAATCTCTTGCGGATGCTCTATGCATGTCCATCACTCCAGGGCTCCCCAACTCCACTGGACATAACCAGGCTCAGCAGAGAGGCTGGGGCATTGTGTACCCTTCTGCTTAGCCACTTGTTTTATAGATGAAAAAACGAGAAAGAAGAAGAGGTTTGTCTGCAGTCACAGAGCCAGGACTGGAACTCAGGCTCCTAACTAGCAGCCAGCGCTCTCTCTTCTCTCCCCTCTGGTCACGTGGTTGAAAGGGGGACGTCAACTGCGATGTAGTGGTGGCACCTTTAACAAGTCAAGGAGAATAGGTTCAGGCTGTCCTATTGCAAGAAAGAAGAGTGAGAGGGGAGAAGGGGTTTCGAAGCTGCTCAAGGTGTATGCATGGGAGGGAGGGCAGGGGGAGTGATTTCTCTGAGACTGGTGGACAGAACATCTTCAGTCACTCACACCAGGAGAGTCTAAATTGTCCCCTAGAGTTTGGCCTTGCAGACCTACACCTACAGGAGAAGCAGGGTCGTTGGTGAGAGCTATCACCCCATCTCTTCTATAAGTGCTTTGTCCAGTCTCCTTATCTTCAAGGCAAGACATCCACATAATCGCTGTTACTGTTCCCTGGGGGAAAAAAAGCAGAAGACCAGCCATGAGGCTCAACACCCAGGAGTCACACTGACCAACACCACTCAAGCGAAAGACTTCTCCCCAGGCAGAGGGTGATCTTGATGCCACATCCAAGTGACATCTTCAAGGGCTGGGGTACCACAGGGAGCTCTGCTGGCAAAATAGGGGGTCTGTTTGTAAGTCAAACATCAGAGTTTCCAGGACCAGATGCCTCCACTCACCAGGAGAACACCTGTGCCTCCCTCAGAGTGAGAACACCTAAGGCTTGTTCTAAGGAGGCCAAGGGAAAAGGAGGAGGAAGATGAGCTAATGGGAGGAAGTTCCCACTTTGGTAGCTGAGGATTTGGGAGCTTGCTCTGTCAAGGCTGACCAAGCATGGACAACTGGTATGGCGAGACTCTCGCCCAGTTCTTGGGGACGAACTCTAAAGGGTTCCCCTGTTGGAATTTGTGGTTATTTTTATCATTGCTGAGACAAATACTACCACCACCCCAAGCATCCTGAGCAACTCATCTGGGTTTGCCTGAGGACTGCAGCACAGGTACATCCCTGGGTTTCTACTCTGCCCCCTTTTATTCTTCTTTTCTGTAAGTTACGGTAGAAAATGGCCGTGGGACTACATCTGCAGCTGAACCTATAGGAAGCGGGTCTGCATGGGTCGCTTCTCCTCTGGGTGCACACTCCTCTACGTGGGGTAAGGGGGACAGAGAAAATGGTAGAGGAGGGTTTTGTGGGATTTTTTCCATAATTAAAAAGCCACGCTTAGTCTTGTTGGGGAGGTGAGAAGTTTGCTCTGGCAGTCTAAAGGGAAACTTTGCTATAGACAGAGTACAATGGGTGTGGGGTGATTGCAGGCTCCCCAGAACTCTCTGTCCTCCGCCGTTCTCCCTAGCTAGCACTTCTGCTCCCATCCCCATCACCTACCCACTGATGACTGAAATCCCTTTCTTGGGGCTATCACCACACATCCCACCTTGAGAAGACAGGGTTAAACTGTAAATGTCTCAGGAAGTCTGAGTTAAATTCGAAATATGTTGTAATGGACAGATACTAGATGCTCTTCTGAGAGCAGACTTCAAGGGGTGTAAGCAAGAGTAGCTGCTTGGGATATGATCTGGATTCTCTGCACTCAGATTTACTGACCATCTCTCCTTTTCCACCGTGGCTTAATAACTTTTGGGGTGTATCTGAAATAATTACTCCCCTAACACTATATAAATGAATGCTTAGCAAATATTGAGCAAAATGTAACAGGATGAGGCTTGGGAAGAGGGTTGAAGCAATTTTCTGGTTTGAAAATTCTGCTTGTTGGTCATCTATTCCCAAACCTGTGTTGTGTGCACAAGGTCACAGAATGAGTTTGAAGTCAGCTCTCGGAGAGTGCTCAGGAACCACCCTTGCTCCCCGGGCTGTCCAAGCACAGAGAGAGAGCTCTATGTGTTTGCCACCTCCAGGAGCTCGAAGGCACCACTCCGCAACAAAATGGAAAGTGTTCTTCATAGAATGAAGCTTTTCAGAGCTAACATCATAGAAAGGGACAATTATCTGCATTGGTTCTGCAAAGTAGGCCAGTGGTGGAAATGGGACTAAGGTTCCTGTCTGGCACCCATGTGAAAGTTATTTATCATAAATACCATCTAGTTTTATCTTTGATCTTCTCCATCTCAGGCAGGGACGGGTTCTCTTTATTGGCCTTAAAAGGTGAACCACCAGCCCTTGATTTGGTTTTTCAAACTTGGAGATCAATTCCTCTAGGTTTGGAAAGATCTGTCTTTGAGCGCCTTCCACGGTCTGCAAAAATGCAAGGAGATCACTCATCATCGTGCAATTGTGTGTGAAAGATGACACTTCTCAAAACAGTGGTTTTCAGGGCTGCCTCTGAGCGGTGAATTGAAAACAGGTGGCCGACACTTCTTGTGTGGGAGCTCACACCGTACGCAATACCCAGAAACCCTCCTTTTTAAAACGAAATTCTGACTTGAGCTACTCTGAGTAAAGAAGATTAACAATCAAAGGTCCCCACCTTAGTCTGCAGTATCGAATGAGCTCCCATTCTTGGCAATTTGGGGACAGTTCTTGTAGGTACCCTGTGGAGGGTACCCCTCTAAGGGCTTATGTCAGAGTGTAGGGGACTAATACGGGAGGACTTCTGATGGGAAATGCAAAATATGCAACTTACGTACTTGATGAATTCAGACTCTCCATGAGAGGAAAACAAGACCAAAAAGTCCCGATTTAAATTGAAAATGGGAATGTCAACATGACTCAGGTAAACTGTGAATAGTTGTTTTCTCTTTACCACCTACAAGCCAAGTACAATTTTCTAATATAATCTTATAGAAATAATTTAAAAACACAAGAGCTTTCTTGGCTCTTATGTATTTGATTTTCTTAATGATCCCTGTGGTTCTCTTAGGACCACGGTGTTGGTCTACAGAGGGGTGTGGACAGGAAGGCTCTGTGACCTGGGGTGTGGTTAACCTCCGTGACAGAGATGCAGGCTGACATGGAAGTCAGCTCTACGAAAGGCTGTCACTTCAGCCCAAGGCAGCATCCAGCACAGGCCCTGGTACAGAGCTGCTCCTCAATGAAATGCCCCTCTGTGTCTGTTATAACTGATATGGATGCCTCTCTGTTTTGTTCAGACAAGAGACAAAATGGGGTATTAAGGAATTATCCAGAATTTCCCAAAATATGCACAAGAAAGAAATAAATGTTTTAAAATATGTTGCTTTGAAAGCTGCAAAAATATTTTTTAAATTTCCATATATAACCTTCACCCATACCCCAAATGTTAACATTTTATTGTATTTGCCTTTCATTCTCTCTCTTTCTAAATATATATGTGTATGTATATATGTATACATATATGTATTCTTTTTTAAAAAAAAATTATGAGAGTAAGTTGCTGACATGATATCCCTTTGACCCTAAATACTTCGTATTTCCTAAAAAGCAAGAACATTACATATCCACACTAAAATGAGGAAATTAATCGTTTTTTTTTTTTTTCAGCTACATTTGTAACTAAATGAACAGACTTGACCAAAGGCAGTTTAGAATATCAATGGCCATTATAGGGAACGTTTTTATTTTTAACATCTTTATTGGAGTATAATTGCTTTACAGTGGTGTGCTAGTTTCTGCTTTATAACAAAGTGAATCAACTATACATATACATATATCCCCATATCTCCTCCCTTTTGTGTGTACCTCTCACCCTCCCTATAAGGAAATTAATCTTGATGCAATACTATTACTAATCTACAGACCTTATGCAGAGTTTGTCAGTTGCCTCAATAATGTCCTTTGTGGCAAAAGAAAAATTACATATATGTGTGTGTGTGTGTGTCTGGGGATCATTGTATATTCTAATCTCTTTCAGATAGTCACAATGAACGTTAGCATATTGAAGATTCTGAGAAATCCTGCAGTAAAAAAATCTGCTTAAGCTTTATGCAAGTGTTTCAGAAAGATTATTTCAGGAGTCTATGTCAGTAATTAAAGATTCAATGACATTTATTATACTCTATTTCCTACCAGAGAAGTAACTTCAAAAGAAAAAAGGTTTTTCTGCTTAGCTCTCAGTAAACCAGAAACATTAAAGAAATCCCTAAATTGCCAGTTGACTGATGCTCCCCTTTGCATTTTCACACAGCTATGGTGTCCCCAAATGTTGACTTCCTAAACATTCGGACCTCTCCCCACCTTCCCTTTCCACCCATCCTGTTCATTGTTTAGTCTTATAATTTGACAGTAGTCTTATATGGAGTTCAGGCTGGTATATTTGACCCCTGGAGGAACTTTGTGCCTCTACACTTTTGAACAACAGGCTTGTTTTTCTTGAAAATGGAACCCAACTCTAGTGCATTCCTATTTCTCTCAAAGAAAGACAAGGTTAACTACTGATCTGATTCTAACTCTGCACGCTGCTTCCCTGTTTAGAATGCCTCTTCATGGTGTCTCAGGTTCAAGAGATGTTCTCAGGTTTTTCTCCCCCCAGCTTGTGTTGTTTTTGTTATAGGAGTTTTTGTATGTTCTTACCTGTATATTGTAATACCCATGTTTCTCTTTGAAGATTCGGTATGTGTAGACCAAATTTTTAAACCTGTGGAAAGATGACTGTGTGAATCACAATGTTCTTATATGCAAATCCAGGTAACATCTACCACTGTATTTTGTGTGCAATGCCTTTGTCAATCTTGGATCCCAAAAAGAAACTGATCATTTTCAGGCCTTCTCATCTGTGGGAATTTGAAAGAGAGGTTTTAAAATGGAGACCTTTATTCTAAGGTGGAAGTCTGGGCTGTAGCAAAGAGAATAAGGAGAGAAATTTTACAGTTTCTATTGTCTTGGTATTTCTCTCTAGTTTTTTCACTTAGCCCTAAGTTGATACAACATACAAAACACCATCAAACCATTCCTGTGTTGTTTATTAAGTGACAGGTCATTGACCTCATTAGAGATAGTTAATGTAACTAAAATAGAGAAGGTTGGGAATTTTGTGCAAGGAAGTGATGTATTGCGCTGTTGTGCCTCACTGGAACAGGAGCCACTGGGTAAGTAATCTAACTAGAATTTAGATAACAGACTCAATCGAGCAATTGCCAAAACAGGAAATAGCATACATTACCATATTTCTTCAATTCCAAGATGTTATCAATTTAATAATAGCTTTTGAGGAGAAAAATGCATGCATTAAATGTCTCTATCAACTGTTAACCATGTTCTGATTCCAAAGAAATATTAAAATGTAAAAAATGAGGATCAAAAACATTGACATGAAGTTCAAATTATCTGACTGATCGCTCCTCACCCCTTCACTTGCACCCATGCCAAAGAATCAGATGACCCATCTTTTGACTGAATTAGGAAGGCAGATAGCTATAGCTTTAAGGTACAGGAGACTTCATCACTGATTGTCTGGCGGCTTTGACAATTGACTTCAAATCCCAATCCTTTTTGTGGGGTTTCCTGAGGCCAGAAGAAGCTAGTGGGTGTCTTTAAATCACATGACAAGCAACAAAAAGTTTTTACATGAATCCTTGTCTATATGTGACAAATTAAAGTATTCCACAGTCTGGGATGAGGTCTCACAAGTGTCTTTTCACAGAAGTATTATTCAAATAGGGATCCAAACAAGGTCCATACATTGCTTTTGGTTGCTCACATGGTTTCTTGAAACTCAACTATCATATAGCCTAAGTTAAATTCTTAAATAAATGACTTTATTTTTAATTATACTGTTGTATTATCAGCCTAAGAAAATCTTTACTAGAGGAGTTTGAAAGAATAAAACAAATGGAGGTTCTATATTAATTAATCCAAAAGCCATATACTTCAAGTTAGAAAGAGGGACATTGCTCAAATATAGCCTTATTCTTTGCAAAGTATTTTTCATGAAATAAGCCACATTGCAGTGATGCTTTACAAGAAATTGATTTACTGAATTTGTGATACCTATATGCATTTATTTTGGAATGTTTACCCCAAAAAATGCTGTAAGAGATTACAGAGCAGTGAGATTAGTATCTACTTTATACAACTGCAATATTACTGGGTCAACATAAAGACTTATTGTAATGCCTCCTATTCTAATTATTATTTTATAGATGCCACTTATAAAACTTTTAAAAGATACATGATTTTTCAATGTGCATTTACACTCAAGGCAGTTATAAAGACCATGCTTCCCCTGGGCCTTCTGCCCCTGTCACCACGGTGACGAGGGAGCCCCTCTTTATCCCCCAGCACTCACAGTCTTGCCTCCACCCTCTGCCTGGAATCCACTGGGTTAATCTCATCATGCCCTTTATCCCTGTTTGTTAGTCATTGCAAGAACCCCAGTCTCTCAGGATATCTTTTCTCCTGTTTTCTAATCCTACAAAGCTCTGTACAGCCTGTATTGTGTCCTCTCCCTAGCTCCTGAAATCCTTCCATGTGTTCTCTAGCACTCAAGGTCTGCCATCACCGAAGTCTCCTATGTCTTCAACCTATTCTCTAATCACCCCTGTCACCTTCTCACTCTAAGGGAAACCTGGCTCTGTCCCACGGACACTGCTTCCCCGGGACCCCACTAAAAGGCTGGCCTGGAGGGGAGGCCCGTGCTCTTGCTTTTGCAGCTCTTCAGTGTTGTTTCCCATCTCCAAACCCTCAGCTTTGAGCTTCAAGTAGATTATATCACCTCCTACCCAATCAAGATGTCACTATGCTGACAGCTCCTCAGCTCTGGGTTACTGTGACTCATGTCTCCAGGATTTAGCTCCTAGCTCACTGTCACTGTCTTCAGTACTATTCCTGACTAAATTGTTGGCAATTTCAATTCACATGTAGATTATCCTTTAACATCCCAATTTCTCAGTTCCTCGAATTCCTCTCCTTCGATAATCTTGTCTTCCACCTACATCGCCCTCTCACTCCCATGTTCATAACCAGGATTGGCTACATAATTTGTGGGGCCCATAGAAAAAATGAAAATTTAACGCCCCTCTTAAAAAATTATTAGGGATTTTGAGATGGTGACAGCAGAACAGGAAACCAAGTGCAGGGCCCTCTGAGTGTAGGGCCCTGGGTGGCTGCATAAGGTTGCACGCCACGAAGCCAGCCCCACTCATAACTTTGACCTTGTAATTGCCAATATGGGCAACCCTCTCATAATGTGAATTTCATGCATCCCACTCTCTTTCTCCTGCCTCCTGTCTTTCCAGATCCCTTCCCCAACATTCCCTTGACCCCATAGACTTTCCAATACATTGATCTTACCACTTTTCAGCGTTCTCACTCACATGTCTTCACTCCCTTCTTTACCCAGTTTAGATTGCTTGTCAACCATTACAATCACTCCCTTCAACTCCTTTATCATCTTTCACTTTATTTCCTTAATTAGCAGAATCCTGACCAAGCCCAAATCTCTACAGCTGTATGTGGCTGGGAGACACAGCCATGTTCACTGTTCTGTCTTTAAATGAATGACCACAAACCTCAAGTGGGCTCTTAATGCCTCCAGGTGATCATTTATTTTCCTATTCTCCTCAACAATGATTCTACACCATTTCCTTTCTTCTTAAACCTTCAATGTCTCATTCTTAACTGATGATTTCACCAAAAAGATTAAAACAATCAGAAGAGAATCTCCAGATTCCCACCACCATAATAGCATAATAGCATCTACACGCATAGACTCTCTCTTTATTACCGTAGTTGAACTTTGCATGCTGCTCTGCAAAGCTAATCCCTCTTATTTCCACTGGTTGCCATCTGCTTTCATCTATTCAAGGACATAATTCTAGCAATTTTTCCTCTCTCTCTGATGTCATTATTATTCTTTACACAACAGCCAGGGTGCTCCTTTTAAAAACTGTGAGTCAGATCATGTCACTCCTCTGCATAAAAATCTGGTCTAGTCAATTTTGAAAAAGAAAAAGAAAACCGGTGTGTGTGTGTTTGTGTGTGTGTGTGTGTGTGTCTGTGTGTATGTGTGTGTGTGTCTGTGTGCACGCGGTGGGGTGCTTCTGTCTTAACAAGTCTTAAGTCTTCTTATAAAGCTGTAATTAAGATAGTGAGAGTGAAGTACGTCAGAAAGAGAAAAACAAGTACTGTATGCTAACGCATGTATATGGAAGCTAAAAAAACCCAGTACTGATGAACCTAGTGGCAGGGCAGGAATAAAGATGCAGACATAGAGAATGGACTTGAGGACGTGGGGAGGGGGGAAGGGAAGTTGGGGCAAAGTGAGAGTAGCATTGACATATATACACTACTAAATGTAAAATAGATAGCCAGGGGACCTTCAAGATGGCGGAGGAGTAAGATGTGGATATCACCTTCCTCCCCACAAATACAACAAAAATACATCTACATGTGGAACAGCTCCTACAGAGCACCTACTGGACGCTGGCAGAAGACCTCCGACTTCCCAAAAGGCAAGAAAATCCCCACATACCTGTGTAGGGCAAAAGAAAAAAGAAAAAACAGAGATAAAAGAATAAGGATGGGAGGGAGCTGTGAAGTAGGAAAAGTTTCCACACACTAGGAAGCCCCTTCACTGGTGGAGACAGGGGGTGGGCGGTGGCGGGAAGCTTCGGAGCCACGGAGGAGAGCAAAGGAACAAGGGTGCAGAGGGCAAAGCGGAGAGCTTCCCGCACAGAGGATCAGAGCCGACCAGCACTCACCAGCCTGAGAGGCTTGTCTGCTCACCTGCTGGGGCAGGTGGGGGCTGGGAGCTGAGACTCGGGCTTCAGAGGTGAGATCCCAGGGAGAGGACTGGGGTTGGCTGCATGAACACAGCCTGAAGGGGGCTAGTGCACCACAGCTAGCCAGGAGAGAGTCTGGGAAAAAGTCTGGACCTGCCTAAGAGGCAAGAGACCATTGTTTCAGGGTGTGCGAGGAGAGGGGATTCCTTCACTGTCTGCCCACAGAAGTCAGAGCACTGCCTAAATGAGCTCCAGAGATGGGCGTGAGCTGCAACTATCAGCTCGGACCCCAGAGACGGGAATGAAATGCTAACGCTGCTGCTGCAGCCACCAAGAAGCCTGTGTGCAAGCACAGTTCACTATCCACACCCCCCCCCCCCCCGGGAGCCTGTGCAACACAATTGCCAGAGTCCTGTGATCCAGGGGCTCGTTCCCCGGGAGAACACATGGTGCACCTCAGGCTGTTGCAATGTCACACCAGCCTTTGCCACTGCAGGCTCGCCCCACATTCCAATTATAACTACCGTACCCTTCCCTCCCCCCGGCCTGAGTGAGCAAGAGCCCCCTAATCAGCCTCTGCTTTAACCCTGTACTCTCTGGGTGGGAACAGATGCCTGAGGGCGACCTACATGCAGAGGTGGGGCTAAAACCAAAGCTGAACCCCAGGAGCTGTGTGAACAAAGAAGAGAAAGGGAAATTTCTCCCAGCAGCCTCAGGAGCAGTGGATTAAATCCCCACAATCAACTTAATGTACCCTGCATCTGTGGAATGCCTGAATAGACAATGAATCGTCCCAAAATTGAGGCGGTGGACTTTGGAAGAAACTGTGGGGTATGGGGTTGGCTGTCTGCAACTAATTTGTTTCTGATTTTTATTTTTATCTTAGTATAGTTTTTAGCGCTTGTTATCGTGGGTGGATTTGTTTATTGGATTGGTTGCTCTTTTCTTTTTTAAAAATTATTATTTAAAAATTTTTTTATTTTAATAATTTTTAAATTTATTATTATTTTTCCTTCTTTTTTTCTCTCTTTTCTTCTGAGCCATGTGGCTGACAGGGTTTTGGTGCTCTGGCCTGGTGTCAGGCCTGAGCCTCTGAGGTGGGAGAGCCAAGTTCAGGACATTGGGCAACCAGAGACCTCCTGCCCATCGGTGAGAGCTCTCCTAGAAATCTCCATCTCAACGTTAACACCCAGCTCCACCTAATGGCCAGCAAGCTCCAGTGCTGGACGTCCCATGCCAAACAACTAGCAGGACAGGAACACAACCCCACCCACTGGCAGAGAGGCTGCCTAAAATCATACTAAGTTCACAGACAACCCAAAAGACACCACTGGACATGGCCCTGCCCACCAGAAAGACAAGATCCAGCCCCACCCACTAGAACACAGGCACCAGTCCCCTCCACCAGGAAGCCTACACAACCCACTGAACCAACCTCACCCACTGGGGGCAGACACCAAAAACAACAGGAATTACGAACATGCAGGCTGAGAAAAGGAGACCCTAAACACAGTAAGTTAAACAAAATGAGAAGACAGAAAAATATGCAGCAGATGAAGGAGCAAGGTAAAAACCCACCAGACCAAACAAATGAAGAGGAAATAGGCAGTTATCTGAAAAAGAATTCAGAGTAATGATAGTAAAGATGATCCAAAATCTTAGAAATGGAAAGGAGAAAATACAAGAAACGTTTAACAAGGACCTAGAAGAACTAAAGAGCAAAGAAACAGTGATGAACAACACAATAAATGAAATTAAAAATTCTCTGGAAGGAATGAATAACAGAATAACTGAAGAAGAAGAACGGATAAGTGACCTGGAAGATAAAATACTGAAAATAACTACCACAAGGCAGAATAAAGAAAAAAAGAATGAAAAGAATTGAGGACAGTCTCAGAGACCTCTTGGACTGCGTTAAATGTACGAACATTCAAATTACAGAAGTCCCAGAAGAAGAAGAGAGAAAGAAAGAGTCTGAGAAAATATTTAAGGAGATTATAGTTGAAAACTTCCCTAACATGGGACAGGAAATAGTCAATCAAGTACAGGAAGTGCAGAGAGTCTCATACAGGATAAATCCAAGGAGAAAAACGCCAAGACACATATTAATCAAACTATCAAAAATTAAATACAAAGAAAAAACATTAAAAGCAGCAAGGGAAAAGCAACAAATAACATACAAGGGAATCCCCATAAGGTTAACAGCTGATCTTTCAGCAGAAACTGCAAGCCAGAAGGGACTGGCAGGACATATTTAAAGTGATGAAAGGGAAAAACCTACAACCAAGATTACTCTACCCAGCAGGGTCTCATTCAGATTCGATGGAGAAACTAAAACCTTTACGGACAAGCAAAAGTTAAGAGAATTCAACACCACCAGACCAGCTTTGCATCAAATGTTAAAGGAATTTCTCTAGGCAGGAAACACAAGAGAAGGAAAAGACCTACAAAAACAAACCCAAAACAATTAAGAAAATGGTAATAGGAAAGTACATATCGATAATTACCTTAAATGTAAATGGATTAAATGCTCCAACCAAAAGACATAGACTGGATGAATGTACACAAGAACAAGACCCATATATATGCTGTCTACAAGAGACCCACTTCAGACCTAGAGACTCATACAGACTGAAAGTGAGGGGATGGAAAAAGATATTCCATGCCAATGGAAATCAAAAGAAAGCTGGAGTAGCAATTCTCATATCAGACAAAATAGACTTTAAATAAAGACTATTACAAGAGACAAAGAAGGACACTACATAATGATCAAGGGATCGATCCAAGAAGAATATATAACAATTGTAAATATTTATGCACCCAACATAGGAGTGCCTCAGTACATAAGGCAAATGCTAACAGCCATAAAAGGGGAACTCAACAGTAACACAATAATAATAGGGGACTTTAACACCCCACTTCCACCAATGGACAGATCATCCAAAATGAAAATAAATAAGGAAACACAAGCTTTAAATGACACGTTGAACAAGATGTACTTAATTGATATTTATAGGACATTCTATCCAAAACAACAGAATACACTTTCTTCTCAAGTGCTCATGGAACATTCTCCAGGATAGATCATATCTTGGGTCACAAATCAAGCCTCGGTAAATTGAAGAAAATTGAAATTGTATCAAGTATCTTTTCCAACCACAATGCTATGAGACTAGATATCAATTACAGGAAAATAAACTGTAAAAATTACAAACATATGGAGGCTAAACAGTACACTACTAAATAAGAGAGTATTTTTATCAAGAGATCACTAAAGAAATCAAAGAGTAAAAAAGAAAATACCTAGAAACAAATGACAATGAAAACACGATGACCCAAAACCTATGGGATGCAGCAAAAGCAGTTCTAAGAGGGAAGTTTATAGCAATACAATCCTACCTTAAGAAACAAGAAAAATCTCAAATAAACAACCTAACCTTACACCTAAAGCAATTAGAGAAAGCAGAACAAAAAACCCCCAAAGTTAGCAGAAGGAAAGAAATCATAAAGATCAGATAAAAAAATAAATGAAAAAGGAATGAAGGGCACAATAGCAAAGATCAATAAAACTAAAAGCTGGTTCTTTGAGAAGATAAACAAAATTGATAACCCATTAGTCAGACTCATCAAGAAAAAAAGGGAGAAAACTCATCAACAGAATTAGAAATGAAAAAGGAGAAGTAACAACTGACACTGCAGAAATACAAAGGATCATGAGAGATTACTACAAGAAACTCTATGCCAATAAAATGGACAACCTGGAAGAAATGGACAAATTCTTAGAAAAGCACAATGTTCTGTGACTGAACCAGGAAGAAATAGAAAATATAAACAGACCAATCACAAGCACTGAAATTGAAACTGTGATTAAAATCTTCCAACAAACAAAAGCCCAGGACCAGATAACTTCACAGGTGAATTCTATCAAACATTTAGAGAAGAGCTAACACCTATCCTTCTCAAACTCTTCCAATTTATAGCGGAGGGAGGAACACTCCCAAACTCATTCTATGAGGCCACCATCACCCTGATACCAAAACCAGACAAAGATGTCACAAAAAAAGAAAACTATCAGCACTGATGAACATAGATGCAAAAATCCTCAACAAAATACTAACAAACAGAATCCAACAGCACATTAAAAGGATCATACGTCATGATCAAGTGGGATTTATCCCAGGGATGCAAGGATTCTTCAATATATGCAAATCAATCAACGTGATACACCATATCAACAAATTGAAGATAAAAAACATATGATCATCTCAATAGATGCAGAAAAAGCTTTTGACAAATTTCAACACCAATTTATAATAAACACTCTCCAGAAAAGGGGCATAGAGGGAACCTACCTCAACATAATATAGGCCATATATGACAAACCTACAGCCAACATTGTTCTCAATGGTGAAAAAGAGAAACCATTTCCTCTAAGATCAGGAAAAAGACAAGGTTCCTCACTCTCACTGCTATTATTCAACATAGTTTTGGAATTTTTAGCCACAGCATTCAGAGAAGAAAAAGATTTAAAAGGAATCCAAATTGGAAAAGAAGAAGTAAAACTGTCACTGTTTGCAGATGACATGATACTATACATAGAGAATCCTAAAAATGCCACCATAAAACTGCTAGAGCTAATCAATGAATTTGGTAAAGTAGCAGGAGACAAAATTAATGTACAGAAGTCTCTTGCATTCTTATACATTAACAACGAAAGATCAGAAAAAGAAATTAAGGAAACAGTCCCCTTTACTATTGCAACAAAAAGAATAAAATACCTAGGAAAAAACCTACCTAAGGAGACAAAAGACCTGTATGCATAAAACTATAAGACACTGATGAAAGAAATTAAAGATGATACAGAGAGATATACCATGTTCTTGGATTGGAAGAATCAACATTGTGAAAATGACGATACTACCCAAAGCAATCTACAGATTCAATGCAATCCCTATCAAACTACCAATGGAATTTTTCACAGAACTAGAACAAAAAATTTCACAACTTGTATGGAAACACAGAAGACCCCGAATTACCAAAACAATCTTGAGAAAGAAAAATGGAGCTGGAGGAATCAGACTCCCTGACTTCAGACTATACTACAAAGCTACAGTAATCAAGATAGTATGGTACTGGCACAAAAATAGAAATATAGATCAATGCAACAGGATAGAAAGCCAAGAGATAAAACCACACACATATGGTCACCTTTACTTTGATAAAGGAGGCAAGAATATACAATGGAGAAAAGACAACCTCTTCAATAATTTGTGCTGGGAAAACTGGACAGCTACATGTAAAAGAATGAAATTAGAATATTTCCTAACATCATATACAAAAATAAACTCCAAATGGATTAAAGACCTAAATGTAAGGCCAGACACTATCAAACTCTTAGAGGAAAACATAGGCAGAACACTCTATGACATAAATCACAACAAGATCCTTTTTGACCCACCTCCTAGAGAAATACAAATAAAAACAAAAATAAACAAATGGGACCTAATGAAACTTAAAAGCTTTTGCACAGCAAAGGAAACCATAAACAACATGAAAAGACAACCCTCAGAATGGGAGAAAATATTTGCAAATGAAGCAACTGACAAAGGATTAATCTCCAAAATATACAAGCAGCTCATGCAGCTCAATATGAAAAAAACAAACAACCCAATCCAAAAATGGGCAGAAGACCTAAATAGACATTTTGTCAAAGAAGATATACAGATTGCCAACAAACACATGAAAGGATGCGCAGCATCACTAATCTTTAGAGAAATGCAAATCAAAACTACAATGAGGTATCACCTCACACAGGTCAGAATGGCCATCATCAAAAAATCTACGAACAATAAATGCTGGAGAGGGTGTGGAGAAAAGGGAACCTTCTTACGCTACTGATGGGAATGTAAATTGATATAGCCACTATGGAGAACAGTATGGAGGTTCCTTAAAAAACTAAAAATAGAACTACCATATGACCCAGCAATCCCACTACTGGGCATATACCCTGAGAAAGCCATAATTCAAAAAGAGTCATGTACCAAAATGTTCACTGAAGCACTATTTACAATAGCCAGGACATGGAAGCAACCTAAGTGTCCATCAACAGATGAATGGATAAGGAAGATGTGGCACATATATACAATAGAATATGACTCAGCCATGAAAAGAAACAAAATTGAGTTATTTGTAGTGAGGTGGGTGGACCTAGAGTCTGTCATACAGAGTGAAGTAAGTCAGAAAGAGAAAAACAAATACTGTATGCTAACACATATATATGGAATCTAAAAAAAAAAAAAAACGAATAGGAATAACGACACAGATGTAGAGAGTGGACTTGAAGACACGGGGAGGGAGAAGGGTAAGCTGGGATGAAGTGAGAGAGTAGCACTGACATATATACATTACCAAATGTAAAATAGCTAGCTAGTGGGAAGCAGTTGTATCCCACAGGGAGATCAGCTGGGTGCTTTGTGACCACCTAGAGGGGTGGGATAGGGCGGCTGGGAGGGAGGCTCAAGAGGGAGGGGATATGGGGATATATGTATGCATATGGCTGATTCACTTTGTTGTATAACAGAAACTAACACAGCATTGTGAAGCAATTATACTCCAATAAAGATGTATTAAAAAAAAAAAGATAGTGAGGAACTGTCTCTGGAGTCAAGAAGACATAAATGGACTAAAATAGCCTAGGAACAGACCCATATATGTATAAAAACTTGACGTAGGACAGAGCTGGCATAGCAGATGAATGAGAAGGGGATAGACTGTTTTTAAATGGTAATGGTAACGTTTTCATGTGTAAACAAATAAAATTGGATTCTTGCTTCTCACTCTAATTGAAGATCCAATTATGAAAAAACAAAACACTAAGCTTGGGAGAAATGTAAGTGACCAACTTAATGACCTTGAGTTAAGGAAGGAGTTCTTAAATCACAAAAAGTACAAGCCAAAAGATAAGATTAATAAACTCACTATATTAAAATTGAAACTTCTATTTATCAAAATATACTATTAACAAAGTGAAGAAGTCCGCAAATTGGGAGAAGATAATTGCAACCCTAATATATTGATAAAATGAGAACATTAACGTACAATAAGAAAAAGACAAGTACAATGGCCAATAAACATATGAAAAGGTGCTTCACTTCACTAACAATCAGGGAAACAGAAATGAAACCACATTAGATATAATTTCATACCAGATTGACAATGATGTAAGAGTTAACTAATTCAAAATATTGGCTGTGATTTGGAGCTATACAAGGTTTTATATACTACTAATTGGGGTCTAATTAGATACTAATATCTTGGAGAACAATTTGGCAAAATTTAGTAAAGTTGAAATGTGTATAATCCATGAGCCCAAGTGTCTACTCTTTCAGATTGGCACTATTGAAACAAAACTGACAATGCCAATATTTTATTACTTATTACAAAGCAAAGATCAGTGAAACTATGTATTTATTACATTTAAATATACTTTAAACATAAGTATATTATAAAGTACAAATAAAAGTGTAAATTAGTGAAAAGTACATATTTTCTAATATGAACTATTATTAGATTAACTTAATCAAAATACAGTATTCAAAAATAACACATACTCTATAAAACTTACTAAATTATAATTAATAATGAAAGTTTAAAGTAAAATAGCTTTTTTAGTGCAATTTTGAGATTAAAGATAAAAGAACAAGGGAGGGAGGGATGAAGGGAGGGAGAGGGAGGAAGGCAGGAAGGGAGGGGTATCAGTGGTGTCTTCATTGAGTTCTGAGGGGTTTTGGTGCAAATTTTTCCATCTGCTGGAAAAGCTCTATCTGTTTACACTAGTTGGGAAATGCTAAAGATGTAAGAATAGGCTAAGTAAATCTTTTCCTATGATTTGTTGATCTTCAACAAACATCTCTTGTTCTGCAACTTTGAAAAAAATCTATTATGAACATTTTGGCTCTTTGTGGGAGCTGATATCTCTTTACTGAAAACAAGCTACAGAGTTTGTTATTTAAGCCTTTAGTAATCACAGTGGTTAACTTTCTAGATACCAGATGCTTACTGACTGCTCTGAAACAGCCTTTATCCAAACACAAAAGCAAAACAATTAAACAGATAAAAAGGGCCCACCACTAAGTATTTATTATTTTTGCCAACAACCTCACCTCTTTTGAAGTACACTATTTTGTGGTAAAGGCTATGTTTAAATTCTCTAATAATTCTCTTTTAGAGTGGTTTTACTTTTTTCAATATTCAAGAAAATTTTTAGATTTTTCAAAAAACAGACCTAAAATGAATATAGTCTTAAAATTTGTATCCCTGATTTTCCCCCTGTGCTTTTAAGAGGATGGAATGGGGGATGGGGTGACTTCAGGCTGATTCTCATGGGGAGAGAAGAGGAATGATGGGTAGATGGGGTTTAATCGGTGTATGTATTCCTGTCTTAACAGGTCTCAAGTGATAATCAATATCACAATAACCTCACTATCTACATACTACATACCACGATAACCAGCCACATGCCACCTCTGCCATCCAGGCTTTGCTCAAAGACTTGGCGGAGAAAGGCAGCTGAATTGATTCAAGGCACCTAGGGCTTCAGGTAAGGCACCCTGGGGTGGGGCATTCCATCAGGGGGAAAGGAGGGGAACCTTTGGAAAAAGTTGTCCATTACTATCGAAACATACTTATCATACCGAATTTTAATTATCCATTTCCTCATCTGTAGTTCATACTCGGGCCAGAATCATGTCTGCTTTGTTCACTCTAGCACCATTGCCAATCTTACAATACATTCTCAATAACTGTTTGCTGAGTTGCATTGAATTATCTTAATAAGAAATGTGCCAAGTGTGTATGAAAAATCTTACCAAGAGACATAAATGAACAAAATAAAAGGAGGTGGAATGTTTTTGAATGAAAAGACTGACTACTGTGAAAATATGAACACTTATCAAATTATATTTTAATTTGTATTTCTACCTCCAACCTGCCCCTGAACTCCAGACTCATTTTTTCTACCTAACATTAACTACTTAACGTTAACTACTTAACATCTCCTCTTGGATGTTAGATATTTCAAACTTAACGTGTCCAGAACAGTGTCTCCTACATACGAACAAGTTCCGTACTGAGAGCGCGTTCATAAGTCCAATTTGTTCGTAAGTCCAATTTGTTCATAAGTCCAACAAAGTTAGCCTAGGTACCCAACTAACACAATCGGCTATATAGTACTGTACTGTAATAAGTTTATAATACTTTTCACACAAATAATACATAACAAGCAAACAAACAAAACTTTTTAATCTTACAGTACAGTACCTTGAAAAGTACAGTAGTACAGTACAATTGCTGGCTTCCAGGGGCTGGCATCGAGTGAACAGGCAAGAAGAGTTACTGACTGGAGGAGGGAGAGGAGGTGGGAGTTGGTAGAGTTGAAGGATCATCAGCAATAGGAGATGGAGGGCAAGCTGCAGTTTCACTCATGCCTGACGTTGATGGCACAGGTTCTGGTTCCTTGCTGGATTCAATTCTATCTACCCTCTTGAGAAAAACGATCCAATGATGTCTGGGTAGCTCTTTTTTTTTCACCATAGACGACACGATGGCACTGGATTGCATTCTGAATGGCTGCTGCAACCTTCGTGTACCATTCTACGTTCAGGTCCTATGCCTCAAACTAACTGTGCCTCCTCAAATAAAGAAAATCCCCTTGCCATTTTCTGTGTCGTGAATCTCTTCTTAGCAGTACCACCTACATCACCACTGCTTTTATGCTTGCTACCAGACATCCTGGGCTTGAAATAAAGATACTGTACTACTGTACTCTATACAGTACTGTAGAGTAAAGTACACAAAAGCACAACCACTTGTAGAGGATGCACGCAAGTGGCAAGGTACGTCAGACATGTGAACTAACTTACATGATTGGACATGCCAACGCACGTTTGTATCTTTGAAAGTTCACAACTTGAAGGTTCGTATGTAGGGGACTTACTGTACCAGTATATACATGTGCCGGATATTTTCTGTATCTCCAGATCCTCTTTCTAACTTTCCCCACTCTGCTCTGTGCTCTGACCTCTATGGGCTCCCTTGCTCTCAGGTCTCTGATTGGGTTCAGTCAGTGGGAGACACATATATAGAGTATACACCGAAATGGATGTTAGAATGTTAAACCAAGAAGGATAAAGTAGCTGATTTACTTTGTTATACAGCAGAAATTAACACACCATTGTAAAGCAACTATACTCCAATAAAGATGTTTAAAAAAAAAGAGTATATACAGAAATGGATATTAGGATGTTAAACCAAGAAAGATAAAATAGAAGATTTGTTGGCTGAATTCATAAATAAAGGCACACTCACCCAGGATTTGGAATTAATGTGTTAGCTCATGCACTGGGGAGTGACATAAACATTCTGCTAGACTGGTTAATTGAAGCATGGATTTAATGATGGCTCACATTCAATAGAGATCAAAATGCCTAAACTTCCCTGGAATTCTATAGAGAAAGGAATCTGAAGACTCAGGAAGATGGGAATATTATAATAAATCTATTAATGCAAACTGTCTAGTTATTCCTCACCCCCCTTCAGGTGTCTGAAGGTCAGCACCTTCATGATGAACTAAAAAATAAATTGTGAGGAGAGAACCAGCATCTTTGAAAACTGTATCTCTGTGCTGTAAGCTGGAGCTGACAGTGGGGAATCCTGAAATGGTTGGGCGCCCTGATTTCAGTGGAAATAATGGGATCAAGGAATAGTAGAGGTTAGGTGTTAGCACTCAATGAGAGACAAAGACGGCACAATTATCATAAGCCAGAGGGATGTAACAGTGTAAGAGCAATTTGCTGTACAGGGATCTGTGGTGATGTTTAATTGATTCACTGGATTCCAAAGCATAGAATGATGGGCAGCCTAAAGTTCTGTTGGATATAAAGTAAACAGAGAACTTCTAGGTCTTGTGGCACAACACTGACTTGAGTCACAGAGTAGGGATTCTTGGATGTCTTACCCAATTTACAGGTTTAATCCAGTTGACAGACTCAGATCCCTTTCATTGAGAGGGGTGTTGGGTTTCTGGATTCCTTTAAGGAAGGAATGTGACCACACATCCCCAGGCCTTTTCCAGAAGAACATACAACATTTACTAGGGGCACTGTGTACTGGGAAAAGGAAAAATACCCAATATTTTTTAGGGTTATTTGATACTGGCGCTGAACTGACGCTAATTTTTGGAGACTCAAATATTCCCATGGTCCAGCAGTCAGAGGTAGAACTCATGGGAGTCAGGTGATAGAAGAAATCTTGGCCCGAGTCTACTTCAAGTGGGTCCAATGGGACTACGGGACCATCCTATGGTTATTTCCCCAGTTCCAGAATGCACTTACACACTTAGGAATTGTCAAAATCTTTTCATTGGTTCTTTGAATCATAGAATGAGGACTATTGTAGTGGAAAGGACAAAGCAGAAGCTCCTATAACTGGTTTCATCTGCCAAGACAGTAAACTAAAGCAATTTCACATCCCTGGAAGAGATTTCTATACTAAGGGCACCATCAAATCATGAAATGTACGGTGTGTTGATTCCTACCACATTGTCATTTAACTGACCTATTGGCCAGTACAAACACCAGATATATCTTGAAGAATGACTATGGATTATTACAACCTTAATCAAAGGTTATTGTATTTTCAACTGCAGTTCCAGATGTGCATATTTTTGTGGATAAAATAATCACAGATCTGGCATCTAGATCTAGGAAAAGGTTTGCTGTAGATCAAACAAAAGCAATTTATCTAGCTAGCTAGCTAAAATTCCTAATAGCAAAGTAGTCAGAACCAATTGCCTTCATTTGATAAGAATAACAGTACACAGTCATGGTCTTATCACACAGATGTATCAGTTCTCTTTCTGTGGCATAATATAACACAGAAGGACATTGATTATATTAATATCCTATAAAATATGATGTTGGTTCATTTCTGGGTCTGTTTCTATTGATTAACATTTCTCCTCATTATGGATTGTATTTCCTGCCTCTATTCATACTTGGTAAATTTTGTTTTTGTTTGTTTTTGTTGTTTTTAGGCCGCACCATGCAACATGTGGGATCTTAGTTCCCCAACCAGGGATCGAACCCTTGCCCCCTGCATTGGGAGCATGGAGTCTTAACCACTGGACCATGAGGAAAGTCCCCATACCTGGTAAATTTTGATTGGATGCCAGAAGTAGCAAATTTTATCTTTATGGTGCTGGATATTCTCATTTTCCTATAAAGATTCTTGAACTTCTTTCTAGGGTGTAGTTAAGCTACTTGGAAATAGTTCAGTCTTTTGGAGACTTGTTTTAAATCTTTTTTAGGTGAGACAAGAGCAGCCTTTAGTTCAGAGCTAATTCTATACCACTACTGAGTCAATATGCTTCTGATTATTCTAACTGAGGTCCATGAATTATAAAATTTTCTACTCTGGTGAGAATACAAACTATTTCCAGACCAGCGTGAGCTCCAGAGATTGTTCCCTTGGCTTTTAGGGTGATTTTTTTTTTTTACCCAACCAGGTTATTTACCTCATGCACATGAGCTATTCAACTCTAAGCTGAAGATTCAAGGAACCCCTCTGCAGATCCCAGGAGCTCTTTCTTAGTGTATCTTTTCTTCTATGTTCTCAACCCCATAAACTCTAGGCACCTTGGCCTTCCTGGACTCCTAGCTCTATTTCATCAACTTAGGGAGACATAAGGCTCTACCTTGGTAGACAAGGACATTAATACAGTTGTTGTTATTATCTCAGATGTTCAAGAATCTAGAGAAAAGAGAGCTTGCTAAGTAGAAACATGGATGATATTAAAGAAACACCCAAATTAAACTTCTAGAGATAAAAACTACATTGTATAAAATGAAGAATTCACTAGATGGGATTAGCAGCAAATTTCACATTGCAGAAGACAGAAATTAGTGAACTTGAAGACAAAGCAATATAAACTATCCAAAATGAAAATCAGAGAGAAAAAAGACTGAAAAAAATAAACAGAGAACCTGTGAAATGTGGAACAACTTTGGGTAGCCTAATATACCTGTAATTAAATTCCCTGAGTGGGAACAAAACTATTTGAAGAAAAAACAGACAAAAATTTTCTAAGTTTGATGAAAATTATAAACCCACATGTAAAAAAAATTAAATGCACCCCAAACTCAAGAAACACCAAGAAAATTACACAAAGGTACCTCACAATCAAATTGCCTAAAACCAATGATAAAGAGAAAATCTCACAAGCAATTGAAGAAAAAAAATACATACCTACAGAACAAATATAAGGACAGCAAACTTCTTATCAGAAACGCTGCAAGTCAGGAGACAGTGGAACAAAATCTTAAGCATATTGAAAGAAAAAATTAACCTAGAAATCTATATCCAGGGAAAATCTTTCAAAAACTGGTGAAAAGAAGACATTTTCAAATACACAAAAGCTGAAATAATTTACACCAGTATATATGCACTACAGGAAATGTTATAGGAAGTCCTTTAGACAGACAGAAAATGGTACCAGGTGAAAATCTGAAACAATACTAATATTTCTCAACTAGGAGTGACTTTTGGCAATGTCTAGAGATATTTTTAGTCATCACAAGTTGCACAGGGCATTCCCCTCAACAAAGAATTAGCTGGCCCCAAATTTCAATAACACCAAGGTTGAGAAACCCTGGTACATACAAAGGAAAGAAGAGTACCAGAAATAGTAATTATGTGGGTAAAGAAAAAAATATTTTTCTTATATTTAAAATCACTTTAAAAGATAATTGATTGCTAAAAGTAAAAGTAATAACAATCTACTGTAGGGGTAATAAAATATATAGAAATAAAATGGATGACAATAAGAGCACAAAAGCTTGATTAGAGTGTGGGAGAAATGAAAGGATATTATTGTAAGGTTCTTGTATTATAGGTGAAGTGGTATAATATTACTCAAATATAGGTTATAATAAGTTAAACATGAATACTATAAATACTAAATAAACTACCAAAAAACAAAGAATTATAGGTAGCAAGCCTGCAAAAGAGATAATTTGGAAATAATTTAAATATTCAATCAATTCCAAAGTAGGCAGAAAGGGGAAAAGAAGAACAGATGGGACAAATAGAAAATAAATACCAAGACAGTAGATTTAAACACAGTCATATTAATGATCACATTAAATACAAATGGCCTAATCATCCCTATTAAAGGGAAGTTATTGTCAGATTGGATAAAAAAGCAAGACTCAGGGGTATGATTCTTACAAGAGACCTGATATAAAAATGAAAACACAACTAGATTAAAAGTCAATTGATGGGGAAAGTATATACTCTTAACACGAATAAAAAGAAAGTTAGAAATATCAGCTCAGAGCAATGACTATAACCAGGAATAAAGAAGCAGGGTTTTCAAAAAGATAAAGGGGTCAATTAATCGAGAGGATATAACAATTCTAAATGTTTATGCACCTAACTGTTTGTTTCAAAATACATAAAGCATACCTGTTTTTCCCAAAAAGATATACAAATGGCCAACAGGTACTTTAAAAGGAACTCAATATCTCTAATCATCAGGGAAATTGAAATCAGAATCACAATGAGATGTCCCCTCACATGTGTTAGAATGGCTATCATCAAAAAGACAAGAGATATCAAGTATAGGTGAGGATGTGGAGAGAAGGGAACCCTTGTGCACTGTTGGTGGGAATGTAAATTGGTGCAACCACTATGGAAAACAGTATGGAGGTTCCTCAAAAAAGTAAAAATTATGATCCAGTAATGCCACTTCTGAGTATACAGTCAAAGGGAATGAAAACAAGATATCAAAGAGATATCTGTACTCCATGTTCATTGCAACATTACTCACAAAAGCCAAGATAAGGAAACAAACCAAGTGTCCATCAACTGAGGAATGGATAAAGAAGATGCAGTATATATAAACAATAGAATATTATTCAACTATGCTAGATGGAGAAAGATAAATGCTGCATGGTATCACTTACATCTGGAATCTAGAAAATTTAATCTGTTGATTAACAGACAAGAAACAAAAATTCATACTACCATTTCAGTTGATACAGAAAAAACCTCTCAACCCTACTAGGAAGAGGAGGGCTAAAGACGTAGTTAGTGGGAAAAGATTGAATACTTTTACCCCAAGATCAGAAAATGACAAGGATTTCTGCACTCATCACTTCTATTCTACATTGTTTTGGAAGTCTCAGCTAGTGCAATAAGGCAAGAAAAAAGTGGAATAGAAAAATTGGCATGGAAGAAATAAAACCATCTTTAATTGCAGATGGCATAGAAAATCATACAGAGATTCTACAAAAAAAGCCACTGGGCCAATAAGTGAGTTTAGCAAGGTTGCAGGATACAAGTTCAGTATATGAAAATCAACTGTGTTTCCATTCACTTGCACTGAACAAGTGGAAAGTGAAAATAAAATAATTTAAAATTTTAAATGATTAAAATCTGATATCATTTACAATAACATCAAGTGTATGAAATCTTCTGGATAAATTTGACAAAAGATGTACAAGACCTGTTACAAAACATTTCTGAGAGGAATTTTAAAAGATATGAATGAATGAAGAGATTAAACTATGTTCATGGATCAGAAGAATTAATATTACCATGTTAGTTCTCCCCAAATTGATCTCTAGATTCATGCAATCTCAATCTAAATGTCATCAGTCTGTGTGTGTGTTTGTGTGTGTGTGGGGGGGGGGGTAGTTGAAAAGCTGAATCTAAAATATGTATGGAAATGCAAAGGGCCTAACATAGCCAAAATAACCCTGAAAAAGTTGGGTGATTTAAACCATCTTATTTCAAGATTTATTATAAAGTGATAGTAATCAACACAATACAGAATTTGCATAAAGACAAAAAAAAAATCCATGGTGAGAGCTTAGAAATAGATCCAAACTTATATAGTCAATAGCTTTTGTTTTTGTTTTTGTTTTTTACAAAGGCACCAAAGCAATTTATTGGGATAAAGAATAGTCTGTTCAACAAATGAGCTGGAACAAATAGGTGACCATATTTAATAAAACAACAACCCCAACCTTACCCCAGACTGCAAAAATTAAATCAGAATAGGCTACACTAAATGTGAAAGTTAAAACTATAAAACTCTAGAAGAAAACAAGGAGAAAATCTCTGTGAATTGCATTAAGCAAGGGTTTATTATATACAATACTGAAATCATAATTCATAAAAGAAAAACATGATAAATTTGACTTCATCAAAATCAAGAACTTCTGTTCTTTGAAATATACTGCTAAGACGATGAAAAAAACAGTTACAAGTCAATACAGAATGTTTTAAGACTTTTAACTTCTGGCTTTCTCACTGGTCTTGATTGGAGTGTGCATCCATATAACCTTTTGTTGTACTAATTTGTCAATGTGTGTAAAAATGTTAAAATGTTTAGGATATTATCCTGAGGAGAGAGTTGGGCAAACTCTCAAAGATGTAAGCACAACAATGTTAATCTTCTCAAATTACATTGTGTCCATTGGACCAAATTGGAAATAACCTAAATGTATAGTTATGTATAAATTTTGATACATGCAATCAATAAAATAGTAAGCAATCATGAAAGGATGATGTGTATTGGCTTTCTTTTAAGTGGAAAGATACCCATTATACACTGAAAAAAAGGGTTGCAGATGATCATATATATAATGAACCATTAATGTACATACATAATATTTGCGTATACATGCATATGAATAGAGAACAGTCTGGAGAGATTAGAAAAGGTGATTTCTGAGTGGTGAGACTGAGATAATTTCTGCTCTCTTTTTTATACCTTTCTCAACATTTGATTTTTCTAAAGCAACAAAAGAGTTTGAATTTTTTTTTTTCTTTCTGAACTCAAGTCTTTCCAAAGATCTCAGAATCTGAGAGCTGGAAATGACTCTTGGGTTCTCTCTCATTCACTCTTTCTGTTGTTTCCTCCTCAGTGAGGACATGCCCTAAGTCAGGGCTTGGGTTCTTCTCACCTGCTGCCTTCCTGTATATGACTACAGAAAGTCCCTCCTTTGCCTTCATAACTGTAGGTGAATTCCTTGCATCTCCGAATATCTATTCCATTTTGATTCTGCTGATTATAAAGCCAGACCCAGTTCCAACTTCTAACACTCACAATGTCACTTACACAGACAGTGTTTTGCACATTGGTGTTTTCTGCACGCTCTATCAGGCTGTGAGATCAAGTAATATTTCCTGTCCGTGGTTACCACATACATAGCTTTCTGGTCAGTGCTATATGCTGCTAGGCCAACTCTCCTCTGTGACTTCCTTTCCTTATTTCTAACCTTCTCCATAATATCTTCATTTAGATCTGTGAAAGTGTGAAAGTTGGCATATTGCCATTCTAACACAGCAAAGAAGAAAGGGTAGCTCATTTCTAGGAAGGAGAATGCAAATTCTACATATTAGGATCTCCTGCCAAGCCCTCAAGTCCCCTGCTTGGGCACTTTATAGCACAGTTCCAAGGGGACCACCTTGAACATATTTCAGTGGAACTGGGGACATTGATAAGAGAGGGAACATAACAACATATTAACAGTTTGACCTTGGACACTTTAGTTAATAAGAAGCTCCATTTCTTTTCCCACAAAATAGGGATATATCACCTATGGAAGATGGCTTTGCAAAAGATAAATGAGATAATTGATGTAACATGCTTAGCACAATTTTTGACTCATAGAAAGCACCTTCATAGTGGCTCTTGCTGCACAGATGTAGAAAAACAGTCTAAGGCTTGTGTTGTAGATAATTTTGGCTTTGCTTACTTAGGGTGGTATACTGGAATATGAATTGCTTTATGTGACCTTCTCAGAGGAATCTTTCCTGTACCCAACCTAAAGAAGACTCTTTGTCCCTCCCTGTAATACTCCTCTGTTTTGTTTTCACTGTATTGTCTCCTCTCACCTGAATGTCATTTCATGAAGGCAGGACTAGTGCCTGTACTGTTTATCACTGTTTCACCAATGCATAGGAACATGCCTGGAACATAATAGGCGCTCAGTGTGTGCTTGTTGAATGAATGAATGAAGGTTCTAGTCATCCTCCAAGTCCCAGCTCCCATGCAGGCTCTCTACTCCTTGATGAATGAATCACTCCTTGCTCTCAGTCATCAGTTATCACACACGTCACAGTGTCCTTTTACTTCTTTATTTTCCCCACTAGACTCTGAGCTGTGTTGAAGGCATCAACTGAGTGTCTACCATAGTGCTTGACATGGGAGACTTTAAATAACTGTTGAACAATAACAACTGAATGGTCTGTCTGATCTGTGTGGTAACAAAATTTCACAAGAATTATGAAAAAGGCCGTTTTGATGGGGACCATTTGATCTGAGCCTTAAGCCTGAGGGTGCCTGAAATTTTGTTTGCCTTTTAGTGACGTGGGCAGGGAAGAGGGTGAGCCCTGATCAAGTGCAGGTGTTTAACAAATATTTATTCCTGCCTCTCCATTTGATTAGTTATTATTATTTGTATTACATTTCTCAATGAATTTTGCTTTGAATGAATATATAAGCTAGGACGATGTATCACAGAGCAGTTGAGCATAAATGTCCATTTTTAAAGAGAATCCCAGTGTTGACTACCTACCCTGAAATCTTGACCAAGGTCTCTCCTGTCTCTGTCACATCTCTTGCAACTTCTTCTAATCTCCATTCCCACTGCTTGCCCCACCGTAGCTAGTTCCTCACCATCTCCCATCTAGAGACACGGCAATCTGTACTGCCATCATCATCTGCCAGCTTCAGTACACTCTTCTTATTATACTGGAGTTCCTAAAACTCAGCACCAGTCTTGTCATTTCCCTGCTTAGAAACCATCCATGTTTCCCCATTAGCCACAGTATCATTCTTTTAAGACCCCATAATATTACCCCAAACTGACTTTTCCAAAAGTTGGTTTCCAAACTACCTTTCCAGAACCCTGTATGATTCTTATGTGTTTTAAAATATCCTATTTCTAGACCTATGTTCCTGCCTTTTCCCCAACCTACAATGCCTTCCATCCCATTTCTGTGTAACCAAATCTCATCCACTCTTTTAAATCCCAGCTCAAATACCACCTCCTCTAAGAAGACTTTCCTGCTCATCTCCTCTGTCCTTGAATTTGTACAATATTGTCTTACCCTTATTTTATTTATTTACATGTTGAAAAAAATTGCAAGTCCCCTATTGGAATCTCCTTAGAATCTCCCCAGGCCTTAGCACAGTGTTTGAATAGATAGTAGGGATTCACTACATTTTTATAAACATTTTTTTAAATTACCAAAGTAATACCTGCACGTAAGCATTTAAACAGTGTGAAAAAGTTATCAAATAAAAAGAATGAATCCACAACCTTTTTTTCCTATTTATTCCTCCTAAATTTCCCAGCTGTAACCACTATTATAAGTTTCTTATATAACTTTCAAAAATTGTTTATGAATATACAAGGATATAGGCCTACTTTTTTTTTTTTTTTTTTTACACAGACGGGATCATACTTTGCATCTTGCTTTTTTCACACAACAATAGATCTTGGAGTTTTTTTCATACAATATATGGATTTACTCAATCTTGTTAATGTCAATTTGCACGTACTTATGTAGTAATAACTATAAGGTATGTTTTTATTAATGAAATTTTGGGTCAAAAGTTATATCTGTGCATTTTATGTTTTGACCACATTTCTATCCAAAGAGGCTATATTTAGCATGTGCAAGCACTTCTGCTTCCCAGCAGTTGAAATTCCTCTGGGTATTTTCATAGTTTTAATTCTAAACCCTTGAAGAGGTAAAAATGGTATCACATTATTATTATTTTTTAAATGAATAAATGTATTTTTTATTTATGGCTCTGTTAGGTCTTCGTTGCTGTGCACAGGCTTTTTCTAGTTGTGGTGAGTGGGGGCTACTTTTCGTCAGTGTGCCCAAGCTTCTCATTGTCGTGGCTTCTCTTGTTGCGGATCACAGGCTCTAGGCGCACAGGCTTCAATATTTGTGGCACTTGGGCTCCGTAGTTGTGGCTCATGGGCTCTAGGGGCGCAAGCTCAGTAGTTAAGGCTCACGGGCTTAGTTGCTCCGTGGCTTGTGGGATCTTCCTGGACCAGGGTTCGACCCCATGTCTGCTGCATTGGCAGGCGGATTCTTAAACACTGTGCCACCAGGGAAGCCCACATTATTCTTTTAATTTGTGTTTTTTTTAGTTATGAGTGAGATCTAGCATTTTTTCTTATCTTTCTTTTTCACATTCCATTTCAGAGAATCTCCTCCTCTTGCATTTTACCTAGTTTTCTATTGTTTTTTAAAAGCTTCATTATATGTTAATGAAGTTTTGATTTTTTCTGTTGGTTTGTCAATAAGTTTTTTTTAACAACAGTTATTTGTTATAATGGTCATATTTAGCAATCTTTTCTTGGTTTCTGTGTTTTATATCTTGTTAGGAAGTCTTTCTCAATTCCAGGAATATTTTTTAATAGTTCATGTTTTCTTCTAGTACACACGGTTTCATTTAGAAAAATAAGTTCTGTATTAGAACCAATTTGAATTAATTTTACTTCAAGAAGTAAGAAAGGGATTCAGGATTATTTTTTTCTTAGTGACCAGCCAAGTGTCCCAACACAATTATCACTCATCTTTTCCTCATTGATTTGAAATGTTCTTTTACGCATATGCTAAATTCCATACTTATTTGGCTTTATTTCTACCAGATTCTATATTCGACTCCATTGATCTCTCAGTACCAAACTCTTTTAATTACTGTAGTAGTTACTGTAGTTTTATAATGTATTTTAATATTTGGTACAACTAGTCCCCCTTTTTTAATAAAAAATTTTCTGGCTCTCTGGCAGGTTCCTTGTGTTTCATTTCCCACCTAGATAAACTTTACTATCTTTGAAGAAAAAAATTTAAATTCTGTTGATTTTTCACTGGAAACATACTGAATTTATGATTAATTATGGTGAAGTGATATGCTTTCAAACTGAATCCTTCCCTTTACTGAAGTCTTCTAGTAAGCTCCCCAGTAGCTATTTAATTTTGTGCGTTTCATATTACATTTATTCCTGGGTATTATTAATTTTTTGCTGATGTAAATGAGATGTGTTATTATATTTACTTACTGGTTATTGTTTCTGTATGAAAAAGCTATTGATTTTTTAGATTTCAATAATATAAGCAGATATCCTTACTGGATTTTCTTAGTTTTTAGTAGTTTTTCTTTTCAGTTAAATCTATATTTCACAGGTATAAAGTCATGTCAACTGCAAATAATAATAATTTTGCATCTTCCTTTTCAATTTTTACATGTATTTCCTTTGACTAATTACACTTGCTAACATCTCTCAGAAAATGTTACATAGTAGTGTTTATAATGAACATCTTTGGCTCATTCATGATTTGGGGGGTAATTCTTCTAGTGCTTCATCTGGCCTTTGTTTAAAGAAGCATGTCTCTAGCTCTACATGATTAAGAGTATGTAAGTGTGTGCATGCATATGCACACATGAGTGTGTGTTTAATTGAGGGGTTGACGCTGAATTTTATCTAATACCTTTTAAGCAAATTTGAATCAGCTATGCAGTTTGTAACCTCTGACTTATTAATATGTAATTAAACTAATAATTTTCCTATCAGGGAACCATCCTTGATTTCTTGGATTGGACGATACTTGAGCATAGTGTATTTTCTCCATTAATGTTTTACGGGCTTCCATTTTGTTAGTAGTTTATTGACAATTGATAGTAAATGAAATTGAAATTGGTCTGTAGTTTTCTTGTATCTGTGTGTGTCTTTGTTTTTGAAAAAAAAGTTTTACCTTAATACATAGAAATTGAAAAAATCAGTAAGAAGACGAACAACTCAAGCTAAAAATGCGTAAAGGATATGATTATGCAATTCTCAAAAGAGGAATTAACAATGGCTAAAAATATATGAAAACACCCTCAACATCACCTGTGACTTGAAAATTCAAACTGCTAACACCTTAAGGCTGCCTTTCTTATATCTGTATTCCTGGTATCATATAGAGAAAGAAATATATCCCTGCCTATTCTGTTAGTAATGACAATCTCTTTTGTCCTTATAGCTCCTGAATTCTAAGAAGCCCTGAAGCACATCCATGGAGATACTTGGGTTTTAATTTCTATAACAGGTAAAGAAAAATTTCAGTGGTCTCCACAAACACAAGAATCCTTAAAGACAGTAGGTTTCCCCTGATATCTGTTCAGGATTGCTTTCTAAACTGGGCTAAACAAGTTCCTTCAGCAGTGTAGCTCTGATGCTCTGGCTTGGACCTGCATACTGAACCCAGCCTCTTTGGAACCACTAGATGAATTGTAACGCAAGCAAGTTGTTTGAGAAATCCCAGGTCTCTGTTTCTTCGTCTGTAAAATGGTGGTTTGTCTTGATAGACTACAAGCAGGATGAAAGGAGATGATGTATGCTGAAGCCTTTTACAAATCCAACGAAATTTGAAATATTATTAGTATTTTAAGAATCACAAGTGGAGCCAGCAGAATCCATGTAAAAAGTTGGCCTCTCAGATAAAAATTTTATAAAGGGCACCTAGTCTTTTCCATACCAAATAAATCAACCTCTATAGGAGAGGACCTTTCTCACATGGCTACCTTCTCTGCCTCCCCGCTCCGCTCCCATGCTTCCTGCACTCTTCTCCTCACCACCCCCCACTTCTGCTTCTCCACAGAGTCTGCTCATTGCTTGTATGACATTTGCACCAGGGAGAGAAGGGCAGGTGGAGCAGCTTGGACAGACACGTTCCTTCCATCCCCTCCTGGCAGTGTCTAGCTATTTCTCATTCTGCTTATTTGGGCTGCAAAGTCAGTGAAGTACAATTTCTTTTCTACTTGGTTATCAGTCCTAAATTTAACATAAGGTTCCAAATGTGTGGAAGATGAAGCTACTCACGAGACACAGAGGCACAGGACTCCGGGTATAGACTCACTGTCTCTTAACAGAAAGTTGCCGTCCACTCCTTCCTTGAGCAGCAAGGTCTCACAGTCTCGCTTGGACAGAGGGCCGTGGTAATAAGGCAGATCCATGGTGAGCCTTCTCATATCCCAAGTTCAGGGACAACTCTGAGGAGAGAAGAGGAAGCAGTTGGCCTAATGGAGCCTGTGGAAATACCTCTTCCTTCTCTGCCTCGTGGGGGTGAGATGAGGTTACCTGTGGGACTCAAGTAGTTTCACAAGATTCAGGAAATGTGAGAGGTGGGGTAATGAAGTGGCCAAGACTTTTCAGCCTGTAAATAGACCAAGTATGACTCATAGACGTGGGTTAAAGTGCATTTGGGTAAACACTGGAATCAACGATGTTCATGGCTCGAGCTCAATGCTGAAGACAAGCTCCCCAGAACTGGGTTGCAGCCTTGTATGTCACCCTAAATCACCAGTTTTTACCTTCTCTAGCTCATGGCATCCCTTCCAGGGATCACATCACTGCTTTTGGCTGAAATGGATGCCCATTTTCTGCTGAAGCTGCCTATGATTATGCTATGCTTATCTCAGAACAGTTGCTCACAAACTGTTCAGATGCTGAATGAATCCAAGTGTGTCCAGACACAATGGAACAATTAAGAAGGTAGGACGCATCTATGGGTCAAATGACATGAGAAATGTAAGACAGCAATGGGAATAGAAAGCAACTGGATGCTGTGGGGGAGGATGGCTGGGGGGGGGGGAATATCCCCTGGCTAAGGCTCCTAGCCACTGGTGAACAAAGGCCATTTTTGACATCCTCAAGCATCGTGCCTTTTGGGGAAGGAGCTGGTGCATGTGGGAGTGATATCTGGATATGCAAAATTAGTGCAGGGATACTTCTCCAGGTGGAAGAAAAGAATATATTAGGCTTGGGTTTGAAGAGTCTCAGGTCCTTTGAAATTTCCATCCTGCAGGACAGCAGTGATGACCAAGAAAAGTCTATCTAGCCAGGGACACTTAGCCCCCTTTAGGCAACCTGGTGTTGATGAGAAAAATCTCTTTTTTTCTGCTGAGCCTTTTCTACCTTGGTCAACTGATATACTTGGAAAAGATGGTTTCTGTTATCTGAGAATCAGAATTAGTCTTAAGAGTAATTTCTAAGGCCTTTCCCCCCCAGCTTTGTTGAGATATAATTGACATATAACATCGTGTACGTTTAAGGTGTGCAACGTGTTAATTTGGTACACTGCAAATGATAACTGCCATAGCATTAGCTAATAATGCCATCTTGTCACATGCTTACCATTTCTTTACTGTTGTGAGGACATATAAGATCTACTCTTGTAGCAACTTTCAAGTATATAATACAGTATTATCAATATTAATTGTAATCACCATGCTGTACATCAGATTCCCAAAACTTATTCATCATATAACTGGAAGTTTGTACCCTTTGACCAATATCTCCCCATTTCCTCCAATGCTTTTTGAGCACCTAAACCATCCTACATAGTATTGTTTTATGTTCAAATAAATCTTTATTTACAAAAAGAGCCACTGGCAAGATTTGGTCGCCAGCTATAGTTTGTCAGTCCTTGATTTAGAGTAGTAAAATTTTTAACTGAGTACATGACTGCCTAGCTAAAGGTTATTTTTCCTACCCTGCCTTGTAGCTATCTGTGACCATGTGACTAAATTTAGTGTCAATATAGATTAGCATCCTACATAGTATTACTTAATTAGCTATTAATTAATTTCAGATAGAAGCCATGTAAACATATCTATAATCCAATGTTTTAAATTGAATTACGTTTACTTAACTTTAACAATTACCATCACACAATGTCAATTAGTATGAACTATATGTAAATTTCTCTCCCTATTCACCTGCCTTATCCAGATATCTATAGGAATTTGTACATATCTCAAGTACCTATCTATAAAAATAGAACCATGTGCTCAGGACTCATCCTTACTTCTCTTAATGCCTTCTTAACTCAGATGATTATTTTATCTTACTGCTTTGCTTACCAGCTGTCTACCCACTCTTGGGGATTTGTCTTACACTGAACTTTCCTGTAGCAGATTTCTGTTCTTCCTTGGAAGTCCCACTGCTCTGCTCTTGGTTTAATGTAGTGTAATGGAGTGACAGTAACTGAGGAGTTGTATCAGAGAGATATGCTTTCAAACCCCAGTTTCTCTTGTGTGAACTCAGGCCATTCAATGTATAATTTTTTTGAGAATTATGGCAGTTGAGGAGAGAACTTTTACTCACGAAAGAGGAAATTGGGTACTAAGCTTGGTGTGAGGATGTTTTTGGGCATAACAGAGGAAATAATTGGATATACACTCAAGGTCTTTATCATCACAGGGGTTTTCATGCCTTTTTTTCCTGTTTCAAAACCCAGTCCCTTCAACCTCACTCATCATAAGAGAAATGAAAATTAAATCCACACTGAGGTAACATCTTTCACCAATCATTTTTCCAAAGAAGATATACTAATGGACAACAAGTACATGAACAGGTTCTCACAATCATTAATTACTAGGGTAATGGAAATCAAAATCACAATGAGACGTCATCTCACACGTGTTAGAATGGCCATGATCAAAAAGACAAGAGATAGCAAGTGTTGGTGAGGATGTGGAGAGAAGGGAACACTTGTGCACTGTTGGTGGGAATGCAAATTGGCATAGCACTGTGGAAAACAGTATGCAAGTTCCTCAAAAAATTAAAAATAGAACTACCATATGATCCAGTAATTCCACTTCTGGGCATATATCTGAAGGAAACTAAATCACTATGTTGAAGAGACATTTGCACCCCCATGTTCAATGCAGCATTATTTACAATAGCCTAGACATGAAAACAACGTAAGTGTCCATCAACGTAATAATGGATAAAGAAGATGTGGTAAATATATATACAACGGAATACTATTCAGTCATTAAAAAAGAAGGAAATCCTGCCATTTACAACAACAAGGATGGGCCTTGGAAGCATTATAGTAAGTGAAATAAGTCAGACAAAGACAAATACTATATGTAGTAATTTGTTACAGCAGCAATAGAAAACTAATACACCTAACAAATCTGGTTCCCTCAGGAAGAAAATCCAGATTTCTCTCATGCAGGATGAAGTAGCTTCCCTTAACTTTTCTCTCCTCATTCATCTGTAGTTACATTGAAGAGTAGGATCCTATTTACTATGAATTAGCCCAGCAACCAAGCCTTGTTGCAGGAAGAACATTTTAACTTCCTTTTCTCTCATACTGCTCCACGAACAGTCAAGCCTGTTTATCTAAATCAAACTGCATGAAAAAAAAGTTACCTAATGTTTACTTGCCAAATGAACAAATTTCCTAATCACATCTTCTCCTAAAATTCATACTTAGCAAGTTTACCTTTTGTATTTGATTGGAGTGTCTCAGACACTTTTGAGATTTTGGTTTGCATTCTTCAGGGTTTTCTTTTTTCATTCATGCTGGACATGAATTTTTGGAGGACACTATCCAACCCAGTGTACTTTCCTACTCCCCTCTTCTTCCACCTCCTTTTCCTCTTCTAAACCTCAGAGTGGTTTATGAGATGAACACCATCTAAATAAGAACTGTAGAAATGAGCTCCAAGGCCCTCAGAGAAACTATAGAGCAGAGAAAGGATTTATCTCAGTGATAAAAGTCACCCACAGATCCTGGCTGAAGATTAATAACCTCAGATGAATCATTTGCTTTTTTCTTTTGTTTACTTCTGAGTATTTCAATTTTTAAATAAAGTGATGCATGTCAAACTATTTTCCAGTATACGAAATAGTAAGACAGATACATTATCTGTTTTCACCTCTTAGATGTCATAGGTATGCTCATATTAATTTAACACCAAGTTATTATTTTCAATGTTCAATACAATTATAACACAGCTTTTAAAATTTTATTTGATGAATGATAAGGAGAAAATGAGAGATAGTCAATCTGTGGTAGAGGGACTTTAGGAAAGCTGATAGCTCAAGATATGAGGAAATCAGAAAATAGGGGGAGTTCAACATTGTAGTGACATCTACACACTGTTAGTAGATGAGTAACATCTACCACATTAAAAAAAAACCCAGATCAATTAAGATAGTATCTAAACTAATTTAACAATTCCATGCCCTGTGTCAGTGTATCTCTTAGGATCCTTTTTGCTGCAAAAATAGGCCCCAACTCAAATAGCTTAAACAGGGATGAAATTCATCTTCCACACCACTGGAAGTCCAGAGGAGGCATGGGCTCCTAGGCCAGTTGGTAAAGCAGCTCAGTGCCACTGTTGAGGACCCAGATTCTTTCTCTCTTTCCACTTTGGCCTTCTCAGCAAGCAGCCTGGCTCTTGTGGTCCCAGGATGATTGCCAAAGGTCCAAGTATTCCATCCACACACCTTGTGCAGGTAATTGATCCTTCTGGCATCTCCAGGACCCCTGGGAAATGCTCTGAGAAGGTCAGGGAGTGCTGAGAAAAGGACACACCCATTCCTAGCACACACACACGCACACACACACGCACACACACACACACACACACACCCCACTGTCCACATAGGTGCTCTGGACTCTCTCACTTCTTTTTCAGGTCAGGGCAGTCGCAGGTACTTACTGCCCAGTGATGTAAGTTCTCCTGGGACAAGTGCTCCTTCTCCTTGTGATCCTGGACATTTTAGGAACTTGGCACATCCAGGTACTGGGCTGTTTTAAAATATAGTAAATACATAGAAAATTTGAAGATCAGTAAGGCCTACAGTAAGGCCTATGATCAGGAGACCATTGCCATGGAAAAAACACCTTTTTTCTCACAGTTCCCAATAGGAGTGGGCACACGGGAAAACACAGGTCACAGGCACAAGAGCAGAGAGGGTGGGGGGAACTGAGGCCATAGCCTCTATTGTGGTTTCCCGGGGAAGGAATAGGCGAGGCAGGGTAAGCAGGTCTAGAATTGGCTAGTTTGTTTGTTTGTTTGTTTCTCCTAAGAAGTCTCTATTACTTGTCAGGTGCAAGTCCCACAGTCCTTCATTCCAAATAAAACTAATATTATCTGCATCTCCTCTAACTTGCATTCCTTAGATCACAGGTCTTTTTTTCCTACACAGTATACAGAGAAGAGAAAGTGCACGTGTGTGTGTATGTGTGTGTATGTGTTTGTGTGTGTGTGTGTGTGAGTGTATGTTGGTACTTTCTAACTGAGAGGTAGTTTATTATCTAGTTGAATAACTGTTAGGTGAGAAATAGAATCTCAAACGGTAACCATGGATTACACTTGATATTAAAAACAAATGTCTTGGCAGTTTTAGGAACTGCTTTATGATTTAACTATCTCAGTTAGTAGTTAGACCATAGTTCTAAAGAGTTGGAAAGGATGAGCTAATTTTCTATCTAAGCTAATTAGCTCTATGCTCTTCTTTGGCCACATAACTTGAATTCAGTGAAATGTTTTGCTGGTCCATTTCTTTACTGGTAGAGAGAATGTCAACTGAAAAAAAAATGCACAATGTAAGAGCAGTGAGTTTCAGTTTTATACGAGGACCTTACTGAGGCCTCTAACCTGGGAGACAGTCTCTCAGATAGCTATGAGGAACTGCTCTGAAGAGGTGGGGGAGGAGCCAGGATATATATGATTTTTTGGGGGGGGGGTCTGGGAAATACATGTAGTCAAGCATAAAACTATTAATGCTAATCATAAAGAACAGATATCTCAACTTAATGATTTTAGTGCTTTTTTTTATGTATAGGAAGGTGCAAGAATCTGGGGTCATTGAAATTCTCCACTAGACATGCATCTTAACTATCTAGGGGCCCTTGTATCCAAAAGCACAGAATGCTTCCTGTTTCTAGAATTGGCTAGTTTGAATCATTTCAGTGGATGCTGGAGCATAGCGGTTGTTCCTAGTTGTCTGGTACCTCGCCCTGGGTGGTTAGGGCTGGTGGATAGTGGCTGGGAGTGGGAGATAATGGAGGTGGTTAGGAGTATGGGCTCTGGATTGGTTGTCTTTGCATTTGAAAAGTGATGCGAGCTGTTTAGTATCTCTAGGAATTGGCTAGCTCTCGTCAGGGCAGTCCCTCCAGAGGCTCAGCAAACCAGTGTGACTAACTCGAGGCAGTGAGTGCTCAGCATGGTTAGTCCGGAGAGGTTTTCTGGACACAAGACCATTGGTTCAATAAATTTAATTAATTAATGTCCACCCAAAGGCACTAATGGTAGAGGTCTAAGGGGTTTCTCCCAAGTATAAAATGTTTTTCTTGGGGACTTCAGAGATGATGCAGCTGCCTGATTGGCTAATGTAGGAATAACTCCAGTGGTGTACAACACAGCTTGCAGGGAACCCCTCCCCAGCACTTGAAATTTAGGTAGAATTACCTCAATTCCCCAAGTCCGTGCCCTGGGGAAATTTCTCCAGTGTTTCTGTAAATTCCTAGGGACTTACTTTTTTATGATCTCCTCTGCCTCCAAGTTCCTGTGCCTCACATTCTCTCCTAACACTGCCATGTGGACCCATAGAGCAATACTGCAACACTTTTTCTAATGCCTTTCCCTGCCAAGATCAAAATTCACTCATAAGAAAGGATTGGTGAGCAAAGTAGAATTTACTGAAGATTTGCAGAGGAGGTAGGGGAGGAGAGATTTGCCTTGCACACTCCACAACAAATAACTTAGAAATATATTTAGACATTCTGATTCCACAGAGTGACTTTTCAGCTAACTGATATCCCAAGAACTCTCTTTGACACCCTTGCCCCTTTCCCATAAGCAAAGTCTTGTCATATCTCCCTTCTTTGTACACAGTGATATGCAAATTAGTCAATCAAACAAACAAGCAAACAAAAACACAAGATAAAAGGAGACAAAAAAAACTCAAAAAAGATTACATTGTTGAACTGTATATCAAATATAGTGACAGGTTATATTTAATAAGATTTTGAATAGTGCAAATCAAAAAGTGTGACATGAATTACTAAATATTCTCCAAATCCCCCTAAATCAGAAAAAAATCAAGAGCTGAATAATTACAAAGTTGGTGAATGATATAAATCATAAACTCAAGTATATTAGTAATTATATTTAATGTAAATGGACTAAGTGCTCCAGGTAAAACATAAAAATTGATGGAGAGGGGCTTCCCTGGTGGCGCAGTGGTTGAGAATCTGCCTGCCAATGCGGGGGACGCGGGTTCGAGCCCTGGTCTGGGAGGATCCCACATGCCGCGGAGCGGCTGGGCCCGTGGGCCACGATTACTGGGCCTGCGCGTTTGGAGCCTGTGCTCCGCAACGAGAGAGGCCGCAATGGTGAAAGGCCCGCGCGCCGCGATGGAGAGTGGCCCCTGCTCGCCGCAGCTGGAGAAAGCCCTCGCACAGAGGCGAAGACCCAACACAGCCATAAATAAATAAATAAATAAATAAGAAAGGTGAGTTAAAAAAAAAAAAATTGATGGAGAGGATTAAAATGAACAAAATCTAACTTTGTAATGTTTACTAAAGAGACATATAAAACATATAAACAGAAATTCTGAATGTAAAAGCATAGAGAAATATAGCATGTAAATATGAACCAAAAGAAAATTGGAGTAGTTATATTAATATCAGACAAAATAGAGCTTATGACAAAAGTATTAATAAACAGGTTCACCTTGTAATGAAACAGGTTTAATATATAACAATTTATAATATATCATATAATTATGAGTAATACATAACATTTAAAACTTTGCATGCACCTAGTAAGACAATCTTAAAATATAACTATATATATAACTATTTAAAATTTGCATGCACCTAGTAGGATAATCTTAAGCTATATAATACAAAATTGATAGACCTATAAGGAGAAATAGACGAATCCACAAAGTGAAATATTTTGACATACTCTCTCTATAATGTTCTCTTATGGTAATGAATGTAGGCTATGAATAATTATCAGAAGTTTTAAAAAAATCTTATAATATTTTGAAACAAGAAATACAATTTTAAATAATCTATGTATCAAAGAAGAAATAATAATGGAAAAAGGAAAATATTTAATATTGTACTAGAGGTTCTAGCCAGAGTGGTAAGACAGGGGGTGGGGGAAGATTAAAAAGGAAAAATTAACACCATCCATATTCACAAACAATATTGTTTGGGCAATAAAGTCCAAAGAATCTACAGATAATTTGTTAAAATCAATAAGTGAGTTTAGAAAAGCACAAGATACAAAGTCTATGTAAAAATTGATTGCATTTGCATATAACAATAACATTTAGAAAAGTAAACTTGAAAATATTTATGACACCATTTATGATATCAAAACACTTCAAGAACCTAAGAGTAAATCTAGGAAAAGACGTGTAAGATTTCCAGAATCAAATTATAAAGCATTATTTGGAGATATAAAGGAAGACCCAAATGAATGAATGGATATGTATACAATTTGGAAGAATCAATATTGTAAAGATGTAAATAGCTCCAGATTAATATATATAGACAATCCCAGACAATAACACAGCAGTTTTTTTTAGTGTGGAAAATGACAAATGTTTCTGAAATTTATATGAAAATGAAGGGAATTACTACCAGTCAAGACACTGTTGAAGAAGAGGAAAGAGGTCAGAACTAATTTTACCAGATATCAAAATCTATTTATAAAGCTACTCCAATTAAGACAGTGTGGTTGAAGCAAAAGAAAGGCCAAATAGAACAATGGAACAGAATAAAAGCTCCAGAAACACACCCAGATGTATATAGACATTTATATATGACAAAAAGTATTGCAGAGCTATGGAGAAATGACAGTTTTTCAACAAATAGTGCTGGATCAATTGGCTATCCATGTGGGAAAGAAATGAAAAAATTCCAAGTGTATTGTAGACCCTCATGTGAAGTGTAAAACAACAAATCTAAAAGATACTGTATTTATAGTAGAATATCTGTACTCTGTATGACTTTGTGGTAGGGAAAGAAATTTTAAACCAAACCTAAAAGAAAGAACCCTAAAAGAAATGATAAGATGTACTAAATTAAAATTTAGACATTCCACTCATCAAAACACCATTAAGAGAGTAAAGAAACAAAGCACAGAATAGGAGAGGATATTTGCAAAACATATAACAAAAAGCTCTTACCTGGAATATATAAAGAATTCATATAAATAAAAAGGAAATGACAGACAATTCAATAGAGAAATGAGCAAAGGAGTTGAAAAATATGTAACAATGTAACTAATAAACATTTGTGAAGGTTTCAATTTCACTAGTAATCAGGCAAATAAAAATTAAAACTAAAATAAGATACCAAGGTACACCCACAAGGAACAGTTACAGTAAAAAGACTAATGACACTATGTGTTATCAGTGGAGCAATGTTGCGTGGAACAATGGGAACCCACATATACTGCAGATGGATGGATAAATTGTGCAACCTCTTTGGAACATGGTTTTTTATTATCTATTAAAGTTTAAATATAGACATACTCTATGAACCAGTAATATTCTACTCCTAGGTATATACCTTATATAAATGAGAGCATGTAAGTACAAATAAATAAATAAAAAGATAGATAAATAAATAAATGTACATGGTGTTGATAGAAGTATTATTTACAATAGACCCAAGCTGAAAAAACAAATGTTCATCACTAGTAGAATGTATTAATAAAGTGTGGTGTACACATACAGAAGGATACCATATAGCAATGAAGATGAAGAAAGTTCAGCTAGCCTCCACAACATGAATGACTCTTACAAACATAATGTTAACCAAAAGAAGTCAGATGGAAAAAAGACATATGCTGTATGACCCCATTTGTATAAAGTTTGGTTATAGGCAAAACTAACCTATGGTATTAGAAGTCAGAATATCTGGTACCTTTTGGGAGAGATTACATGTTGATATTGGGACAGGGCAATAGATGAGGCTTAAGGACTGCTGGTAATTTTTAATTTCTTGGTGTCAGTAGTGGTAACACTAATAGGCTCACTGTCTGGTAGTTTACTGAACTCTTCATTTATCATATGCACACTTTTCTGTATGTTACAGTTCAATAAACGTATAATTAGAAAGATAATTCCCACTAAGAAAACTTCAAACCCAAATGACTTCATTGAAAGGTTCTACTTTTAAAAAAATTTTTTAAATTGAGGTATGATTGACATATACCATTATATTAGTTTCAGGTGTACAACATAATGATTCAGTATTTGTATACATTGTGAAATCATCACCACAGTAAGTCTCATTAACATCTGTCACCACACAGAGTTACATTTTTTTTTTCTTGTGATGAGAACTTTCAAGATTTACTCTCTTAGCAACTTTCAAGTATCGCAATTTAGTATTATTAACTATAGTCGCTATGCTGTGCACTGCATCCCCATGACTTTATTTTATAACCGGAAGTTTGTGCCTTTTGACTGTCTTCCCCCATTTCTTCCACCTCCCTCACTCCACACCTCTGGCAACCACCAACCTGTTCTTTTGATCTATGAGCCTGATTTTTTTTTTGAAGATTCCACATATAAGTTTCAAGATTCCACAGATAAGTTTTTTATCGGATTCCACATATAAGTTGTTTTTCTCTGAGTTATTTCACTTAGCATAATACCCTCAGGTTTCATCTATGTTGTCGCAAATAGCAAGATTTCATTCTTTTTATGACTGAGTAATATATGTGTGTGTGTGTGTGTGTGTGTATATATATATATATATATATATATATATATATATATATATATATGAATGGTTCCCGACTTACGATGGTTTAACTTACGATTTTTTGACTTCACGATGGTGCAAAAGCGATACACACTCAGTGGAAACCATACTTCAAGTTTTGAATTTTGATCTTTTCCTGGGCTAGCAATATGCCTTCCGCTGCTCTCCCCTGATGCTGGGCAGTGGCAGCAGCCGTAGCTCCCAGTCAGTCCACAATCACAATGATACAGTGAAACGGTCAATACACTTAAAACCATTCTGTACCCATACAACCAATATGTTTTTCACTTTCAGTACAGAATTCAATAAATTACATGATATATTCAACACTTTATTCTAAAGTAGGCTTTGTGTTAAGTGATTTTGCCTAACGTTAAGTGTTTCTGAGCATGTTTGAGGTAGATTAGGCTAAACTAGGATGTTCAGTGGATTAGGTGTATTAAATGCATTTTTGTCTTACAGTGTTTTCAACTTATAATGGGTTTATCAGGATGTAATTCTATCGTAAGTCAAGGAAGATCTGTACCACACTTTCTTTATCCATTCATCCTTCAGTGGCCACTTAGGTTGTTTCCATATCTTGGCTATTGTAAATAATGTGCAATAAACATGGGGTGTCTGGCACAAAGTAAGTGTTCAATAAATGTAATACATTATTATTAATATTATTTAAATATAAATTTATGTATCTTGTGCTTTATATTAAAACTATGAATGGAACATTTTAAATTTCTTGTTATAATGTAAAACAATTTGAGTTGATCTGACAAATGTGGATCTTGATGTTTTCTAGGTGGATATTTAGCTTTATATAGAAAAAAGATTTCCTATATTTGATATAGGTTTTCAATATATAGATGCTGGCTGGACCTCAGTGGACGACCACTTTAGATATAACAAGAAGGATGAAATCCTCTCTAATATTTGCAAGCCTTAGGCTATTGAAGTGCCTCCTTTATCAGTTCTCCAGTGGGAACTTTTATTCTCATTTAAGAGATTAGAACTCCATAGGTCTTTTACAGTCCATTTGTCAATCTTTGGTTTGATGTTTTCAGTTGAGGTTTAAAGAAGACTATAGGCCTTCTACATTTCTGTCCTTTATGAAACTGCTAAGCTCTTCTTGACAAAGTTTTGGCCTTGTAAATGCAGTAAGAATCTGACATTATATTTTTGATGTTCGACTGCTGACAGTTTTTAAGCCTCACCTCATCCTTTTCCTTTCTGCCCCACAACTGGGCAAGTTGATCAAGCTGATAAGAAAGGCTGGGTATTACTTCCTTTGTCACAAGCAAGAAGTTCAAAGCACACAAGCCTCTGACCAAATGCAGGAACACTCATACCAACCCCACTCCGATGTACTATGAAAGCCCCAAGCCAGACTCCTTTGTCAAAGTTCATTTAAAAATATAAATAAAATCAATGAATCACGTAAGTAGTGATTAGTAAAAGTTTATTGTGCACACCAAAAAGACAGTTTGCAAACTGGGAGCATTCAAACCAAAACATGGAATGAGACTCAGAGTTATATTGCTATAAAGCAGCTTATATAACGTGAAAGCAGTGAGTGTTTATTCTTTACAGTGATTTGTTAATACAAGAATTTTCTTAAATGAACGGGAATTGGTTAGTGGTTATCTAATATCAATTTTGGGGAACTTAAGTTTCGTTTATGATTCTCAAGAGGCATAAGCAAGAAGTGACCCAAGTTAACCTCATTTGTGTTGCAGAATAAGCCAGATTAAGCTTTGCTTGTTTGACTAAACTGGCTTTGCTTGCTCAGGGAATTTTCAAGTCTGGTCTCTGTTTCATTTTAACACTTTTCATTGATTGCTCTCTCCACTTTTTCAGACCAGTTCTGGAAGACTGTGCTCCTCTAGCCAGAACGTCTCATTATAGAAGTAATAAGCCTTTCAGACCCTCTTGGTATATGTGTGTGGCACCGTTAGTCTGACATCTGAACCACTTTGGAGTGGAAGTCCATCCTGTTTCTATAGAGTAAATGTAGGAGCTGTACATGTGTCTCTGAGTCTGTGCTTAGTCCCTCAACAGTTGCAGATGACCAGTATCTCAGGGGAAACCTGCTCACATTCTGTTCTGATGTTCATGCTTGAGTTTTAATTTTTGTTTTAAACAAACTTGGAAAGTCACTTGGAGGAAATAAAATTGAATGCGTGTGTGTTATGTTATTTACGTGGCCTTCATTTTTCCATGACATGACCCATGCAGGGGAATCCAAGTCAATAAAAATACTTTAAGAATTTTCCATCTGGTAAATTGGTACAATACTTGGGCAGCAGGATAATTTTGTAAATGCATATCGAAGTTTTAAATGTACAGGTGTTTGACCAAACAATACTATTTCTAGGAATTTAACCTCAAGAGAGAGCTAGGTAAACTTTTAAAAATGTAAGTATGAAAATTTTTACTGTCACACTGTTGAGAAAATTTCTAGCATAATTTTATGCAAATCAATACATGCACTCAATAGAATACTAGGCAATTATAAAAGTATTATGAATATATGCTTTCATGGATGTAGAAAGGTGCCCATGATGTATCTTTTGACTTACAAAATGTTGCAGATCAGAAAATCAGATGATTCCACCTAAACACATATGTGTGTCGTTTGGGTGTGTGTGTGTGTGTGTGTGTGCACATGCTTATGTGTATGTGTATGTGTATATGTATATGTACAGAGAGAAGTCTAGAAAGAATTTTGCCAAAATATTGATAAGGATCATTTATAAATGGTAAGGTTTTAGAGGGTTTCTGCTTTCTTCTTTATGCCTTTGTATTTTGTTGGATTTTTCTACTATGAACCTCTATAAAATGTCTTTTTTCTAAAATGTAGAGACTTTCCAAAGGCCTTTCTTACCAATTTCTTTAATTGCCATCCTCCTTCTCAGTGAGGACATGCCCTGAGTCAGGGTTTAGGTTCTTCTTACCTGCAGCCTTCCTACGACTACAGAAAGTCCCTCCTTTCCCTTCATACCCGTAGGTGAATTCCTTGCATCTCCGAATAACTATTCCATTTGGACTCTGCTGATTATAAAGCCAGACCCAGTTCCAACTTCTAACACTCACAATGTCACCTACACAGACAGTGTTTTACACATTGGTGTTTTCTGCACATTCTATCAGGCTGTGAGATCAAGTAACATTTCCTGTTCATGGTTACCACATACATAGCTTTCTGGTCAGTGCTATATGCTGCTAGGCCAACTCTCCTCTGTGACTTCCTTCCTTTATTTCTAACCTTCTCCATAATATCTTCATTTAGATCTGAGAAAGCATGGAAGTTAGTATATTGCCATTCTAATACAGCAAAGAAGAAAGGGTAGCTCATTTCTAAGAAGCAGAATGCAAGATTCCACATATCAGGATCTCCTGCCAAGCCCTCAAGTCCCCCGTTTGGGCACTTAATAACACAGTTCTAAGGGGACCACCTTGAACATATTTCAGTGGAACTGGGGACATTAGTAAGAGAGGGAACATAACAACGTATTAACAGTTTGACCTTGGATGTTTTAGTTAATAAGAAGCTCCAGTTTCTTTCCCCACAAAACAGGGCTATGTCACCTACTGAAGATGGCTTTGCAAAGGATAAATGAGATAATGCATGTAACTTACCTGGACATCACATAGGTATTGCAGAATTAATATACTCCAAACAGAATTCATAATCTTTCCTCTCTGTCTGTCTGTGCCTCCTCTCACTGAAACCTGTTCTTCTTTTTTTTTTTTTTGGTTGTCACTACTGGTTTATAACACTGCTATTATCTCATTTCCCAGAAGGCTCAGTGGAAAGGTATATAAGAAAAGGGAAGGACTTTCCTGGTGGCGCAGTGGTTAAGAATCCACCTGCCCATGCAGGGGAAACGAGTTTGAGCTCTGGTCCAGGAAGATCCCACATGCCATGGAGCAACTAAGCCCTTGGGCCACAACTACTGAAGCCCGGGCACCTGGAGCCCATGCTCTGCAACAAAGAGAAGTCACCACAATAAGAAGCCTGCGCACCACAACGAAAAGTAGCCCCGCTCGCCACAACCAGAGAAAGCCCACAGCAACGAAGACCCAATGCAGCCAAAAATAAACAAATAAATTTTAAAAAAAGAAAAGGGAAGAAGAACTGGGTCACAGGAGAAAAACAAAGAATAGGAAGTCCCAAATAATAAAATTGCTTCAGTGCAGAACCAGGCTGGGACCCCGGATAGTAATAGAAGTAGAGGCTTGGTGAAGGTGGTAATTCATTGCCTGGCCTGGTATATATGTGGTGGTCCAGGTAAGAACTGGTCTCAGAAGGCCAGAGGTTTCAAGGTTGGCACAGGAAGATGGGCAAGAGTTGAAAATTCTAAGTCTACGGTAAGATACAATATTATAAATATTTGCTTAAACTCACTTTCCTCCAATAGACCCAGAACAAATTAGGGCTACCTGTCTCATCTCTGTATCCCCAGAGAGAAATATATATCTTCTCCTTATGTTTGACTGACTTGATTATAATTCTATAGCAGGTAAAATGTGAAAATTTTCAGTGGTCCATACTTTATTGGGAGACTAAAGTGATTATTCACTCAGCATTGCTTTCTATACTAGTCTTTAAGTAATCACTTTGGTAGGATAGTTCTGGCATTTTGGCCTGATATCAGATGAATTTTAGCAAGAGCAAGTCATTTGAGGAATTTGGGCCTGGCTTATTCATCTAAATAATAGCGATTATTTATACTTACCTTAGTGGACCCAGAGAGAGACAAGAGAAAATGATAAATGTTAAAGCCTTTTATAAATCTAAATACAATGTGAAATATTATTACTGTTTTAAATATTGCAAGCAGAGGTGGCCGAATGCATGTAATAATTGGTCTTTCAGGTTGAAATTTCAAAAGGGTCTCTAGCCTTTTCCATAATAAATAAATAGACATCTGGAGGAAAGGACCTTTCCCACGTGGCTACCTTCTCTGTCTCCCCGCTCCGCTCCCATGCTTCCTGCACTCTTCTCCTCACCAGCCCCATTTCTGCTTCTCCACAGAGTCTGCTCATTGCTTGTATGGCATTTGCACCAGGGAGAGAAGGGCAGGTGGAGGAGCTTGGACAGACACGTTCCTTCCATCCCTTCCTGGCAGTCTAACTATTTCTCATTCTGCTTATTTGGGCTGCGAAGTCAGTGAAGTACAATTTCTTTTCTACTTGGTTATCAGTCCTACAGTTAACATAAGATTCCAAATGTGTGGAAGATGAGGCCACTCACGAGACACAGAGGCACAGGACTCCGGGCATAGACTCACTGTCTCTTAACAGAAGGTTGCCGTCCACCCCTTCCTTGAGCAGCAAGGTCTCACATTCTCTTTTGGACAGAGGGCCGTGGTAATAAGGCAGATCCATGGGGACTCCTCTTGTATCCCAAGCTGATTTGACTGCAGAAAGCCAGACCTAATATTTTCATTGTACATTCTGTGTGGAAGATATCTAAGGATTGTTGCCGACACTTGGCCTCTGTTCACCGGTGCCAAATAGAAACGTGGAGATGTGGAGTTTTGGGTGAAGTAGAAAAGAGTAGCTTTTATTGCTTTGCCAGGCAAAGGGGGCCACAGTGGGCTAATGCCCTCAAGACTGTGTGACCCACCCTGGAGGGGGTGATGAGGAGTCTTCAAGGAGCAGGGCGTGATTAGCTCATGGATATTCTTCTGATTGGTTGGTGGTGAGGTAATCGGGAGTCAGCATCATCAACCTCTGGTTGCAACAAGTCTGGGGTCTACGTGCTTGTGGGCAGCATACAGTTAACTTCTTCCACCTGATGGGGGTTTCAGTATCTGCAAAACAGCTCAGAGGACATGGCTCAGAATATTATCTATAGTCCTTGAGGAAGAACTAAAGGTCCTTGACTTTATTTAATGGCTAGAGTATTATTATTTTGTCTTGCTTGACTGTTTTTCTTTCTTTCTGTGTTTTCTCACTTTTCTGATGAAATTTGTTCTTTGACTAAAGTTTTACTACAGACAAAAGGCAGGCGGAGGACATGGGTGGGGGTCTAGTCTGAGAAGGCCTGCTTGGTTACAGGATGAATAAACCTACAAAGAAATGTTAGATGTTTGGGCTTCCCTGGTGGCACAGTGGTTGAGAATCCGCCTGCCAATGCAGGGGACACGGGTTCGAGCCCTGGTCTGGGAAGATCCCACATGCCGCGGAGCAGCTGGGCCCGTGAGCCACAACTGCTGAGCCTGCGCGTCTGGAGCCTGTGCTCCGCAACAAGAGAGGCCGCGATAGCGAGAGGCCTGCGCACCGTGATGAAGAGTGGCCCCCGCTTGCCACAACTGGAGAAAGCCCTCGCACAGAAACGAAGACCCAACACAGCCATAAATTAAAAAAAAAAAAAAAAAAAAAAAAAAAAAAAAAAATTCTTGAAAGGCTTTAAAAAAAAAAAAAAAGAAATGTTAGATGTTAAATGTTAATGTTAAAACTCATTCAGTGTTTATTGTTGCTATTAACAATTCTGATATTATTACTATCTTAAAACTGTATATATTTTTTCCAGGATAAAACAAACACATTTTTACATTAGTGCTGTTAGGAACCAAGATGTTTTCTTGTAAAAGAAGAGATATGTGTAAAATCAAAGAATTTAAATAGAAAGTGGAAAAATACAAATTTTTGTTCCATTTTTTCTTTAAAGAGTATGTATTTCCTAATTCTGTCCACTGAAAATATCTGTAAGCAATGACAACCCAATACCAATGAGCATGCTTAGAGACAAAATTGTGGTGTCTAAGTAGCATTCCCCCATTAAAGGAATAAGGGATCTTTTGAGGAATGGCTGCTTTTATGTCTGTGGAAGTTTATGAACAAGTTGAGCCTGGAATACCTTCTTGTGTACGAATTCAAATAAATTATAAAAGGTTAATGCAGACTTCCCTGGTGGCGCAGTGGTTAGGAATCCGCCTGCCAATGCACTGGGGGATACCAGTTCGAGCCCTGGTCCGGGAAGATCCCACATGCCTCGGAGAAACTATGCCCGAGAGCCACAACTACTGAGCCCACGTACCACAACAACTGAAGCCCGTGTGCCTAGAGTCTGTGCTCTGCAACAAGAGAAGCCACCATAATGAGAAGCCTGTGCACCACAACGAAGAGTAGCCCCCGCTTGTCACAACTAGAGAAAGCCGCGTGTCAGCAACGAAGACTCAACGCAGCCAAAATAAATAAATAAATAAAATAATAATTTTTAAACAACAATGTTTAATAAAAAAGAATTAAAAAAAAAGCCTAATGCAGCCATGTCAAAAGAACAAAGGAACCAGCAAGGAGGGTCTCACATTGACCAAAGATGAGAAAATATAAGCATAAAAATAATAATTGCAGTTGACACACATTGCATATACTAAAATTCATGAGGTTATAATGATACTTAAAAGAGAAAGAGTGAAAGAGAGAAACCTCCCTCAAAAAAAAAAAAAAAAAAAAAAGGAGGAGGTGAGGGCCACTGACTTCTGTAGATTAGAAGATATTTATGAGGTCCAATAACAAAATGCAGCACAAGGATCTTGTTTAGATTCTGATGAAAACAAAACCAACTACAAATAGTTTTCTGCCATTGGGAGAACTTGGAATACAGACTAGACATTATATAATACCAATGAATTATTTTCATTTTTTTAATTGTGATAATGGCATGGAGATTATGTAAGAATTGTATGTATATTTTAAAACACACTTTGAAATACGAAGATGATGGCATGATATCTAGGATTGTCTTTAAAAGGGGGGTAAGAGGAGAATTTAACTTTTAAAATAGCTTAACAATCACATCAAAACCATTTGTTAAAGCAT